>NW_024537591.1:0-417869 GCF_016628075.1 Suillus paluster | reverse complement strand
GGCTTCGAGGCCTTCCGACTGGTCCAATGACTAGCTCCTGCCATTGCCTTGCAATGTCTGTGGTGTCCTTGAGTTCGTTGCGATCGTGAATCGCACGCGCCAGCGTTCGCCGCACGGTAGGATCACATCTGGCCAAATCGCGAGCGATCGTGGTGAATATTTTCTCGTGCCGAAAGTCTGCTCCTCGTGTGCGATCGAAGCAGAAGAAGGCTCCCAGACCCCCCTGCTCACTAGACCAGTTGGCTATTGTATGTGCGATAGCTGATTTGCCTTTCCCTGCAGTGCCGGACAACCAGAAGATGGACGGCACGTCCTTCTCCGTGCTACAGATCCAGGACTTGATCTCGGACAGAATGTCCTCCCGAGTGCCTGGGAGACAACGCTTGGAAGTATTGAAACCAGCACCATCAGCACACATCATGCTGCTGAGGTCCAGATCCTCCCCTAGGCAACACGTCGCCAAACGTCAGCGAAGATTCGGAGTGAATTGAAGTCGACTCTTACCGGCACGGTGAATGGTGACCACAGCGTCACGAATTGCTTGATCTCTGAACTGCTGCATGAGACTATCGAGAGCCTCGCTGAAGCTCTGAATCTTGGCATCTGTTTCGCTGACGATGTTTTTGCCAAGTCTTAGCCCTGCACGAAGAGACAATATTGAGTGACAGGCCATGCAGTAGTGCAATCGACTCACAGGCGCTCTTTGTCTCAGAGTAATGGGTGATGAAATCGGCACACTCCAGCGTCTGTCGCGCTATCTTTCCGTATATCGCTATCATCGATTCAATTTTGGCCAATGCTTCGTCTTGCGTCATGAAAGCATAGATCTCCGACATCTTCTGGAGCAGACTAGACACAGCAGCATCGCGGTCTGCCTGAGCGATGATCATCTGTCACTAGATATCAATAACCTGCGAATGTGAGAATATGGAAGCAAGAGCACCTTCGACGCGAAGGTGAATATGCTCAATGCCACCTTTGCATAGGGATGGACCTAAGCAACAAGGTCAGTCAGTTACAAAATCGAGATAGACGCTCGTACATCTGCAAGCCCATCAGCGACGGAGTTGAACAGCTTCAGTGGTCCAAGAATCACGGAGAACGTGTCAATGGTATTTGGAATGGATTGTTAAAGAGCGAGAACTAAGGTAGCGTGAGTCTCAGTCAATGGTAGAAAGACTCTATTCGTGTAAACTAACCTAAGGTAGCGTGAGTCTGTAGGACCGCTAGTAAGTATCATGTATAGTATAATATGAATGGTATGCGCACCTCAGTCAATGGTAGAAAGACTGAGGTGCGAGTATAGCGTCTAGCCATCCTTAAATAGAAAAGAGAAAATGGTCAGTAACTAGGGTGGATGACGTCCAGTGACACTGGCAGCTAAGGTACATAGAACTGGAACAGTTAGATATATTTATCTGGAACCGGCTCGGTGCTCTGACGGATCACCTCTCAACACTCCCACTCGTCAGAGCGCCTGGCAGGTCTTGACGACGTAGTCCCATGTTTTCCCGATGCTGGATCCCAGCTGGGCGAGGTAATGCCTTCGTTAGACTATCAGCAATCATCTCCGAGGTGGATTTGTACTGGAGTTCGATCTTGTTCGTGTCGACGAGGTTGCGGATGAGATGGTAGTGGACGCGAATATGTTTGGCTCTTTCGTGGAATCTTGGATTCTTCGAGAGCGCAATACTGGACTGGTTGTCTCCATATAGGAGTGCGGGATCGTAGAGTTCGGGGTCAAGGCGGAAGTCGTGTAGAAGCTGGATTAGATATAATGCTTCGCGTGAAGCGTTCGATAGACCTATATATTCGGCCTCCGTGGTCGAGGTAGCGACCACAGATTGCTTCTGAGACTTCCAACTAATGGGCCCTCCGAACAGTTGATAGACATAAGCGCTGGTGGACTTGCTATCGTCTCGATCTGCAGCATAGTCCGAATCCGAGTGTCCAACGAGTCCCTCGTTCGACGAGCCGAAGATGAGTACTAAATCCGTAGTTCCACGAATGTACCGGAGAAGATGTTTGAGTTGACGATGATGGTCGATACTGGGGTTCTCCATGTATCGGGAGAGGCATGAAACTGGGTAAGCGATGTCGGGGCGAGTGGTTCGCATAGCATAGTTGAGTTCACCGATAGTTCGGCGATATGGGATCGACGCAATGGCGTCCGCTTCTTCACTCGTTGGGGGACTGTGTAGCCTTCTGCAAGGTTACTCCAGGTGTCATAGGTGTACTGACAGGATTGCACAGTGTCATGCCGGCGTTCTCGAGAATCTTCTCAAGGTAAGCCTTCTGGCTAATGGTGAGGAGCCTCTTCTCACGGTCGCGCATAATGTGCATGCCAAGGAAGTGGCGAGCGGGACCGAGATCCGATAAGTCGAAGCGTTGTTTTAGCTGTGTCTTGAACTTGTCCAGGTAATCGCGAGAGTTCGACGCTGCGAGCATGTCGTCGACATAGACGACTAGCCATATGACTTTGTCTCCCTCGTGGAGGACATACAGACTGTGATCAGCTTCGCTCCTTACGAATCTGAACCCCTCTTTCCGCAGGTACTCATCCAGTGTCTGGTTCCACTCATACCCCGCCTGCTTCAACCCATAAATCGCTTTCTCCAGCTTCCACACCCAGTCCGGATGTTCAGGGTCTTCGAAACCAGCCGGTTGCTTGAGGTAGATGTCCTCCTTGAGGTCAGCGTTGAGGAAGGCGGTACGTACGTCCATCTGGTCCAGTTCAAGGTCGAATTTCGCCGCGAGGGCGAGGAGAATACGAACTGTGTCGTACTTGGCGACGGCCGCGAACGTTTCTGTATAGTCGATCCCCTCAACTTGCGTGTATCCCTGCGCGACGAAGCGTGCCTTGTGACAGGGTGATGTTGCCTTCTTCATCAGTCTTTACCGTGAACACCCATCTCGAACCAATCGCTTTGCGTCCTTCTGGGAGTGGCATGAGTTTGTGTGTTTTGAGGTCCTGCATTGACTGTAGCTCGGATTTGCAGGCATCTGACCATTGAGGCCACTCTGGTAATGACCGAGCTTTGTTGATGGTTTCGGGTATGACTATGTTTGAGCGTTTGGGAGGTTCGGTAGGTCTGGGAGGTTCGGTAGCTGTGTGCATTGCGGATTCGGTACTGTCGTTGTCGTGCTGACTGGCTGAGGACTCTGGTACATATGTCCAGCGTTCGGCAACAGGAACTCGTCGTGTTGGTATGGCCGTTGCGCTGGTGCCAGAGGGTGCGATATGGCCTGCTTGTACCGGTTGGCGTGAACGAGTGCTGCGACGAGGCGGAATATCCAATGGAGGTGCAGGGGGAGGAGGTACTGGAGGTTGCTGTGGGATAGGCGGTGTTACCTGTTCAGTTGGGTCAGGTGTTACTGGCAGATCGTTCTGGTCAGGTGGGTCGTCATGCTCTCCCACTGACACCTGTGGTACGCAGTCAGCAGGGGTCGATAGAGGTGGCTCACCAGCCTGCGCTCCCACTGATTGAGAGACACCTCCCACCGATGAAGTGACAGCAGGGAGATCCGTCGAGTCATGAAGGAGAGGAGCGAGGGGTGAGGAAGCAGGATCCCCATAGAACACGTGTTCGTCGAAGTGGACATGACGGGAACGCACGACGCATTTGGTAGAGGGATCCCAGAGAGTGTAGCCTGCATTCCGTACATGGCCAAGTAGGAAGCAGCGACGAGAGACGAAGTCGTACTTGCGGCGGGTGTCCTCTGGTATGTGCGCATAGGCAAGGCAACCGAATGGGCGAAGGTAGCCGACGTCCGGCTTGCGACCATAGAACACCTCAAATGGTGTGCGACCAGCAAGAGATGAGGAAGGGAGCATGTTCTTGATGTGGGCTGAGTTCAGAATTGCCCAGCCCCAGAACGAACGCGGGAAGCCACTCAGGTGGTGTGAACTGAGTGCACGAGTGACAATGGTTTGGTGCCCGCGTTCCGCGACACCATTTTGCTGGGGAGTCCAGGGCATGGTGGTTTCGTGCTCAATACCATGTTCCCCAAGGTAGGTCAGAAATTCCCTCGACATGTACTCGCCTCCGTTGTCACTGCGAAGGCGCCTGACACGCCCCCCAGATTGCGTCTCTATCCAGGGCATAAAGTGCCGGAAACGATCAAAGACTTCGGATTTGGCACGCATTAGATAGACCACTGAGTACCTCGTGTAGTCATCAGTGAATACCACAAAATAGTGGTCACCGGTAGAGGAAGTGATGTTGACTGGTCCCCAGACGTCGGAGTGAACGAGGTCGGCTGTCGCTTTAGCGCGGCGTGCAACGGCAGGAAAGGGAAGTCGTTTATGTTTTCCCATAACACAGGACACACAGTGTATCGTGTCGGCGCCGTCGACGTGATGATGCAGCGTGGTCTTGTCGATGTTCATTCCACTGACATGTCCCATGGCCTTCATAATGGTCGAAAAACCAGCATGCCCAAGACGACGATGCCACGTATTGAGAGATGGAGGCGTAGCCTTTGTGAGCATCGCGCGTGCAGGGGTGGAATAAGCCATGTGGTATGTCGCATCTAGCAGATATAATCCGCCTTTCTGGTGCACGTGGGCGATGTACAGCCCATTGCCATCGTTAGAGCGCAGTGTTCCCCCTTTGGAGGTTGTCGTGAAGGATATACGAGCAGAGGCGAGGGTGGAGACCGAAATGAGTGTGCAACGTAGATCGGGGACATGTAGGAACTCGAGCTCGTGTTCCGTCAACGAATCACCAAACCGGAGAACAAGCTTCACTTTACCCCATCCTGGAGCTAACACCACATGCTCATCAGCTAACGTCACACGGATAGGTTCACGCAGTTTCACATAGTGAGAAAAGCGTGATATTTCGGGCTCCATATGAGCCGTTGAGGCAGAGTCTACATGGAAGGATCCAGCCGGTAAAGTAAGGGCTGATGAGATATTGGCTGAGTGATCCTTTAGCGTAAGGACGAATGGAAGTGGTGTGATAGACTCGTCAGTTGGGTCTGGCAGGGAGGACACCGTGTCAGCGGTGGTAGCGGCAGGGGAGGAAGGACTAGGTGCTGACTTTGGAGTCTTGTCGTCCTTGGAGAGCCGTGCACGGCACTGTACCCAGACATGACCGGCCTTTTGACAGTGGCCGCATTTAGGTCGCCATCCTACTATCCAGCCATCCCCTTTCATCTCATCAAATCCTTTCGGTGGGACACGATCGCTGGTCTTGGGGTTGGAGGAGTTTCCTCCTCGGTGTCCAGAGAGCATGGCCACGTGGTCACTGCCACTGGTCCCAGCACGGTGCAATTCCTGAGTCTTCAGGCGATTCACAACATCGCTGAAGTCTAGCGAAGTGTCTGCTGTTGACGAGGGTTTGACGAAGGGGGTCGTAATAGTCAGGTAGGGTGCGCAATAGAACATGCACGAAGATTGCGTCCGGGATCTTGTACTCGTCCTTTGCCGCAGTTGTAACGACACTGGTGGTGGAGGGTGCGACTGTGGTGACAGAGAGAGCTGCAAGGTCTGATTTCAGCACGGTAAGGGTTTGCATGGTTTGGGCGATGGAGGCACTGTCATGCGCCTTGGGAATGGTGAACAGGCGGTCCAGGTATTGATTGAATCGAATAGCTTTTTGGGGAAGGTACTTCTTCTCTAGAGCAATCCACGCCACGTGCGGATCATCTATATCGCGGAGGTGGACGAAGTCCTGCGCATCAATTGCCGTGGACAGAGCGCTGAGAGCGAGGAGTCGGCGTTGCTTGTAGACTCGTACTCGCTCGTCGTGTTTCTCTGCGCGAATAATGTTTTGATCCACGTCCGTGAGTGTGGCTGGAGGTGATGGTTCCGTCTCGTCGCCGTTGATATATGGCCATAGTCCAATGCCGCCGGACCACATCTTAAAGCCAGTGGCCCATTGAGAGTAGTTGGATCCGTCGAGGGTGAGCTTCTCATGCGGATATCGTTCAGTTTTGGGAAGGGAGTCAGGAGACGACATGGTAGTGTCAGAGCCGAGTGGTTATCGGCGAGAGAATGAGAGATTTCGAGGAGAAGATGTCGCTACCCTTTAGTCAGGGCTCATAACCTGTTAAAGAGCGAGAACTAAGGTAGCGTGAGTCTCAGTCAATGGTAGAAAGACTCTATTCGTGTAAACTAACCTAAGGTAGCGTGAGTCTGTAGGACCGCTAGTAAGTATCATGTATAGTATAATATGAATGGTATGCGCACCTCAGTCAATGGTAGAAAGACTGAGGTGCGAGTATAGCGTCTAGCCATCCTTAAATAGAAAAGAGAAAATGGTCAGTAACTAGGGTGGATGACGTCCAGTGACACTGGCAGCTAAGGTACATAGAACTGGAACAGTTAGATATATTTATCTGGAACCGGCTCGGTGCTCTGACGGATCACCTCTCAACATATCCGATGCCATATTAATAGCTAGTAGATGCCAGACCTTGTACTAACTCCGTACTCCCGAGCCGAGTTTCCTAGTACAAACTATTCTGCTATTGAGCTCAAAGACCTGATCATCAGTGCCATCATCGCCAAACGCCGGCAGCAGCTGAATGCAGTTGTGCATGAGATACCAGGCATGGAAACGGTCGTGGACGGTATAAAACGACTTCGCCAACGACTCGTTGATTGGAAGGACGAGATCACCTAGTTCATGGATTTGCAAAAGAGACTCGGGTCGGCTCTCTGCCAGTGGCGCTTGCCAACTGAAGTCCCATCCCATATTTTCGTTTACTGTCTACCAGAAGTCAAGTGCCCGTGACCCGCATCAAACCTGGCCCACGCATATCTACCACCGCCTCCTAACAACACCCTCCGTCAAACCCTCCAAAGCATCCCTCGCTCTCCACTTCTAGGTACCTGTGACAGCGCCAGAACCTCCCTGCTTTCCCAGCATGTACGCGCGCTAGCTCACGTGTGCGCTCTACACCCAAGAAGACGAGATCAGAGTGAGGGCCTGCACGACAGAGAATGAAATACGACGAGTCAGCGATGGTTAGAATATAGATTAGGATAGGAAGTGATGCTCACTCTCTCAGCATCGTCGAGCTCAAGAGACCCGAGCCAGTTACGGTGCAAGTTCACTCTCACAGAGATGCTGTACATAACCATGATGTAGACAAGTAAGAACACTCCATTCCATCCATCCATCGTATAAGGAGTTTACGGTCGTTATTTTTCTACCTCACAGCTGCCCGCTGCAACCGATCTATCCTTGTGAGCCGGAGAACGGACTGAATTTGACTGTCTTGTCTTCTAGATTGTCCAAGGCTCCCTCATATGGGTTCTCCTCTGAGTCGAGGTGGAGTGTTTGATCAGTTGGTGCTCTTACTAGCTGCATTGAAACAAATCACCTTGCTTCTGCCATTCCGGATATGGGACGAACCTGTTACTTTCAAATTTCATCGATGCATATTCGACACGGCCTTCGAATTTCGGAAGGAGATCATGAAACATATACGGATCATACTTCCACATATGGACCGGTTATCGCCTGATAATCAACTTTTACTGTCTCCTAACCTGTGGCATTGAGCACGCAAACACCCAATCGGTTCTCCGAGTGGTCGCAGTCTTCACGCTGCACACCATAGCTGGGGCTCTTGTTGTTTACCGTATCATATCTCACTTTCCGAGAAGTCAGGGACCAACGATTTGGCTGGTCTACAGTGGCGCCTGTCATCACGTGCATACATAGACGCGTTCGATCAGTGTTTGAACTTTGAAGTGACACGTTTTTGTCTGTCACCCCTCTCCGTATCTGCTGTCATACCCCACATACACATCTGTCGACCCGTGTTGTCGACCCGGTGTTGTGCTTGTAGGACGTCGGAAAGTCTGCAGCACCACTATCATTATCTGCCAGACACTCGTGTCCGCGGCGAAGAACGGGGTAGTTGAGCAGCTACGGATCACCTTGTCTTTTAAGATGGACAACGAACTCACCCTGCTGGACCTCGGGGTTTTTCATGGAAGCCTATCGATGCCACACAGTCCATTCCGTCATCAGCGATACGCCAGAGCCTGCTATGACATATGTTCAAAGGGTTTATGCGGGTTCGATCGAGTAGGTTTTATCTTCAAGTTCCGTTCCGTCATCCATGGAACTTCGGAAATTTGAGCTAGAAAAAGTCGGCGAGTGATTGATACATCAAAGCCGTGCTGGACGTTACTCGTTGGATGTGTTGCAGGTCCAGCGATCTGTCCCCTTTGAATAGAGATTGTTGTTTTGGCAGGCACAGCTAACCAGCTCATGAGGGGATTTATACGAACCATGCTGCCTGATGATTTTGACCAGCGGAAAGCCAGTTTCACTTCAGACCAATTCTCAAGCCATTCGTAATGAGTTCCCGTGCGTCACCCTTTCATCCGAGGCAGCAATGCCGCTCCCTGTATTTTACTGACCATCCATAATCAACAGACTTCACTATGCGTCTCAACAACTTCCTCCAGGGTCGGCACGGCACGAACGCCACCGCTCATTTCACCTACGAGGAAACAAGTAGCGGCTCACAGAGTCACACTGTGTGGACTGGCACTTATTTGAGTGCGTGGATTTGGTCTTAATGAATACTCAGGTGTATCTTTTGCTTACTACGTACTTCTAGTCGATGATATGACATACGGTCATGGGACGGGGACGAACAAGAGGGCTGCGAAGGAGGCAGCCGCTCAGAGAGCTATTCAAATGTTAGAGGCCGAGGGGCACACCATTCCTAATTGAGCGCCCTGGTTGTCAACGATGACGATGAGAAATTTCTGAGGTGTGGTGATTTTGAATGATGGAGAATTGATTGAATTACGAGACTAGGACGCGCTATATTGGCAGAAGTAAATTGGCGACTGCTCAGCGGTATAGCAAAAGCCCGCGAACATGAAAATTTAAACCCCGGGAAACGTAGGAGGGCAAGTAGGTGCTCACCGAGGCATCATGTCCAAATATAGCGACGAAACCAATGAGAAACCTGGAATATTAGAAGGAACAGCAATGAACAAAAGGGCCGCGGAGCAGCTATGTACGCCCTAAGGTATGAATTGCCTAGTTGCTAAAACTGGGACCGATCGATCGACTTTTCTTTGCTATTAAGAATGTCCTCTATACCAGTCATCGACTCGGAAGGGGAAACTCGCATACAACAAGTCTATGGCGCATGTCGTTATTCAGTGCAGCAATCCCCCACACACATTAGGAGCCGAGTCCTTGTTCCGTGTGGTGATATTCCGCCAACACAGAGGACTTACTTATTCGGAGCAAGTAGGTCTGCTGATCACCGACGACTCGTACGCCATCCAGGCACTGTTACTGGCGTTGCCAACACAAAGTTCAAAGCAACACCATGCCATGGAATTCGTGTCTGAATGACATCTTGCTGAGGGACACGCGCAAGGGTGAATACTGCGCCTGCCAGGTCCTTTGTTTATTGCGTGACGTTTCAAATGACAAAAGGCAGATGATAGTGGGTCACGGACAAGCCAATGGATATACATAGATATTGTGATTTTTACTGTCGTCAGGATCTGCGTTGCAGATGATCACGAGCTTTTGCGTGTCGGGAAATGGGAGGAGATGGTAGTCGCAAGTTGGAGCGGAAGGCATCATACCCGGTCGGCGCTACTAGATGCATTCAATGCACCTGGATGGTGATCTGGATAGGGCGGGACACTTGGAGTATCATAGCAGATGTCATCATGCTAATATCGGATGATAGACTGCCAGGAGTGTGTTTGAAATAATGACGGGAGACAACTTCGATCGTAGCATCTGTAGACACGGTTTCGATCTGACAAGAGATTCAGAAGGACAGGTTTCGTTCGTTATCATACTTAACACTCACTAACACTTACCGTAGCCATTCGTTTGTCTTCGCAGTTCTCCCGTCCGTCGCTACTCGCAACAACTCTTCCTTAGTCAAATAATCATCGAAAGAATACATATGATCGTCAATCGACATGCCAGAAGCCCTAACCCAGATTAGAAAGAAAGTTAAGTTCCACAATCCACATATAGATCCACAAAACGAACGCTAGTACCTTCACAAGGACAGGTATCGATGGGCCCAGGCCCGTGACGGTGACACGAAACGTCGTGGTATGGTCCAATCGATGCCTATCCTCCTCACCATGCGGCCCGCATCTCGAGGCTTGAATAATGATTCCTTTGGGGAAAGATGGACGGCATTTTACACTCAGACAGACTGCTGATTGGATATGATATGCTAACCAGGGATTGAGCCAGAGTTGAAAAAGTTTGGACCGGAAGAACCCGATGCCGCATGGTTCTTATCGGTGCCAATTGATGTTTTCTTGGTACGTCAACCACCCCCATGCAAGTCAAGTACTAGTACTACAGCCTGCAGGGGAATAGGGAATTGGTCGATGATATTATTGATTACTGTCCAACTCTCCTGCTAGTACTATTTCAATACTAGATAATTCTAACCCCTCTGAATCCTCTGAATATGCCATAGTTCATCGGATGAAGATTCAGAGGGGGTAGTACCTACACCCATACCTACAGCTAGCACTACAAGTACGAGTACTAAGAACAGCACAAGATACATCTCCTCCGGACTCTCCATTTCGATATTCATCGGAGGGAAGATCGAGAGGGGGTGTATCTAGCACTTCACAAACACTGACGACGCAAGCTACATCCCTCTTGCCTTGCTTCTCGTTGAAAGAAGTTGAGAGGGACAGTATTTAGCATTTCACGAGTACCGAGGTCGTTCATATCTCTCATCATCAAGTGCCCTACTATTACTACTAGCAAAAAAAAAGCAATCCCCAGACCCCGGACAAAGCTAATCTAACGAAAGCATCGACGAGACTGAATTGCGATAGGTGCGTAATCTATGTAATGCGAACGATAATCCATAAATTACTACCCGTTTCACTGAGTCCTGAGCTACTATATGGCTGGCAACAGATCGGCGCGTTGCCACAGTTCGTGAGCCAGCAATGTCCACTAGCTAGACCATCATCTCACCACCATTCATGGGTATACACACCTCGTGGGTATCTACCACTGCCTTCTAACAACACCCTCCGTCAAACCCTCTAGAGCATCCCTAGCCTCGCTCCTAGGCAACAACGCCAAAACCTCCCGTGCTTTCTCAGCATGTATACGCGCTAGCTCACGCGTACGCTCTACACCACGAGACGACGAGATCAACGTGAGGGCCTGCACGATAGAGAAAGATAGCGAGTCAGCGATGGGTAAAACGCGGATTTTATGAAGGAATGCTCACCCTCTCTACGTCCCCGTCCCCACCAAACCGCCGCCCGATCATCCCTTCGAGTTCTGGGAACTCTTCAGCAGCGTAGAGCGCGGGGCCTGTTGCGAGTCCGAGGCGCAGGTCTGCAAAGCCGGGTTTGCCGAGTTGAGCTGTGGAGGACGAAAAGTCGAGGGTATCGTCTATGAGCTGGGTGAGGAGGGGTGTGAGTATAGAAATGGTAATGATGTAGAGAACCCAAGGAAGCAAAATATGACAGGTTTGACTGAGCAAACCAGTGGAAGACGCGTGCGGTCACGAAATAAAGACCACATAGCAAAACCACGTCCAGAGCAGCATCCAAGCACTCACCTGGAATGCAATACCCAAATTCCTCCCATAAGCATACGCGACCTCCTTCCACACTTCACCTTCTCTACATCCTCCAAGAACAACAGCAGCCCGTGCGCCTTTAGCCATAAGCGAGGCTGTCTTGAGGTAAGTTTTTTTGAGATAGATAGACCATTTATCGGAGGATGGAGGCGCCGGGGACGAATGAAGGTCCTTGAGGTCTATGTCACTACCCACAGATGACGAAGAACTGGGTGACGTTGCAGCTTCCCCACCATTCCCTTTCATCTGCAAAATCTCACCCTCTACGAGATTAGCGAGGACGCTCGCGATGAGCTCTACTACCTCGTGACTCCCTAGACGACTCAACGCCGCACTCGCGCGTCCAAGCAAGAAATCACCGCCTAGCACAGCCAACTTGTTTCCAAAAGCAGCTGGGGCACTGGCTGCGCCACGACGCAAAGGGGACTTGTCAAGCACATCATCATGAAGAAGAGAAGCGACATGTATCATCTCCACGATCTGAGCCAGGCGCAGCTGCGTAGGAAGCAAACTATGCGTAAGAGCTGGCGAGTGAGTCTGATGAAGCAGTGGAGGTGGTGGGGTATGCTGCAAAGGTTGAGAAGGTTGGCAAACGCATCTCGAACGCGCTCTCAAAAGACGCGGTGTGGTCCGGCATGCTAGGATTCCAATCGCATAACACGTCTTTGCGGGTTAAAGGCGCGTCGAGCTCTTGTTGGTGGGCTCTTGAATGGTCTGCTGCCCATTGAACTTGGGGGAATTCAGCGCCTAGTCCGTTTGTTGCACGCGCGAAGAGAAGGACGAGGAGGGGTCGGAGTTGTTTGGAGGGGTGGAGGAAGTAGTATTGGGCGATAGCGTTGAGGGATGGGTGAGAACTGCCGAGGAGGGTGAGCAGGGATGTGCGCTAGTTGTTCTAAGTGAGGCGCAAGGAGGATATATGGGTCTGTTTTTGTTGGTGTTGAGGCGGGTGAAGGTCGGGCCTGGGGTTGGGCCAATGCACTATGATGTCTATGTTGTCGTCTAGATGATATTTGTATTCTACGCGCATTTGATGCAATACGCATGCTCGCCGTTGACCGCGACCACATCCTCGACGTCAGACCAAGCCAAAGTTTGAAACAGAACGGATGTAAAGTGTCCACGTTCGCGACGCAGCTAATTTCCTGTTTTCTATTTTTTTTTCCCGCGCCTGCCGCCGATCGCGTATCATAGAACACAAGTGTTCCCACTCTAGAGTCCAGAGTAACTCCAGAGTGCAAAAATACAACGCAGATGGTACTGCAGTACGCGTATTAATATTCTAGTCCCCGTCCAACAGTCATGCCCACCAGGGCCGGTTTCGAAAACCAACACCAAGTCGCGTGTATACAAAACCGCGTCTTCTCATTGGCTGCTTCTCCTTCCGACGTACCCGCAGCGTTTCTTATCACTTGCAGATCAAGTCATACGCATCAAATCGTACGCTCCACACTCCTATTACCGGAAAAAGCCCCCTGGAGACGTCGTCGTACTCCTCGTCCGACTCTTGCTTGCCGGCGTACGATTCAGAGGAGACGCTTCAATAGCACTTCGGTGTTTATTTACAGAGGGCGCGAGGTATGCTCCCAGTTTTTTGGCCTGTAAGACGGATGCATCAGCGTTCAAGGGAGTGTGTAAGCTGAGACGCGTACTTTTGCACACATGGTCTTCCAATCAGCTTCTGCTCCCCCGTTTACAGCGAGTAATAGCAATGGCTCCCTTTCATCTTGTACCTCCGGGCTAGCATCATCGACAGGGACGACTACGATTCGGCCCAGCTACGCGTTCCTCGTCAGTCAACATTCTGCACAAAGGAGCAAAGTATTGAAGTTTGGTACAGAATCACGTATACAATTAGAAGCTTCACGTAAACTCGGGAAGAGAAGTAAAGACCACAAGAGAAATCAACAACTCACCTCACTCTCAACCATCCCCATCCCTTTCCCATCCCCTTCTTCACACCTTGTCTCAGCCCACACCTCGGCGCTCAATCCGGCTAAGATCCATATCTCATCTTTCGAGCGTTGCAAGGACTGCGTCCTGAGAAGACCCACTGCCCCCCGATGCAGCACTAGAGAACGTGTGCGGTGGCGTTTGGGGAGTAGTCCTCCCTCGTAGGGGTGGAGTGCGGCCTTGTGGAGGCGTGGAGTACCCTTGTGGAGGAGTTATATGCCCGTTGGAACTTGACGCGTATGGGGGCGTGGTGTGTCCATTGGTAGACGTAAGCGGGCGTGTTGCACTCCCGTCACTACTCCCACTCGAGCTGGCCGTTGAAGAACAGGCAAAAGATACAACCGCACCCTCTGGCGTGAGAAGCAGCGCTGTGTGAATGGTGTCTGTGGGTGAGAGCAGTTGTGTGAGGTAGGTGTGGAGCGTTGGGAGGTTGAGCATCGTAGACCGTGTCGCTAGCCAGATGAATCAATTGATTGCGAGACACTTTGATCTGGAGGTAGGTACGATTTAAAGGATACCTCTGATACTAGCTTTGACGCTTGTTCGAAGACGGGTCGTTGTAGTATGTGAAGCACGATGACTTGAACGAGACAAAGGTTTGCTTTATTACTTCCGATGTTCCGGTATGAATCAATTTGCCTTATTAGTCAAATCAGCCCCTGGTCGTACGTCTTACACCTGAATCTTTTATCTTTCCATTTGGAGAATCTCATCCAACAAGTCGAACGCTTTCTTATGCCAAAACCTAAAGGTGGGCCTCATAACATCATAAACCACCAGAATGCCACTGCCGTCAGCTAAGCACCAGCAGTCTCGACTGATCCAGACGTTCTAGGACCACCGGACGGATCCGAGAAGCGCTCACTCAGTTTTCTCCGTTCCTAAAAATGTCTGGCTCGCGACCACTGGCAGAATAAGTGCAGCCTGGGTTCCCTAAGGAACATGTGGCATACTCGGCGAAACCCCTGTGTCCACCAACTTGTCCTCGAACGTCGTAGGTGAGTACAACTATTCATCAGCTATATTGACGCTCTTGAATTCAAGCATTCGGGTGATAGCGCCCATATCTCATGGTGTAGTAATGCTGTCTACGATCTTTAGGGCATCCTACGTGACCGATAATAATATCCCACTCCCTGTTGATGCGAAGATCTATTTGCCGCAATCACCTAGACCGTCACTATCATATGAATATCCGACAAAGTTGCGCGTGCCAGCACATGGTTAGGGTCACTCGAGCGTCAAAGCAAACACGGTGGCTACGGATGTGACTGGACGCAGTGGCTTTTGCATCGCATCGCGATGGATACCGCCAAGTCGACCAAAATTTATCCTCGGTATATGGCGGCTACCCTGAACCTGCCACCCTGAGCAATGACTTGTACTTCGGCATCAGCCAGGAACCGTCCTAAAGAGTGATTCAGCTGATCCCAACGCTCAGGGTAAGAAATGGATCGCAATATACAACGAGAAAATTCGCCGCTCAAGTGTTGTTGCAGCAATCCGCGAACTGACTGACATAGGTCAGAAAGAACATACGATAGCTCAGCGAGGTATTCAGTCTGTCACCCTATCATGTAAGTTAGTCGGTGGAAGATGAATCCAACCTTCAACATTGTTTCTTTCTCATCCTCCATCCGACACATGCCTCGCAGCTTCTGATGGAGGGGGGGAGGTATCGCCCGATGAGATTTTGGTGATGAGCCCTCGAGCCAAGCCTAGCCTAAACCGAGCCTAAGGCGTCTTTTTTTTTGATCCGTGTTTATTGTCCGTTGGGCGTTGCCCTATAGTAGACAATACATGCGGTACGGTACTGTAATGTAAATATGAAGCAATGTCCGTGTGTGTACTCTAATCATTGGCTCCCGCTTGCGCGTGGAGCTTTTAAGGGCGTCTGAAGGCTCTAAGGGGGGATTGGGGTTCGAGGGCCTTACTTGGTGGTGAGTGTGCTGCGCAGTCTTGCATATCCTTTGAATGCGATGAGAAAGTGGTGTACGGTCTCGTTGCGTTCCCCGCACTTGGGGCATAGGGGGGAAGGAGAGCATGATATGCGGTGAAGGTGCTTGTTGGGTGGCGCGTGACCTGAACGTAGTTGGAAAATGAGGGAGCAGTGTCGCCTCGGCAGGGACATGGTGATCTTCGCGAACTTGTTGGAGGGCACTGAGGGGTCTATCTTCTTGAGTAGCGCATAGCGAGGGGGTGAGTGGAGCACTGCGGCGGCTTCGACTTTCAGGCCTAAGCGTCTATGCAAGCGCTCACGAAGCCAGAAACCTTTTAATATAAGCCAAGCCCCAGCCCCAGCTTTGGAGTCAAGCCAGGCCATGCACGTCACTACTTGTGACATCCTTTCGTTACCATGATCCTCGGTGTCTGGATTGGGCGATTGGAGCCATAATGTAACACCATTGAGGCTTTACCGATTCCGGGATAGATCAAAGACGCGACGGGGCACTGCATGTCAGTTTGAAATTCGAATATTATTGGACAGACCTTTCAAGTTGGGCCCTCAAATCGAGCGCCTACTGCTTAAGAAACATTCTGGTTGGTGTGTGGGATTTTGTTCGTTGGTCCATCATCCAAAGCCCGAACCCAGGGTGGACACATCAAGGGACATGCTACTTATAGCTCCGATGAACAGGCTGACGTGACGCGACTCGGTTATGCGCGTCGCGTCAAGGCACTTTGCAAAATAAAAAATATTACTTCCATTACACGTGATCCCACTGAGGTGTCTAGGGTAGTAGGGACATTAATATGCAGAAGGAACTCGTTGCAGTAGTTGAAGTTGTTGCCGATAAGCGGATTCGAGCTGACATTGACCTTGTTTCGCAAGGTGATAACATACCAAATTGCCAATAGACCTTGCTTCACAATGTAGATCCTGGGTGGCAATCTGCTGGCATGGCAGATATCATCTGTTGGAAAGGGAATTTCAGGTGGTTCTTCATATAAAAGCACTGTCCCAAGGTTTCAGATATATTTCACCTCATATCACATTCTCCCAAACAATGCGTTTCTCCTTTATCCTCGCTGTAGTTGCTACTTTGACAGCATCAATATCTGCCAGTGACGCTGCCAGTGAGAAATGTCCCTTCTTTTGCGTATATTCTAGCGACTGCTCGGCCTGCAAGTCAGTTAAAATTTGCGTGAGTATAAGTAGTTTGCGTCCTGGATTTAACCGCATGACTCACCGGCGTGGTAGGTCGCCTTTATATGTTTATGAGTGAGTGGCGTATCGCGACAGTGAATACAGTGAGTCGTGTTTCTGCTTTCGCGTCAGTGCAGTATGGTTGGTGGCACGACGAGTGAGTTACTGATAGTTTGTTGCATAGTTGATCAACGCGCTCGCTTCTGAACAAATTTTACTGCCATTCGAGCAATGGAGATATTGGAACAGAGAAAATCAAACACTTGAATACATAGAATATGACTGAAGTACTTACGACGCAGTGTTATATTCTCGTTGGTATTCTCGTTGTAAGCTTGAACGCTCGCTTTTAAATGCTGTGTTTGTTACCAGGAGGCGTGCGATACTACAAAGGATCCAGATATCAACATGTAAATCCTTCAGCAGGAGGGAAGGAAGTTCACAAAGCTAAAGGGTTTGTAATGACGGAGGGGGCAGAGGTATCGACCGATGCGATTTTGGTGATGAGCCCTAGCTTGAACCGAGTCTGGCCTGGCCTAGCCTAAGCGTCTACGCAAGACGCTCACATATTGACGAAGGCAAAGCCTTTTGATATAAGCCAAGCCAGGCAGTGCACGTCAGTCTACTTGTGGCATCCTTTCAGCACCACTGGCGTCTTAGGTCTGGATTGGGCGATTGGAACCATGAACTCGACCGAGATGATGGGAGACGCATCGGGCTTTCCGATTCTGTTATTAATCAAAGACGCGACGGGGCACAGCATGTCAGTGGAGTGTATCATGATGGAACTAGAGCCTTGAAATTCGAATTGGACAGATTCCCGCTCAAATAGAGCGACTATAGCTTAAAGGGATCGAGAGTTGCAATAAACATTCTGGTTGGTATATGGGATTCCGTTCGTTGGTCCATCGTCCAAAGAGTGTTTCCTTTCCAGCACTGCATAAATATCCAGAGCGGCAGCAACACTCTTTCTGCTTTCCAGGCCGTCTACTTATAACAACCTCGATACTATAGAGGTGGATGGCGCTCTAGCAGCGACGCCGTGGAAATCTGCTATCTACTCCGCTCTGAGTGCTGGGCGAGCTCATATCATATCATGATGGCAAACTTGAATTCCTGACCAGAACATCCCGGTACCGAATATGTCAAGGGGTTTTCTGATCACCGTCGAAAACAAACAAGCTGCCAGCGGGGATTATACCACAATGGCCATTAATTGCCACTGGGGTAAGCGGTGGAGTGTGTGCCTGCGTGTCGCGAGCAAGGCAACAAATGGTTTCGGAACTTGGAGCTACGAGAAGGACATTGAGTGGCTGACTAAGCTACGGTGCTACGCGGCTGCCACTCCGCCCCTCGCCTGGAGCGGTCTCGCCACGTATTCTGATAGATTCTGATATTCATTTTTCGTGTTAATCGGCTGGTGGAAGCAGTTGTGAGATATGAAGGAGCACAGTTGCAGCGACGATGGAATCATTGGATGAAGGGCCGTTATTTCCCCACTGGGGTAAGCAGTCTAAGAACTAATACGTATTCATGGACCGTTTTTCAGATGGGCGAATGAAAAGGATACATGTGACAGTAATGGCTATGATAGACCTGAACGTGACTTGGGTAGA
Organism: Suillus paluster; assembly: GCF_016628075.1. Lineage (NCBI taxonomy): Eukaryota > Fungi > Basidiomycota > Agaricomycetes > Boletales > Suillaceae > Suillus > Suillus paluster. The sequence continues at coordinate 399,569 of NW_024537591.1, read as the reverse complement.
ATTTTTTTTTGATAGCCAGATGTTATAACAGAATCTCGGTCGGCTCGACCGAGAGTGTATGAAAAGGATTAGTCGACGAGATCCAACGAGGTTTAAGTAGTGATGAGACCTTGCATTTTTTTCGTCAGTAAGACTAGGATTCACGGGAATTTCTGCTAACTTCTACCAACGGCCTCCAACCTACTACAGGCATTTGCCATTGGGAGAATGGCAGCATTCTGCCAAGAGCATTAATCTTAGGTGGCAATCTGCTGGAATTGCAGATATGCATCTGCTCGAAAGGGGATTTCAGGTGGATAGGTTCTTGCCACATCACCATGACGAATAACATTCAGCACATAGAAAGCAAGGGGTCTTCAGATTTATTTGATTATCACATTCTCACAAACAATGCATTTCTCCTTTGTCCTCGCCGTTGTTGCTGCTTTGACAGCAAAAAAATGTTTGCCAGTGACGCCTGCTCAGGCTGTGGGAGGTTTGATCAATGCGTGAGTAAGAGTAGTTTGGGTCCTGGATGTAACCACATGACTCACCGGCGTGGTAGGTCGTCTTTATATGTCTATGAGTGAGTGGCATGTTGCGACAGTGAACTACGTGTTTCTGCTTTCACATCAGTGGGGTATGGTTGATGGCACGACAGTGACTTACTAGTAGTTTGTTGATGAGTTGAGTTGATCAATTTCGCTTCTTGTCGTTCGAGCAATGGAGATCTTGGGATAGAGGAAATCTCAAACACTTGAACACAGAATATGAGTGAAGTGCTTACGACGCAGACTTGTATTCTCATTGTAAGCTTGACCACTCGCTTTTAAATGCTACCAAGAGGCGTGCGATACAAAGGATCTAGATTCCAGACACCAATATGTAAATCCTTCAGCAGGGGGAAAGGGGGTCCACGTGGCTCAATTTTCCTTATAAGGCGTCTCTTCATTCTGCTCTTGTTCTGTCCTTGTCCTGTCCTTGTTCTGCTCTATATTGCTTGTTGCCTTCTGCACCGTTTATGGCGAACTCGCTGCAGGTAGATGGTTCTCTGGAGGCGCTTAGTCTCCCCTAGGTAGGTGAATAGAAGGGAGATAGTTGCTCCCTTGGGCGCTGTGCAAATATGCGATGTGTGCTAGGGGAGTTCATATCTCTTCCCAAAAATATCTAGAGTGTCCCTCTAGGTGGATGGCTCTCTTGCAGCGACGCCGTGTAAACTCCGCAATGAGTGCTAGGTGGCTCATGAAAAACTTGAAACTAACCAAAACATCCCGCTGCCGAATATTTCAGGGTTAACGGCGTCTTCTGCTCTTGCTCCTGATTGCCGCTGGAAAAAAATACAAGCTGCCAGCGCGGAATATGGCCGTCACTTGTCACTGGGGTAAGCAGTCTTGCCACGTATTCATTTTGCGTGTTAACAGCGGCGGGCAGAAGCAGTCGTGAGATGTGAAGGAGCGTGCGCAGTTCCAGTGACGATGGAATCGTTGGATGAAGGGCCGATGCTTCCCCACTGAGGCAAGCAGTCTATATATCATCGCCACGTATTCATCGATCGTTTTAGCGGGCCACGGAAGTAGTTGGGAGTTGATTTGATAGCAGATGAACATGTGCAGGTCCAGCAACGATGAGATCATTGTATGACAATACTTCATAAAAAAAAAGACCAGTTGACTGAAAGCATCCTACTGATAAATAAGCGCATCCTACTTTTGATTAGAATATATACGGGCCGCGATCACCGTCACCGTTATGTCCGACGCAGTGCATGGCTGGTGTTACTCGAGCCTTCGAAGCAAAAGCAGTATGTCAGTGCTACGGAGCTCTTTGAACTGGACGGTCAGGGGGTGTCTTTTATTTCCAGCATAGCATCGTGACGGACACCGCTGCGCCAAAATAAAACTCCGCGGTACATGGCGGTTACCCTGTATCCGGCACCTCAGGCGCTGACTGCGGCATCATCGGAAAGGTACCGTCGGGGACTCTAAAGAGTAATTTAACTCAATGCTCAGCATGAAGCAACGAGTTGCAAAGAGTAATGTTGCCGCACCTTCACGAACAATGCTGAGATCAGGTCAGAAAGGGCATGCAATGGCACAGACTTGGCACAAACAGCGTGGTAATTCTGTTACCTTATCCTTGTAGTATCCTTTCCGCACATTTGGCGTCCGGGTTGGGCGACTTAACCTGGTGACTTGCGCCACGAGCTTGGCCGAGATAATGGGACACCGTCGAGCTTTCCGATTCCGGGATAGGTATGATCAGTGCCACACGGAGCGCAGCGTTTCCGCGGATCACACGGAGTCTGAGCCTTGAGATTGGGATTGGACAAGACCTCTGCTCAAACCGAGCGCCTATTGTTTAAAGGGATCGAGATGTGCAATAAATGCTTGGGTTGGTATATGGGATTCCGTCCGCTGGTTCAAACGTTCATCGACAAGCGTGCATTCTTCTCAACAGTGACTTGCAATCCAGGGTGTCGCTTTCGCTCTGTATGCCGTGACGACCTCGCTTTAGGTGGATGACTCTCTGGAGGTGCTTGGTCTTCCCCAGGTAGATGAATAGAAGGAAGACAGTCGTTCCCTCTATGGATGCGCTACTCTAAGTGCTAGGTGAGTTCATACCAGATCGTGACAAACTTGAAACTGACCAAAGTATCCCGGTGCCGATTATTTTGGGGTGGGGGCGTTTTTCTCCCGCCCCCGATTGCTTTTGGCAAAAGTACAGGCTGCCAGCGTGAGTTGAATGTCTACTTACCACTGCAGGGTAAGCGGTCTTGAACTGATGTCATTGCCACGTATTCGTTTTGCAGCTGGTGGGAGCAGTTTCAATAAATACTTTGATAGCATAGGAACGTGTGGAGTCCAAGCTACGATGGAATCATGATTAGATGGAGATAACTATACCATCGTCATCACATGTTTTCATCATCGCTGGAATACCTATTTTATTAGATTGGCCAATTGACTGTGATTAACAGCTTTAAACTTCAATAAGTCTCGATCTGAAGGAGTTATTCGAGGAGAATTAACTGACAATGAAACGTTGCGGCATCGTCGTCCCGCATGGCCACGAGCTCGAGTAAGTTACCGGTGGGAAGCTCTGTCAATAGTGGTCACATGAACGGCTGTAGGAAGAACACTTCAAGATCGGCTCACACTGACTATGTAAATGCAGGTTCCATGCGTCGTGATGGCCGTGTTAAAGTTATTGATCTAATCATGGAACCGGGCTTTGAGGGTCCAAGCCCTGAAAGGGATACAAGATCATTGTTTGAAACCTGGCAATTACTAGCCAAGAACTAGCTGGTAATACTGTAAGTAGTTAGTTAGTGCTAGGAGTGAGATTGGCTATGTGACGTTACCGTAAAATTGCCATGCCAGCTGGATGCCAGCGATGAGGCTGTTGCGGACCAAGAGAAGACTTGCCTAATTGGCGTTCATTGAAATCTCTCATCCAGAGTGCTCAAAGGGCCTATATAGTCTTTTCCCAAGCTTCTTCCTCCGACGCTCCTTCAATACAATTCCCTTTTACCAATTTCTTCTCCAAGTTCTTTTCTCGTCTGCCAATTATTTTATGGAGACTCCGTCGTCGAGCACCCTTGCGCTGCCGAAACCATTACCAAGTCGTCCAAGGTCATCGCCTTCGTCGAGAGCATCATCAGTCCCTGAACTTGATTCATCAACCGACAGAGAACGCAGTTCAACAGAAACTGCTATTTTCACAATCTACTCCATGTACGGTGACGACGACGAAGCACAAACCAGCTGGACTGCATCTTCTACTTTCGAGGATCCTTCCAAGGAACTTGACTTGACCTTGGGGGACAGCTTCACCTACAGTAACTTCTTTAATCAACGAACTTCATATGTTTCCAATACCGACACCACTTATATCGACCTTTCCTCAGACATGAAGCCTTTTAGCAAGCTGTCTAACCCTCACGATCGGACACGGACATCGGCTACATCCAATGGTTCTGCCCACTCATCCTATCCATCCCCAATTCCAAGTTATGCTACTACTTCTCATGGAAGAGACACGCTAGAACTTCCTACACGTTCCAAGCGCGTTCCTCTCACACCAAGTCGCCACCAAAGTGATCTCACTTCATGTAGTTCTTCAACTGACATAGACGCCGTTTTACCTCCTGTATCACATCTTACGCCTCCCCATAGTCGTCCACCATCCCTGCTGAGAAGGACGGAATCACCTGTCCCTGAACCTACTCTGATTCTTACCCCACCACAGCCGATATCTTCTTTGATCCCACCGCCCTCTCAATCTCCATCTTCTTCTCCCACCACACAACAGCAGTCAAAATTAAGCTGTCCTTCTAGCAAAACCTCACTCGTCCCCTCGCTGGCAGAAGGTGAAGACCTGGACGCGTTCCACGTGCGAAGCACCTATGCACACCTGAACGCGATTGGTGTCAGGGGTGATGGCTACGAGGAGGGCGTGGAGCGCACACGCGCACGAATCCGTGCCAGTAGAGGAAGTGAACTACGTGCGGAGGCTGCTCTAGCTGGTCCCTCAGAGAGATCACGAGACCTTGAAGCTGAAGAGCTCAACGTACTGTCAAGCTTAGATCGGTGAGCTTGGATCGGGGAGCACGTCCTCTCAAATCTCATCTTTTACCATTAGCTATGGATTCTTCTTCGTACCATCTCATGACCGACTGATCCGACTTCCATCTGGTCCTCTACTCAAACGATTAGCACCTGTCAGGGCTGGTTCAAAGTCAGCTCCGAGCCATGCTGTGTCCGTCAGCTCTTTGCCCGCAGCTTCATCTCCGCTCAAGGAACAGATGCGGGTTGCCAAGTGGGACAGGATGCTGGAAGTCCTGAGTCGAGACAGTGGCGGGAATATAGAATCGTGGATTGTCAAGCCATCGAAAGCACACAAACTTCGTCAGAGGGTATACAAGGGAATCCCTGATAGGTGGAGAAGGGCAGCTTGGGAGGTGCTCATGAATCGGTTTTCGAAATCCGGACGTGAGGCGATCGAAAAGCTGGGAGATTGCTATCAGCAAGACTTGGAGAAACCCTCGAGCTACGATATTCAGATCGATTTGGATGTGCCAAGAACGATCAGCGGTCATATCCTGTTTCGCACGCGGTACGGACTAGGGTACGTATCAGTTCCTACTTTGATCTTGCCAAGGTTGAACCCCTTACTCCAGACAACGGTCCCTGTTCCACGTCCTGCACTCCTTCTCGTTACAATGTTCTCAATGTGGTTATGTGCAGGGCATGGGCCCTATAGCAGCAACCCTGCTATGCTACTTCGAACCTGAAAAAGTTTATGCTGCTCTTTCCCGCTTACATGATACCTACAACATGCACTCCATCTTTTCCCCCGGTTTTCCAGGATTGTTGCAGGCCATTTATGTCCAGGAACGAATCATGGAATCGAAGATGCCGGACGTGTACGCTGCGTTCAAGAAACACATGATCTCTACGACTTCATACGCGACCAAGTGGTACATCACGCTTTTCGCCAATTCCGTCCCTTTCCAGACGCAGCTCCGGTTATGGGACGCGTATCTCCTGGAAGGAGAAGATCTTTTCACCGCCGTGGCAGTGGCCATCGTATGGGTCTACCGAGGCATGTCACTCTAATCTAATATCTTCATCAAACCATATTCTGACGTCAATCAATAGATCACATCACATCCAGTTCCGCAAATTTCGAGACCATACTCTCCCCTTCTCTCTTCTTTCTTCGTACCCGAAGACGACGACACGCTTCTATCCTGGATAGAACGCATGCTCGGCGACAAAAAGCTGCGATCACAGATGGCGCAGTGGCGTCTGGACTGGACCGAGCTGGTCGCGTCTGGCAAGGATGGCGATGCGCTTCTATAACGTCACCTCCCAGCCTCTCTCGGGCTTATTATCTCCACCCCCTCCTTTGATGCTGCTTTCGTCCTTAATCATATCCCTCTTTGTCTTGATATCAGAATCTTGCATTATTATTGGAACGCTTGGTATATATTGCGACTGCATCACTGTCGTTGTACTCACTCTCACTGCCATTTTTCGCATCATTAATGGAACCAATCAAATGCAAATGCAATCTTTATGAACGCCAACGGGGTTTCATTCTCCCAACCTCTCCTCGTTAACGTTTGGCATAGGATCTGGGTGTCATAATTCGGATCTACAACTAAGTACAGGTTGATGATGTGACTCTTACCATCAACAGGTGCGAGTAATGGGCCAGTGTCAAGCTAAGCGCGGTTTTTTTTTTTCGTTCACTCGTCAGTTCCGTGCTCATGCGCTTTATAACTGCTGCTCGTCAAGATTAATCTGTAAGTTCGAAAACAGCATTCACGCTAGCATCATAGAATCTCTTGATCATTGGTAGAGGCTTAAACAAGAGCCGGTCGAGCGTGGAGCAAGCCAATGACAACGGGCCATGCGCCTGCCACGGCCGTGACACGGGCATTCTTGAATCTTGGTCACCAGGGTATCCTCGTGAATAAACTGGCGGAATAAAATCGTTATTGCCGTGACGCAGTCGTTCTTGGTCACCAGGGTATCCTCATACAGAAGCAGCATTGACGCGGCACTATTTTGAATTGCGCCTTGAAGTATGTTGCTCGAAACACTTTGATTTTTATTGTCAATGGATGACAGTCGGTGTACAGGCCATAGAGTGCTGAAATGACATTTACATTACCTCTCATTTGCTTCTCATGCACGGATTCCACGTTTAGACAACCTGCGAGGATATATGTTTTATCATAAGATAGACCTCGTTCATACACCGGTTCATCACATGATCTAGCGTGACATTTTGATGAATTTACACCTGATTCCATGTGTATGAACTCTGAGAAAATTTCGTTCTATGATTATGTGCAGAGAGTCTGTAGCAAGACATGCATGTAATTTTTATAATCTAAATGGGTGAACTGAGAGACGAGTAGTGTTTGTGAGTTCAAATGTCTCAAGTGAGGTGACTGAGGTCACATATCAGGTCACGATGGTAAATCTGCCACGAAAAGGCCTACTTCTCCCTCAAGTTGCTGAAAATAAACATTCTGAGGAGACAGCATTAATACTATAGTTCATCCTCACAGGATCATACAATAGATTTCGCTAATTCTCATCCGAAGCAGGGTTACAAGTCCAAGAATGCGTTCATGGCCTAAAGTCACGTGATGAACCAGTGTATGAACGAGGTCTATCTTAGCTTAACGTGTGAGCAGAACTAATACACATGACATGCGTACTACATATAGCGGTAGACTAGGGGTCTCAAGATCTCATGGGCAACAAGGACAAAGAGAAGTGTCCCACGGTTGATTCCGAGGCTTAATCAGAGAAGGTTGACAGATTCAGGGAGAACACTGTATCATAGACATCATCATAGGACACTAGGACACCCACATTGTCCCATCTCATCATGGTGAACAGTGTTCAATCCGAACCACACACATAGTCTATTTGGCAACAGAAGCACAGTCTTAGCATTCAGATTAGTTCATTTCGCACTCAGTCTCACAACATCAGAAGTTTAGTCAACGAAGTCTCGGATCAACAACAATGCCCCACGGAACTAGAACCAGTTTATGTCGCGGTACGCCTAAGCAGGCTAAGCTAGACAGCAGGTGTCATTAATATGACACCTGTACAACTTGGTAAAAGGACTGTGTCCAATTGCTTTCAATTTATGTTTAAGAACAACCACAAGCTAATGCCAAAGTTATGAAGCAGAAACGAAGAGGGCAAAGCGATAACCAATCTGAGAAGCAAATTTTCATCGACAACCACTTCCAGCGAATCATCCCCTTTGGACATGCCAGAACAACTGCAAAGCCCATCAATTAACAGTGAAGCAGATAAAAGCTCCATCCCATTCCCAGAGAGTGAATTTGTTGTGCCACGATTAGAAATCGAAATACCTTCATTCCTACTGGGAATCCAAGCAGACTCGCCACTCTCAGAACTATCGGATTTCAACATCGACACTCTGTTCAATATCCCAGTTGCATATACAACACCAGTTTCACATCCTACATCCCCAGAAAAACCGAGAATGCTGTCAGAGTGCCTGCTAATTTTTCAGGGCGATGGATGAATGTCCGAGAATCCTGTGGACTTCTTCAGGTCCTTTAACAGGGCAATGAGAGAACAATAAGTTAAAACAGACAGCAACAAGATAGAAGCATTCGAGGATTATCTCAGAACAGGATCACAGGCGGAAGTGTGGTTTAATGGGTTAGGATTGGCAGAAAAAGCAATGTGGATAACGTTCACAACTGTGTTCAGGACACGTTGGCCACCAGTCACAATAGTGGAGAAGACAAAAGCAGAATACAAGCTAGAATTATTGGAGCACGTGCTAAAGAATGAAGAAGTCGGGAAAAGGACAACACTATACGACAAGGAGTGTTGGTCACATGTCACATGGGCAGCAAAAGCCCTGCAGCTAGCAATGAGCGCGGGATCGTAAAACACACATCTATGATATGGCAAGTACAATGCAACTTACCAGCCATCATCAAGGATATGTTGGTTAGGATGAATACAAGGATTGGGCGGAATTTACAGAAGCAGTCGTGAAAATCAATGGTGTTAGATTGGTGGAGAGGGTAGAGCAGAAGAATCTAGAACTCAAGGCACTATGAGCAGACTTAGCGCCCCGCATTCAGCAACAATCATAGCAGAATTCATTGCAAGCACTTCAAAACCAGTTCAGCAGGATGTCAATAGCAGCGGAACAAATGTTGGGGATACAGGGTAACAACAGATATTCCTGAGTACCAGCACAACAAATTCAGCAAAACACACCACCCATGTTCATGAGACAACCCATACAACCACAGCAACCAACCATTGTAACAGAAGATATGAAGATAGTGATTAGACACTTAGTCACAGCTTTAACTCATCACCTGGACACAACAATAGGAAACACGGTGTGGGGAATTCCCCCACTGTAGGTGTAAAACCCTGTCCTTTCCACATCGTCTCACATCAGTTCCGCATATTCCGCATGTTCCGCATTTCCCGCGCATCATCCGATGGGTTCTGCATTCCTGTGCATCCTTCGGAACCCGCCTGCACTATCCGATATTCCTGCGCATCATCGGACAACCTTCGCATGTCCTGTCCCCATCCTTCCAGGTCCATTGGTATGCTGTATCTCTCTTCCCGTTGTTCCTAACGTTATCCAGATCACACTGACACATGCCCTTATGGCACGGACCCCTATTCCGGAGTATTGCGCCCATGTGCACTGCCTGCCTTCACTTCCGCTTCCTGAGAACTTACTACCTGTACCTCAGTGTACCTTGAAAATAATCTTCCCTTTAAGTAGTGGTACTCAGGGCTTCGGGGTATTTTATTGAATCCCATCTTTTACCTTCCCACTTTTCCTTCACCTTACTAGAGGACCACTTTGACTTATGCCCACTATCAATCTAACCTTGTGATATACTTCCTTCGACTTGACCTGCAAGTTCCAACGACTCCTTACGTTCCGCATTGTATCCAGTTGAGTTTCACTTCATTCCATTCCATTCCGCTTGGGTTCCGCTTGAGTCCTGCTTGTTCTGCTTGAGTTCTGCTAGTTCTGCTTGTTCCGCATTTTTGCGGATCCTCATCCTACCTGCAGTAGGGTTGAATAGGGTCGCTTAGACAGAGATTAGCACTCCCCAGTAGCAATCCCCTTTAGGGTCGAACGTGCTTGTTCTCAAGTGAGGCAGTAGGCAGCAAAGACCCAACTTTGTAGTAGATCGATTTCTCTCCGCTGCACTTGTTGTACCCACAGTGGTGTACAGGACACAGATTATGCAGTGGAACACAAAGTGGGGGGAAAACACTTGTGTCACACATGAAACAGGCTACCTGCTCAGGCCAGGCACAGCAGCGATAGGATTGAGCGAGTGTTTTGCTTGCGGAACACATGGACACAATGGGCGTAACTGCCCATTACCAATGGACCACCCAGAGAGGTTGTCACATAAGGAGGCAGCATGGTGGGCGATAGTGAGTAGGGCATTAGGCATGTTTAACAGGGTGACAGCTATACCGATTTTGCTAGTGGTCAACCACTCACCACAATACACAACAGCATGGCTCGAGGAACTCCCAGAGCACATAGAGGGAAAAGCAGAAGGGTCAGTGTAGATGAAGGCAATATGCTGACCCAAAGTGTTATTAATATGCAAGCTAAGATAACAGTCCTTGGGTGCAGAGAGGCAGTGCACAAGGACAACACTGTCACTTCACGCCCCAACCCCATCAATGAACCTATAGATAATATGCCAGTCGCACTTGTACCAGACTCGCCAAAAACAATTCAGATCAGTGACTTGTATACTGCAGGACATGTAATGGCAACAAGACAACAAGTAGAAGCGAAGGAAACAGTCCCATTTCTACATAAAATCATGATAGAAGGTCTGAAGGGGGAGATCGTCAGAGTTAGAGCACTTTTCGATGATGGGGCTATGGTTGGGGCAATGTGTACATCAATATTCAACAAGGTCAAACATCACCTACATAACTGGAGTCGATCAAAACGACAACTACACATGGCGAATGGGAACATTGTCAGTTCATTAGTGAAATGATCAGGAATGATAGAGATCAAGGGAGTACAAGCGGAAGGGGAGTTTGAGGTCTTCAGTAGCGGTGGAGGATGGGGATTCCTTTTCGGAAAGCCAATGTTACAGGCATTCCAAAATGGACACCATCCATATCGCAGACCAACACAGGGAGGTCATATTATTCAACCAAATCATGAATATGCTGAATGACAAAGAGAGCCTAACGCTAGACAACAAACAGTGGGATAATGTAGTGGGGTTTGGAAACACCCCCCTCAAGGCAAGTCTTGACAGATCCTAACAATAGTGGAACACATGAAACTGACAATAAGTTAGAACATTTGCAAGCAACATATGCACCTTGTGTTCCAATGGAGCAATGGAGACCGATAGGACATGAACAGTGGCGTCAAGATAAGAAACAGTTGAAACAACTGTGGAAAAGAGCGGAGGTGGCAGGCAAACACAGGAGCAAGCGGAACAATTGATGCGAAACATAGAACACATCAGGGAAGAAGAAGAGAAGGTGAAGCAAAGCAATATTAGGGTTATCACCCTGCACGATACTTCAGACCCAACAGAACAATTACTGGGAGAACTACCAGAATTGCCACTAGCCAGTCAAGACCCATTGATATACACAAGGCAAGAGAACCCATTCAAGCCAGAGCGAGTAGCAGAAATCGTTCAGCAGGTCACAATTGGAAACAATCTCACGGACAATGAATGACAAGAACTAGAACAGTTTATCAGGGATAATTGTTGAGACCGTGCTCAGGGGTAAAGCGGAGTCTGAGGGGCTTGGCTTCAGCTCATACACTGCGCCCCTTACCTGAGTACGTGCCCCTAATTTCGGAATGTAGTCTGACATGAGTTCTATGAGTTCCGACAGGATGTCGGAACAGGGGTCCTCTGAAGGAGGACCGATAGACTACTAGGTGAGCACAGGAAAGTCGGGCGGGGGTTGTTCCGCCCGACAGGAGGGAGGTGGGAGACTACTGTGGTCGGAACCAACAGTAGAAGCAGGGTGGAAGGGACTGCTTGGACAAAGTCTGAAGCAGAGTGGAATGGAGGGGACAGATGCGAGAGTGCGGGGTTTAGCTCCGATGCACGGGAAGTCGGACGAGCAGAGGAATGGGGGAACGGGGGATTGGGGGAACAGGGAAAACAGGGGAATGGGGGAATGGGGGAATGGGGGAATGGGGGAATGGAGGAGCGGAGGATTGGAGGATTGGAGGATTGGAGGATTGGAGGATTGGAGGATTGGAGGATCAGAGGGTGGCTGGCCTAGGGAGTCAATCCCCTAGGCCGGCTAACAGGAGTTGACTAGGATCAGGCCCAAGTCAAAGAACAGAAGAGCAGGGCTTAGAAAAGGTAATATTCAGACTGAGTATCTACAGACAAATGTACATATGTTTATATACTCTAAGTGATGAGCATAGCATAGCAGAAGGCTATGTGCTGAGTGTACAGGATTACAATAGGATGACTGAGACATATGAGAATAAGGCTTGGGGAACAGTATGTATGCGATGGATCAGAATCACTAGGGTATAGGGATTACCGGTGATCCGAAAAGTGGAACTATGATACTAAACGGGGATAGGACCAGTTGAGTGGTTCCTAGTCTAGGAGGGGACCGGTGAGGCGATCGGACGGACTAACAGTTGGGTGGGACAAGACAAGCGGAACCGAGCGGGTCGGAAAAGTGGAGGGAGTAGGAGTAGGATTGGGCGGACCAATAGGGCGGAGGAGCGGAACCCCAGATAGGGTTGGATGGAAGGGGTATGGTGTTGGAGGACATAGGGGTAGTGTCAGAAAAGCGGAACTGGGTCGGGCAGAGGTAGCAGGGCTAATCCTGCTGAGATGCACTTCGTGCATTGTCAGGGAAGGAGGAATGGAGCGGACGGGGAAACAGGGGGTTGGACCAGGGGTGGGGATGTTCACAGGTGGTATTGGAGGTGCTTGGATCCGGTATATGACAATAATGCAGATTTGTTCACACTTTCACTATGGGAAGTTAGCATAATACCGGGAGTGCTACTGAACCTTAATGTACCTGAAGGCAAAACATTCGACCTATGCATACACCAAAGACCATTAACCCCAGAACAATCACATTTTTACAACAAACAAGTGGAAGAGATGTTGAAAGTTGGGATCATAGAGTGGGCACCGCTGGAGTTAATCAAGTGCACAGCTACTACGGTCGTGGCTTGGGGAGCCCGTGGGATGGGTGGACTGTTGGAGGAAGAGTTGAAGCAAAGGGTCAATGACCAATGTCAAGATGCAGGAAGAGCTCCAGCATTCAAACTACCCAAGCGCAAAATACCTCAAGCAAAGAAAATCACAAGTCCAAGTGAAGGACCACGGAAATGGAGAATATGTCAAAATTTTGTGCAGCTGAATAAAGTCATGGAGGTTGCACCAATGATACAAGGGGATATCCTGGCAAAACAACAGTGACTTAGCAGACATTGCTATATTTCAATCTTCAATTTTGCAGCCAGATACTATGCAGTTGAAGTACTGGAACAGTGGCAACCATATCTAGTGTTCTATGTTGAAGAACAAGGTTACTTTTGGTATAAATGGATGCCAATGGGCATTATGGGAGTACCCATGGCATTTTGCAATGTACTGGCAGCAAGACTTCACGATCTTTTGGTGACGTACCTTATGGAATTGTTTATGGATGATGGAGGTTGCGCAGCTGACACATTTAGGGATATGATGAGCAAGTTGAACATTATCTTCACTCAGTTCAGAGAGTGCAGGTTCTCAATCGCTCCAGGAAAAACAAAATTTTGTGTATCAGAAATGGAGTTTGTGGAGGCACAATTGGACAAGAAGGGGTAAAACCAGACCTAACGAAACTTACAGCAATTGTAGATTGGCCAAGACTGGCGAACACGATGGGGCTGACATTGTTTTTAGGTCTTACAGGTTTTTACAGGTCATTAATAAAAGTGTATGCAAAACGGGAAGGTCCTCTAAGGGACCTGTTACTCAAGGTCCCATTGAATAGCTCGTATAGCAAAACAGCATACCATAGAACGATGACCAATTTCAAACTTGATCAATATTGGACAATAAAACACACTGACACATTTTTAGACCTCAAAGCAGCTATAACGGCAAGACCAGTACTTCAGGCACCAAGACATGATGGTTCAATATTTGTTGTAACAACAGATGGGTGTATAGAAGGATTCGCAGCAGTTTTATCACAACACATTAAAACACAAACACCTACTGGAAAATGGGTTGAGTGCATGCACCCAATAGGTTTTGCGTCAAAATGGACATCACAGACAGAAAGGAAGTACAAATCTTATTTGCTGGAATTTGTGGCACTGAAATTTGGTTTAGATAAATTTTCAGGTGTAATCTGGGGTTTCCCAGTTGAAATCAAGACAGATTGCAACACATTAAAGGACACCTTATTGAACCCAATGCTAAATGTGGCACATATGTGATGGCGAGAAGGTATACTAGCATACAATATCATGGATGTGAGACACGTTCCGGGGAAGTTGAACATTGTTGCTGATGGACTTAGCCACAAATGGGAAGGAATACCACCAACTACAGGAGACGGTAGTGAGTGGATGGTAAGTGAGGATTGGGAGGCTTGAATGGGATTAGCAAACAATGTGATGCTCGTAATGTCAACAAACCCAACAATAGAGAACCTTCAAATGTGATTCATTAAAGAGCCAGTGTTTTTAGAAGTCATTGACGCTATCTGCAATCTGGATCAAAGTAAGGAGGTACGGGAAAAACAAAGAGCCAGACATCAGGCATTGCAGTATATCATTGAAGATGAAAAACTGTGGCACCTTAGAGGGGGAGCAGAAACCAGAGTGAGAGCTAGGGTGGAGTGTGTATCAAAGGAAGAAGCAAAAAATTTGGCAGAAAAAGCACACACAGAAGGAGGTCACTAGGGAAGAGACGTGGTGAAAATGGCACTATTGGATCAAATTTGTAGCCCAAAGCTGGACACTTCAATCATGGAGGCCATACAAAATTGCACTAAGTGCAAAAACTTTGGTCCAACACATTTGCACTCACTGTTAGAACCGGTCATTAGGAGGCATCCATTTGAGCTACTAGTGGGTGATTATCTTGCACTTCCCAAGGGGAAGGGAGGATATAGCACATTAGGAGTCTACCTCGACGTATTCTCACAGCACACCTGGGTATTCAAGTATAAAACAGCCAGCAGCACAAAGACAACAATGGATAGCCTAAATGGTATATTCAACACGTTCACATCATCAGAAACCTTTATGACAGATGGTGGAAAGCATTTCAACAATGATGCAGTATGGACGTTATGCAAAGCATGGCAATGTAAATTGCATATCATGGCAGCATACTCCCTGTGGGTAAACAGCCTTGTCAAAGGGGCAAATAAGCTACTGTTACATGTGCTAAAGAGGTTGTGCACACTGAATATAGGAGAAGACAACAAGCAGCAAGAAGTGTCTTGGGATAAGCTCCCAACAACATGGCCAGATCATCTAGAGGAGGCGGTTTTATGCTTTAAATCCAGGCGATCCTGTCCTTATAATGCATTAATACAGGGTAGTTAGAAGACTCTTGTATTGCATTAACGATGATGGATAGTGTAATGCATTACCTGCAGGCTTTTGGCTCCACATGTAATGCATTAAATTACTGACACCAGAATAGATCACCCTTTAGTTTATATAATAGGGTACCTTCAACTCATACCATGACCTTTTAAAGTCCCCATCTTTTGTTCTTTCCACTACCTATCATGCTTATTTTTATATTCAGCTCCTTTGCAGATTGATTCACATTGACGTGCAACATCTGCACTTATCTGCAACAATATATCACAACTTGTTCCCGCACGGCATCACACTGTCTTCCTTCCACCATATCTCCCAAACTTTTTCAGTCCTGCTTCCACCTGTGGCCATTCAAGCAATTTGGAGCCTGATTTTTTTTTTCAACTGTTCGTCATTTAGTTTCTTGTTATTCGACAACTGACTAAGTGCGTTTGTGTTCACCTTTCCAAAGTACTCATAAATATTGCTGGTCCCAGGCAGGGCCTCCTTATTATTGCATCTTCACAGTCCTTCCACTCGATGCTCGCTCCGCATTTTCTACCAACAGTAGAGCTTCTTGAGGTGTTGGGTAGCAGGGCACCATTAGACCCCGCCAAGGCTAACTGAGACAAGGTGGAACAAATTTAGAAGAATGTCGAGCTGGTTGCCTTGTCTTTCCTGGATATCATTACTTCCTCGGTCCATGCCCTACCACCATGCATGACCATGCAACTATGGGTCCACTGTTTGCTTAAATCTTTTTCAGAATGATTTGAGAAGTTTGCGTTCACCTTGCAAAATCAGTGTAAGTGGTTTTACCTTCTTGAGGTGCAAGTGATGACTGATCAAGTTTGGTCGGAATCAAAGTTCACTGCCCTTGGCACATTCATATTTCTTTGGTCAGTTCATACATTTCAGCAAGCCAAGTGGTGCTAAATTCTGTGCAGATTCATTTCTTCTGCAATTGTTGCTCCCGAGATTGTTGATGTTACGGAGCCCAGAGATGACGGTGGAGTCATCCGCCGGGGCCTAATGGTAATAGCAAAGGTCATGCAGAACCTTGCCAACAACATATTCTTCGCCAAGGAGGCACATATGCTTTGCTTGAATGATTTCTTGGGCATGAACATCGTGAGCATCACATGTTATCTGTGTCTTCTTTCAAGATCATGTTAACATCTTGACCATTTTACAGTGTCCTTGTCTCAAGGGCAAGCTGCTTGTGCTGGGTATGAGAAGCGGTTCCATTGTCACATCTACCTTCACCCTGAAGTCCAGTATTCCAGCCCACCCCATCTAGTATTGCCTGCATTATATCAATGACTTGACTATCTACTTCATCTTTCCATGCAATCTACGCCCAGCTGCCTCTTAACTCATAAATTGACCAAACAAACAAACAAACCTAAGCTAATTCCTGAAGCCTCTTATAGGGTGCAGAATGAGTGCAGTGTAAGAAGCGAGTTCACACTTATATTTTAGACATACAGAAACTGTATTGTAGACCAAAAGATCCTTACTCGAAATGAAAATCATTCAACACATTCCATCTCTCCATGCAGCGAGCTCAGCTGTTATGAAAACCTTGACCGGGGTATATGAAATATTATTATTGTTCAAAACTCAACTGTGTTTTTGTTTCCTATGAATTGTGAGCCTCTCATGTGTAGCTGAAACTCAACGGAAAGATCTTACTTGTTGGATTGGTTGATAGACTTGGCCTTGCGTTTTGCAGCTGGCGTGACCGGCAGAAGTTCATCATTCTCTTTAGCCTCCCTAGTTGTCATACAGATGTGAGCATTCAATGATCCAATGGTGTTAAGTACCTGTGCACGATTTGATGGGATGTGTCGATGTGCTGTACAATGTGGAGCCTCATCTGACTGCCCCTCATCAGTCAGTCCAGTTGTAGGTCTGCCCACTGCGTTGTTGTTCGTTTGTTCATTGGCCTGGTGACCTGCCAGACAATCAGGCTTCCAAGTCCCACCTCACATAACATAACTGTGTTGGTGTACTCACATTGGACATTTGCAGGTGGCGCAGGCAGTAAGGTCACTACTGGTGAGGAGGGAATGTCAGGAGTTGGAATGTTTGAGGCCAGAGGTGAAGGTGCATTGTGAGGTGCGACAACTGATAAGACTGGCTCTACTGGCAGGGACATTCGGTCACCATATGGATAGCTTGCATTTAAAAAGAAATTTTTGATTGGATACTCCGGGTTTTGCTCAGCTGTGAAGTTGCCAAAGTCAAAATGAGGAGAAGCGTAATGAAAGGAGTTATGTTGAGGCTGGTGAAAGCTGGTATCAAGGCTGGTATCAATGAGGTTGGGGTGGAATGAGTTCTCGAAGACAGTGAGTCAATTATCGAAGCCTTCCATGTCTGTGGTCCAGATGTTGAAGTTTTCAAATGAAGATAAGGTAGTAGCCTCATCAGATAGACTTGGAGATGTGCTGCTCATTGCCTGAACATCAGTATCCAGGCCAATGTCTTTCAGCAGTTCTGTCTGGTTTTCCTGATGGATGAGGACAAAGGTAATGCATTAAGAACAGGAGAGGGCAATGTGTCAGTAAACAGTGCGAAATGCATTACATTACATAATGCATCACTCACCTCCTGGGGCCCAATATGATAGAGGTCATTCAACCACTCCATCCTAAAATCACCAACCATATTCCTCTCTCCCTCATCATTTTGGTCTTTGTCCTCTTCATCCTGTGTCACCTGGTCTTGGTCCTCTTTATCAGTCTCCTCAGAAGGCTCACTATCAATGGGTGTCTTGGCTGACATATCTGAGTCGGCCGCACTCTTGAGTGCCAGCATATTTTTATTGTGTGCTATAAATAATTATGTGAGTAATATTCTGTTGTCTGACTCATGACAAAAACACTTACCAATGGCTTTCTTTGAGAAATCTGCATAGGCAGCTTGAACATCTGAGAAACCTGGGTAGCACACTGAGAAGGCTGTGTCAGTATCTGTTTCTCCCAAATGGAAGCTGCAAGGTTCGTCACAATACATCCGAGGCACTGAGAATATATAGACTTACTTGATTACAACAATTTCACCCATGCTTGGATTACGTCCCCCAGCGATGCAACTAAATTTGAGCCCACCAGTCTTGTGAGATAAATAATGGAAGACATGATCGAGGTGTGGTCCCAATTCATTGAAAGCCCTGAAGTTAACTATTATTTAGGTGACGACTTCTAGATACCAAAAATTGGTGAGTACATACTGTATCTTTGTATCATTGGTGATTTCTTCCATGAATCCCACTTTGGCTAGCTCGCGGCCCTGCTTCCACTTTTCAAGTGCGTCTTGGTGCTTTTTCTTGATTTCAGTTCTCACATCCTTGTCCTCTGAGGCATATTTGATGCGTGTTACTTCCTTTCTCTTGGACAGTTTTTCACCACGTGAAGTGGCCCCTGCAGCTACAATTGCGGCATCTGCAGCATCTTTTATGCGTGTCTCATAATGGCATTGTGAGTACACCTCAACTTCTTGTGGTGCCCTCGTGCCCTTGAGCTTGTCTCCCCCACTCATTGTCACCGCCAAATCTAGTGCAACATTCGAGTTGCCTGATCGTGCCAAAAGTGCTGTATTTGTAATCCACCGGTACCAGCACACAATGACCTGTGGAATTTGACTTGTCAGGTCTGTACTTTGCTGCTTGCATGTGTTTAGGTCACTCACAGTCTTGCATTTTTCAGTAGCTATTTTGACGATCACATCCTGTTGAGGGGTAAGAAGTCCTTCTGCAGGGATCCCTTGTCCATGTAGACATGCATGCTCTGGCCACTTAGCCAAGAATGCAAGGTTCATGTTGACTATAAAATCATTGCAGTGCCTTGTCGGCTGACATCTGATATAGTCAGGGAGTCGTGCCATAAGAAATTCTTCCTGTTTGGTGGTTGTCCAAGGCTTTGGACCACAACAACCCATGGTATTGATGAAGTGAGAAAGATGTATGAGCAGGAAACAAACGGACATCTATAATTTTTTTTATGTACCACTAGCTTGCTTCCCAACTAAAATTTCAGTAACACACTTCATATGCAGTCTCTGTAGTTACTGTGGCCTGTGTCGTATTCTATAGTGCTCTAAAACACTCTAGGCTAGGTCTGGAATACTTCAGCCAGATCCAGGCCTGCTTCTGATTGAAATCTTGCAAGTGGTATAATGTTAAAACCCCTGATGTGTGACACAGCGCTGAAGCCCACAGACTTACTCCTTCACACCCAAGGCTGTTCTGGAGTTAATGTCCATTTTATTCTACTATGGACAAAAGGACTGTCATGCCTTCTTGCACACAATACTGTGGCCTCGAGTGAAAAGCAATCTGTATTAGTATACTGTTGAAACTTCGGTACGAACTCGCCTCCAGTTTGAAATCTAAAGTAAAATGAAAGCTCCATTAATGTACGAAGTGTGTGTGGGATCAAAGAGAGTAAGCTCTATTTTACTGCTAGTAGTGCTGAGGTCTGGTTCTGCTCATGCATTGGGCAGAACATGTTCAAGTCCAAAATCATGCTCAGACCTGCATGGAAGCCAATAAAACCGAGCACTTGCTGAATTGCAAAATATCGGAGGTCATCTGTTCTGTCGACACTGAACTTCAGGCATTCCCAAAACGACCGATCCTCAATCATTTGCCAGAACACTCGGGGGGACGTGATTCAAGAACCAGCCAGGTCCGGAGTCATAGCTGCTGAAACTATACCTGAATATCATTCAGTTCAAAGACAAAAACAACAAGAGACAATATTGACCATAATACTTACCTAGGCCACCATACTTTGAGGTGCACACGTTGACGTAGCCCCAAACTATACAGTAGATGTGAATCAAGCTAAGGTCGCAAGACCGAGTACAGAGAAATCAGAATGAGTGCCCGATGACAGTAATATGGCATAGAACTACACACCGGTGTCTGACCTCCCATAGTGTACCAACGGCACTCTTGAACCCCAAAAACAAGACCAGCTGTGAGGTAAATGACTTCATTGAGCGTCTTCTTATCACCAATGGTGGTGCGACATGCTGGTAAGAACACTAACTTGGTGTACAGAATACATACAAGAGAGATGGTGTTGGGCGGGCAATGGCAGAACTGTAATCAGTGATATAGTCACAGTATCATAAGGAACATACCAAGCCTAAAGCTTAAAGTACTGCTTCTATCAGTGTGAAGCACATGCAGCAAGCTGAGTCAGATTCACTGCAGTCATTGTCGTGGTCATTGCAGGACATGGCAGTTTAGGGCAAGAAGTTACTAACCAGCACCCTTTCCGACTCTGACAGTAAAGACCGTCACGGTAAAGGTAAGTACTGTATGGAATACAGTTTGGTTGGAGGCGCTCGTGACGTAGTAGTGCTACTAATTAGACTTGAAATTATCCCACCTAGTAGGAGTCTTTTGAACGTGCTCACATATCTCAGTGAGTCTGTCACACTCATAGCAGACTCACACTGATACTTATTGAGGGCATCATACCCACTTTGCAAAATGTCCAGTCAAGATCTTTGTATCAGGGAAGATAGTGTTGATGCAAAGGTAAATACTTCATATCTTCTCTATTGTTCTTCGCTCACTTTATATCTAGATTATTTGATGTGACAATTTCATCTCTGGCTGCCATTCTTGCCATCAAAACTGGCCAACTTGATGTACCAAATCATATGGTACAACTACACTCATTCAGTTCATCACCCCCATTCTCATTCAACTCGTCACTTCTGTCCTTTCAACACTTGTGTTCCGTCTCAGCACCACCCACCTGCTACACTCACCAGCACCCACCCCACTCTTCTCACCCTCACACTCACGCACAATCATACCTCGTTCAGGGCACCCCTGCATTCACCACCTACACTAGCACCTACTTCACACATCCATCCTCTACAAACGCCCACTGCCACAACACCACTTGAGCACCCACCACACAACACCGACCCACATCGACCATTGTCAATGTGATGGCAACCAATTGCAAGGAGAGTGAGGGATTGGAAAGGAGAGAAGGAGAAAGTACCGCAAGTGAGCACTTACGTGCTATCTCATAGTCCCATCTTCCAGTCTTTTCCTCCATTTCTTAGGTTTGCATCACTCCCTCCTTCACACATCCTACAATTACCAACATCCTCATGACACACCCATACTCTGCTTGTGCCAATGCTGGCGGCTTCAGTGCATTTTTTTTGCCCTTGGACTCTACTTGATTGGCGCTTATAGAACCCTTCATTAGCAGCCTTGTCTGCAATATAAATTGATCATCACTCCGTCTCGTCCACCAGCCAGGCCTTAAAAAGATTTGAGGCTTTGCTGCCAATGCTGGCAACTCTCAGTGCGTTTCACTCTGAGACCTACTCACTTCTCATCGCTCCATCTTGTCTACCAGCTGGGCCTTAAAAATATTCATTTATAGAACCCTTCATCAGCAGCCTTGTCTGCAATATAAATTGATTATCAAATCATGTCAGATCTAATAGTGCAGTACTAATTTTCTACGGTACGAGAGTGTGTATGCAACGAAGTGATTATGTGTGTGTGTCTCATTTGTGTGTGTGTGGTGTCTGTGCGTGTGAGTTTTGCATGTGAAGAATAGTTGAACAGATCCAGCGCCATACAGCAACATTGAATGAGCTGAAGACCTGCATATTCAATTCCCTCAAAAACTTCCTTATCACAGTGAGAACGAACAAAAACAGATCTAGGATATATGGCCAACAATGCATGGGCTTGAGTGACTCATAGATCACACAACAGCTACTAAGTACTAATGAATGATAGTTCTTATCACAGGGATCTGTCCAGGAGATCTTTCAATCACATTCCTTAATGCTCTCTCTCCAACCTCAAGTGACTCAACCTCAAAAAAAACAGCATCCGGGATTCCTTCCACCATCAGCACATAATCTCTGGAAAGAGCAATTGTGAATGCTGAGATGTTAAGATAATCTGTAACTTACTCACTGCTGAAAACACCAATGTAATGCCCACTTGTGATGCAGGTGAAGGGTGGGGTAGAATTGGTGTTTGCTGGTATGTTGTATAGTATGCCGTGGTAGAAAAAGATATCACAATCATCCGCTATAGCACCAGCGACTTTTGCATAACTTCGCTCACCCTCATAGAAAACAATCTCATTGTGGTCCTCAGCATGCGCATATGATGGCACCGATGATATGTACACTCTGTTCTTGTTGCACAAATGTAGTAGTGTAAACAGATCACCAAGAAAACACGGCATAGATAGTATGCCTGAATCAGAGTGAGACTCATACAGAAATAAAAGATAGTACATACTAAAGATATCTTCTGACAGCTCATTCAGACCCCCGTCCAAGTCATGACAGAATGCCCGGTAAGATTCGGAAGTTGCTGTAGATGAAGTCAGAGCTGGGGGAACACGGGACCTGATCCCTAGTCATCATGCAAAATGAGACTGCATATGATTTGATCAAGAGATAGAGGAGAGCACTCACGAATGACACGGACATCGTTATCTTCCTTACTGCGACAGACAACAGCCATATGGTAAGATTCAGAAGATGTTGCCAGTGTATGCGAGTCCAGAGCTGGGGGAACACATGACTCAGAGCTGATCCCTACATCAATGAGACTACAAATGATTGGATTAAGAGATGACTCACGAATGTCATGGACGTCATCTTCTGCACTGGGTGTAGCCGGTGGACATGACAAAGATCGAACCATGTAAACAGATGTTGTTAGGTACTGTGCCGACTCAGGAAGCAGAGGGGTCAGGGCTTGGCTTCAGCTCTTGCGCTGCGCCCTTAGCCGAGTATGTGCCCCAAATTTGGAGCAGGTCTGATGTTGTCTGATGATAGGACGAGTGAACCGCTTAGGTCCGCTTTAAGGGTCGGGAGGTAAGAGCTACTAGTGGTGGACCGACTAGGAGCAGAGTGGAGAAGGCAGAGGATAATGAGGAGGGTGGAAAGGAGCTGGGGGAATACTTGATAGGAGCGGAGGAGGCGGAGGATAATGCGGAGGGTGGAAAGGAGCAGGGGGAATACTTGATAGGAGCGGAGGAGGCGGAGGATAATGCGGAGGGTGGAAAGGAGCAGGGGGAATACTTGATAGGGGCAGAGAAGTAAAGAGGAGACTTAGAGCACGGCTCTAAGTCGGAGCAGAGGGTCAGAGGTGACAACAAGGTGAAACTTGTGTCCAGAGGAGGCAAGGTCCTACTGAGAATTCTCACAAGTAGTAACTGCAAGAAGACAAGTAATATTAAGACTGAGGAAAATATCTAAGTACAGGATATGTTATATACTTCTAAGTATGAGGCAGTGATCAGGATAACTATGTTGTAAAGCTATGTACCAAGGATATAATTTGTAAGTACTTACACAGGCGAAGACATAAGTCGGAGCGGATATCAATATGTATGTGTTGGATCAGTGATAGAGCGTTAAGAGGAATTACTGGTGATCCAGAAGTAAGGGTCTATGTACCAAAGGGGAAAGTATATATCTAAGAGGGGAAAGCGGTTCCAGTTGAATGGAGACGTTATGGAAGGGGACCGGTTGGGCGGTCGAGCGGAAGCGTAGAAGCAGAATGCGGACTGTGATTGGACGGAGCGGAGGATGGATGGAGCGGAGGTGGTCAGAAAGCAAAGCGGATATTAATATTGGAGCAGTCAGATCAGGTATATGACAGATGTTGGTGATGGAATGATGGCAATGTGAAGCTAGAGGACAAAAGAAAAATGGCTTAGCCTTAAATACATGTAAACTATGGAGCTTACAAGTAGTGTAATGCATTAGCAGCAAGAATTGCATCAGTCACAGTGTCCATACCTTGTAGCGCAGCAGGTGTAATGCATTATGGGCTTGTGAGCTTACATAAATCTTATTTGCTGTTTTGTACCTTGAACTCACCTGCGACGCCTGCACTATGAGTGCCAGTGAGGGCAGTACAAACTCAAGTATTATCGAGCTGGCTTACTCCCTGCACCTTCATTGAAGACTTTTAACTGGCAAAAACGAGTGAGGCTCAATGAATATACACCTCCCAACTCAGGTGGCCCAAGTGTGCACACTGCATACACGTTTGTTTCACGAAGTCAAGGCTTTACTGTGCGAAGTTCGCAGGTTGTCAGTTTGCCGGCCTCATCTGAACAACTGGTCAGTATGAGAGTGGAGGAAGGGGCTGCATTAGACTACAACAGAAACTACTCTCTGGACAAGCAGGAACCTGACTGTGAGATTGAACCTGAGGTTACCAACAACAATAGGTGGAAGCGCAACATAGGAGTAAGTATTTTCCAATGACTTAGTTTGCAGAACTACTACATGTAATTTGAACATTGACGCCTCATGTATCCAGGATCACCCACTCTTGATGTGGATCAAGGACCATGACCTTTTTTTGCAGGAACTACTACAATATGAGGGCCGTGGGGACTACATACATGACACTATCTGCAGCAGCCACTACTCTGGCACTCCGTGATTTCAGTGTAAAGACTGCTTTTGCACCAAGCTGTGTTGTCATGATTGTATTGTTGCGACTCATACTAAAAATCCAATGCATCAGATCCAGGTGAGAGGTGATCAAATATATATGCATCACATTTACTTATGAATGTTTCTTTATAGGAGTGGAGAGGCTCTTACTTCATGACCATCTCACTCAAGAAGCTAGGGCTGCATGTGCAGCTTGGACATCCAGCAGGTGCTAAATGTCTGTTTCCTAAGAGGGCATTTAATGACGACTTCACTCTCATTGATACCAATGGGATCCATGAGATCGGCCTGGATTTCTGTGGTTGTGAGACCGCTCAGACACATATGAAGCAGCTGCTTCATACAGCCTGGTTCCCAGCAACAACTACTGATCCTCGTACTGCTGCTACTTTCTGAATCCTGGAACAATATCACATCTTATTGTTCGAATCTAAATGTTCAAGCTATGAGTTTTATCACACTATTGCATGACTCTCGGATAATACAGGACTCTACCCACGAAAGGTGTGTTTAACCTCTTGAATCTTGTTCAATAATCCGTCTCACGCATAGTATTAGGATTGTTATGAAGCATTTATGCAGATAGTGCGCGAATGGCAACATCTGAAAATGTTGAAGCGGGCTGGCCGGGGATACAATTCAGCCAGTGTAGAGAGTACTGGAAGCGGCAAATGTGCTGTGCTATGCCCAGCTTGTCCACAACCAGGTAAAAACCTACCTGATAACTGGCGCGATGCACCAAAAGGAAAACAGTACGAGTTATTACATTTATATCTTTACTCGCTCGGCTGATTAGTGAATAGTTGGTTGTATGCTCTCTTTGTGGCAATTGATGCCAACTTCCGCCTTAAAAGGCACATAGTGTCTAAGGATAGCATGGACCCTAGCCTTAGTTGCAGCTGGGCTTATTTTGTTGAGGAGACTGCCTACAAAAAATATCTACAAACCTGCAGCGGTAACACACAGCAGGTGAGCTTTTGTTGTATTTGCATATGTAATTGCCTCTGACCACCTATATACGTAGAAAAGCACATGTTCATCACATAATGCCATGAACATGGCAGACTCGAAAGCATTGCATGGTCTAGCCGTCATAGGAGTTGGGACCATTGATTGTGCATGGCACAACATGAAGCTGCTGAATGGTGTTGGCAATTTACAAAAAGGCGAAAGGTATGTACTAGACTAGCTGGCAGGTGATCATTGATACTGACTGAATGTAGATATAGTAATATGGATCTTTTGTTCTTCTCAGCACTCCGTGGACGCTGCACCAACACACTCAATGTTTCATATGACATTGCTTGTCAGTGGCACAAGAATTTATGGCAGAGGATGTCGACAATGCCACTCAACCTCCGTCTGGATCATCTGGCAATATTTGTCAGGTTTTTTGTTCCAAAGTTCCACCTCCCCGCACACGTGTTGACATGCCAGACCAATTTTTCGTTCAATTTTTCGAAGAATGTTGGACGAACAGATGGTGAAGCGCCTGAACACGGATGGTCAAATATCAACCCCATGGCCTCTAGTACCAAAGAAATGGGGCCAGGCTCACGGAGAGACGTACTTGATGACCATTTTGGCGACTGGAACTGGAAGAAGGTTGTAGGGCTTGGTAGGTTTCCACTGATACTCCATACTGGCACTTATGACATTGTATCTGCAACAGGCGCAACATTCGTAAAATGATGGAGGCCAAGAAAGAACAAGAGGCACATCAAACAGCATTTCAAGAACTCCACAAGGCGCTGGCACCCGAGACAACAGAGGCCTGGACGGTCAAAGTTGAATCCTGGGAGGAAAATCCAAATGATCTTTCGGTCACAAATCCATTCAAATCAAAAGTCATTGGTGAGTAGCGAACAAAATCTGATTGCGAGGTGCTACTGACAACTAGTATTACAAGCTGTTACACAAGCTGCTATTTGCCTCAAACTCACTCAGCTCGAGGCATACAAGCTCCAAGAAGGGACCGATGTTTCCCTGCATGCCGAAGTGTCCCCTAGCATATTTCTTGCATTGGGGATCATCCTCGAGAATGAACAGTGCATACTAGTACTAGTATCTATCATTCTTTTTCATTATGTTCATTTCTTCCCTAAGACGATGTCTGAAAGCAAATATCAGCAAGCAAGGACTGCATGCCACAGATACGCAAATGGCTGCAATTCAGCAGCTGTGGAATGCTTTACAGCGGAAGATTGATGCCTGGAAGTGCATCCAAATGCTCTACACTCCCGAAGTACAGCTACTCGAGTCCACAATCAATACCCCTTCCCGCCATATGTCCGATATAATCACGCCGGAAGATGCTAACCTCTGGCTCCCATCAGCTCTTTGTAGCAAGTCCATGGTTCCTAATGCCCGACTCGTCTCAACCGAGTGGGAGTTGCGGTATGCTCAGGCTGGCAATGCTCTTGAAGAAATCCGACAGAGCCTCTGCATGCATGGCTACATGTACTCATTCAAACGGGATTGGATTCGAGGCTAGAGTGCTAATACTCGTGCGCAGAACACTCTCAGCCGTGTTGAAGCGAAGACTGCAGCTGCAGCAGATAAATATTGCACCGCTCACACAGCTCTCTCGTCTCTCGCCCCAGTGCTTTGTAAGATTGGCTGGGATGATACATTCAAAGTGCTTGACAGGAACAATGATGTACGCAGGATGTCAGCTCCAAGGCATGGAGAGAGCGAAGGTCGAAGGCAACTGCCATGGATCTGGTTAGTTGAAGGTGTCAGAGATGATGCAGACAAGGCAATACAAGACGGTAAGTTCAATGTGAACCACAAATCGTAGAAGGTATGTGGCTGACTTTGTTGGTAGGTCTTAGGCTCAAATGGTGCAAATCTCGAGCTAGGGCTGCACACTGGGTAGAAGAAGTAGAGCTCCTTCAGGAGGAGATGTGCAGGGTGGTGTGCTTTCTTAGGTGGCATGGAGGCTGGTGGAAAAATAAGGTTGGAGAATGTGCGCTCGTCATTGCCAGCGACAACGAGAGTCTGATAGCCTATGAAGGTCTGGTGGCATACGCCCGTTGCCAGGCCCAGCTCAGGCATGATCTGGCTGACTGCTTTGACAGGATATGGGCAATACATCTCCTACCAGCAGCTACCTCTACTAGCATGACAAGTTTGAGTAGTGCTTGTCAAGATCACTTTCCAGATCTCCACCTTCCAGATGCTGTGCTTCACCCTTGATATTTTAATTTACCACTTACCAGCGGCTTATTTTGTACAAAAAACATTGATTCTTAATGGTACCATAACTGTTGGTCTGAGCTTCATGCCTCCCATACAGCGCGCAGGGATGTTTGTGGTGGTTATCATGCAATAATGCATTATGTGTCTTGTAGTTATCATGACCCAATGCATCATTTAAACTTGTAGTAACAGATGTTAATGCAATATGTGTATCTTGTCACTACAATGTATAATGCATTACCAGGACAAGAACTTGTGTTAAATCACCATTTATTGGCTGCACTGAAATTTTCCCCTAAAGAACTACTCCTAGGCCTCGTGGCGAATACACCACGAACACGGGTCGAAGACAGCACCTCGACACTGAGACAATCAGATGTGTTAACACAGATGGCATACGTGGAGCAACAACGGCTGGATGGTTATGAAGAGACAGTCCATCATGTGATTAGACGCAAAGTGGTGTTTGACAAAAGAATTCTACAGCGAAAGCCTGGTGAGGTCATTTTCAAAATTGGTCAACTAGTTCAAGTATACCACAATGATCTAGACTATACCTTCAAGACAGAATGAAAACTAATACCAAAATGGTTGGTTCCATGTCAAATTCAGTCAAGAAACCTCAACTCATATAAATTGGAAATGCTAGAAGGGAGATCAATACAAGGAGAATACAGTGCAAGGCGCTTGAGAGCGTTCACCCCAAGGATTGGTACCCAGTTAGCAAAGAAGCAGGAGATATATGAAATGAGAAAAGAAAACCAAGAAGAACCAAGAAGCGGGGGAGACGAAGAAGACAACTCCAAAGGAGATGAGAATATAACAGAGGATGAAGAAGAGGATGAAGAAGAATTCATAAAGGAGAACGGGAGTTGAAGCAGAGTGGGGAAGTGGCGTCGAGGGTGGTGCTGGTTCTTTATAGGGGGGTGCATGGACTAGGGGTCTCATGGGCAACAAGGACGAAGAGAAGTGTCCCACGGTCGATTCCGAGGCTTAGTCAGAGAAGGTTGACAGATTCAGGGAGAACACTGTATCATAGACATCATCATAGGACACTACGACACAAAGCCACATTGTCCCATCTCAGCGGTGCTAGGGAGTTCAAACGTTCAGTGTTCGCCGACGAATACAGAGCTGCCATGCCCATTCCTGAATTTAGCCTGACATGCTCGCCGCGCGCCAGTGATCCCATATGATATTACATGGTTAGTAGATGGTTCGAACTTCTCGATCCCTCAAGACATTTGACGTAGTTACTGAAGGTGAGATCAGTCCTGTTCCGACTAGCGGATTCGAGCTGGCATTGACCTGGCTTCGCAAGGTGACATTTTGTTCTACGCCAAATTGCCAATAGGTCTTGATTCACAAGGTAGATACTAGGTGGCAATCTGCTGGCATTGCAGATATCATCTGTTCGAAAAGGGGGATAGGTTCTTCGCATACTTAAAAGCAAGCCTTCTTCCTACTGTCCCCTTCAAATTTATTTGATCCCACATCACATCCTCACGAAAATGTATTTCTACTTTATCCTCACCGTTGTCGCTACCTTGACAGCATCGATATCTGCAGCATCAATACCTATCGGTGACCCTGAGAGTGAAACATGTCCTATATATTGCCTCTTAACAGCTGCTGCGCTGGGCAGGACTGCATAATAATTAGTATGAGTAGTTTGCGTCCTGTATTTAACCACATGACTCACCGGCGTGGTAGTTCGCCCTTGTATGTTTATGAGTGGGTGGCATGTCGCGGTGACAGTGAACTACAGTGAGTCGTGTTTCTGCTTTCGCATCGGTGCAGTATAGTCGATTGCACGACGCGTGAGTTAGTTACAAGGAAATGGACACCCCTCACGTTCCAGCCCAGGTCGCAATGATCAGTGTGGCTGCGCTGTTCTCTACAACCTCTGCCGCGTTGCAAGTCTGCCACGAGCTGTGTGGCAAGAACTTAGCAAGTTCGATAGAACATGATTGCTGATGATAAGGATAAGGGTTGTTCGAACGGATGAGTTTTAGAGACATCCATACCTACAACCTCTGCAAATAATTCGACACGCTAGTGTATTTTGAATCCAGTCGAAAAAGTTTTAAAAAATACATCTATTGCTGGAACGAAGCCTTGGCGAACGACAATCACAGTTCCCTCTCAGCCTTTGACGACTTGGCGGCCGCTTGGCTATAGCCCTTGTTGCCCAACCCATGTAGGAAAGGATCCTTGCTGAAATCAAAGACGGAGCATCCCCGAAGGACGGTCTGGTTGCACGAGAAACACCAATTGTTCGTGGAGTTGATTGTAGTCCACTGATTTATCAGCTCCGTTAGCCCGGAGCGGTCAAAAGTCGATGATGCAAACGCAGTACTCACAGCTAGTTCCTTGATGAATGATTTGAGGGTGATGCTATCGTTACCAAACATCTTGAGCTGGCGGAACTCGCTGTTCTGGGTTCCGTTTTTGAACTTCATGCTGACATGGTGTTCCCCTTGTGTATCTTTGGAGAGCTCCAAGGCAATGAGAGAGGCATGTTCGGCTAGCGGAGCCAAGAATCAGAGGGGTACATTGTACGCATGAAAAAAAAGCGTACGGATACCAGCAACATCAGGATCGGTCTTCGTTGCGTTCGTAACGTCAAAGAGACTGATGAAGGGCTTGTAATCAACGACATGCAACGCGATCTTGACTTTGTTGGCAGTTTCCGTCATGTTCCCAAGATGCCAGAAGACATTGGGAAGCAGGGTACGAATGGCGACTGCGCACCCAGGATTGTCAAGGTTTTCATGTGAATCAAACGGTCACTTACTCTCGCCAATCCCATTCTGGACAGAATCGGTGAAGACGCGTTGTTGCAGCCAGTTGGCGTAGTGACGAGCCTGCTGAACGTAGGTGGCTGGGAAATGTTCGTAGAAGCTCTTGTTGTGTGTGTATTGGAAATGGATATAGTCATAAATCTATTCACAGTAAGGCAGCAGGCTGATGACCAAAATGTGACGACTTACGTTCCACTGCGACGCATATCAGTAAGTTGAGAATGACTTGTAAAACACGAATACGCACCATGTTCGTGAAATTATTGCTTGTGTCGCCTAGGAAGGGTTTTAGCAGCATTAAGGAACGGCTGAGCGGTTGTAGACATGTTCTTCACTAGAGCGGAGGCGTAAAGGCGCTTCAGGTGGAATTGGAAATACTGACAGTGTAGACAGAACGTGAGTGCCCATAAAAGCCCGGTGAATAATTCAAAAATCGCTTACATTGCAATCCTCCCAGCTATTGAAAACGGGGTTTATCTTAGGATCCACCATGTACAACTGTAATGCAACATGAGAACTACGGGACGCAGGCGAATTACTGAGCTTACCTGGGATGTACTGGTATCCACCCAGAGGAGGCATGACCTTCTGTCCAGTAGCGAGAGTAGTCGCGCCCAGTTCGGTAGGAGGATACAACCCTTGGAGCAAAGCGTAGGCGGAGTTGACAATCATTTCAGCACCACCACCAGCGGCACGAGCGGAGAGCTGGTCGACTATGGCAACATCGGTGCTGATACCCTGAATGAACGAGTTGGAATCATGACGAAGGTAGGTATTCCTGATGAAAGATCCCAAGTTTGATGATTGTTGCTGCAGTGGAACGTCAGCTGCGAGCAATTCAGAGTTCATACTGAAGACATACTGCGCCGAGCGGAGTAAGAGACCCTGGGGTTGACTTGAACGTGGTTGGCTCTTGATAGTGCGTAGTACCGTCACCATGGCGGGCTAAGAGAACGACCCCGACGAGTCCAGCGGAAGAGAATGTTTACCATTGCTAAACGAATGAAGTTATAGAAGGGCTAAAATGGTGATGATTAGGATTGATGTTAGGGTATAGTAGCCTAGAATGCGAGTTAGACGATGATTTATATGCACGACACGCCAGCGTGCACGTTGGACAGGGTACATACCTATGGATGTTGATGGTACAAATATGAGGAAGATTCTGCGGCAAACTAGAACATAAATAACGCGCTCAGCACTGGTCACGAGACCAAAATAATTCTAGCAATGAGTTATTATGTAATAATACTGCCGAGGACATCTTTGGACGTCCAGTGCAAGTACATCCGAGCCTTGAGCTCGAGTAGCATCGTAAGGAAGGAAGAACAGCTGGCCAGGCAGGCCCCTATGTGAGATGCTTTGTATTTGCTATATACTCACCGTGGACGCGCTGACTATCATGTGACTATCAGTACGAATACTGCAGTCGCTTAGTCTCGTCTACGCACCTGTCAAACTCAAGTTCAACACCATTCATTACCCTTCTGGCTGATAAGCATCGATTATTGTAATGTGGGAGCGCACGCTCCAGGATCTTATTCGTGGCCTGCGGGCTAACAAGAATGATGAAAGCAAGTTCATTGGGCAGGCCATGGACGAGATCAGGCGTGAAATCAAGAGCAAGGATATGGCGCTCAAGGCTGGTGCTGTCATGAAACTTACATATGTGCGCTACTCTTATTCTCTTGACTACCTTCAAACATGACATCCTTTTGTAGCTGGAAATGCTAGGATATGACATGAGCTGGGCTTCCTTTCACATCGTAGAAGTCATGTCGTCTCCCAAGATTCATCTCAAGAGTGTAGGCTATCTTGGTGCTGTCCAGTCGTTTAACGAGGATACGGATGTGTTGATGTTAACTACCAATTTGCTCAAGAAGGTGAGAGGGTGTTCAGCCTGTAGTATGAAACAAGCCATTGAATCACATCTAGGATCTCAGTTCGACGCCTGCAGACGTTGCAGTCACTCTAAATGGCGTTTCTTCCATTATGACCGCAGACCTCGCACGCGACCTCAGTCCTGACTTGGTTGGTATGCTCAACCACTCCCGACCCCACATACGCAAGAGAGCAGTTGCTGCTATGTACAGAGTGTTCGACAAGTACCCTGAAGCTCTCCGTCATGGTATTGGCCGATTGCAGGAAAAGCTGGAAGATTCCGATCCAGGTCAGCACAAGCTCAACGAGACGAGACTGCCTGTTTAACCGAGGCACACACTCAGGTGTGGTTTGCGCAACTGTGAATGTCTTGTGTGAGCTCGCCCGGAAGAACCCCCAAGACTACCTTCCGCTCGCCCCGCAACTATTCCATCTTCTAACCACGTCATCTAACAACTGGATGCTCATCAAGATCGTCAAATTGGTATAAACTTCTCTTGCTTTTTACGAGTGCTGCTTACTCTCATTAGTTTGGTTCTATCTCGCCTTATGAACCCCGGCTAGTGAAGAAACTGCAGCCACCAATCACCGACCTGATATCCACGACGTCCGCGATATCCCTCCTATACGAGTGTGTACATACATGTATCATCGGGAATATGCTGCAGGGCCCTACCGGTTACTCGCTTGCGCGAACGTGCGTATCTAAACTCGCAGCCTTCATTGAAGACCCAGATCAGAACTGTCTGTGTTTATTTTGTTCTTCCGACGGGTAACTAACCCAACTACAGTGAAGTACATCGCCTTGCTCGCCATGGTGAAGATCGTACCCACGCACCCCCACTTGGTCGCAGAGCACCAAAATACAATCCTCTCAAGTGTCGATGATGAAGATATCAGCATCCGTATGCGTGCGCTAGATCTTCTTTCAGCACTCGTAAGTTACCATGACACTTTCTTCTTGCTGTCTAATTCAAATTGCGCAGGTCAATCGAGACAATCTCCAATCGATCGTGCAGCAGGTGCTGTCGCATCTCGTCAAGCCTGAATCCTCCGCCGTTCCTTCTGCAGTGCAATCCCTGTCTCAGCATATTGTCCCCTCTACGCCTGCAAAGTCACTGAATGCACCATCTCAGTCCACCGCCTACCGTCTTGTCCTCTCACAAAGGATCATGACAATGTGCTCTCAAAACACCTACGACAACGTTGCCGATTTCGAATGGTATCTCTCAGTCCTGGTTGACCTCGCATACGTATCGAACGTCGACATTGGCGTGCAAATTCGCGACCAATTAGTAGACGTTGTCGGACGCGTCAGAGCGGCTAGGAGCTACGCCGTTAAATTGATGGTGAAGGTATTGTCTGATGATACATTTTTGCTGCATGCTGGTGAGCCGGGTAGTTGTTCCGAGGTACTATGGGCAGCGGCTTGGATATGCGGGGAGTACTGCAGGTGCGTTCTAAGAATTCACTCCTTTCTGAAATACTGAACGATTGTGCTACAGCGAACTTTCTGCGCCAGACGAACTTATTCCATATCTGCTCCAGCCAGAGACTGCATCTCTCAGCCCTGACATCACCGCCGTGTGTATTCAATCCGCCACGAAACTCTTCGGATACTGGGCTTCCGAAGCGGCAAAGCAGTGGACAGAGAGCTTCCTCGAGGACCTCAAGAGAGCTGTCGATATCATGATTGAACAGATGGAACAATTTGCATCGAGCACGCAGATCGAAGTCCAAGAACGCGTGAGTGAATCATGACGATTACCACCATCAGGGGTCCACGGATTAATCGTTTTTTGTAGGCTGCGAACCTTCTTCAGTTGCTCACCTTCATCAAGCGCGATGTAGCAATGTACAAACCAAAGCAGGAAACTGGTTTCTCAGATCCGAGCGCAGCCGCCTTCGATCCCGTTTCAGAACCCAGTTTCCCAAAGAGCCTTTACCTCATCGAGCCGCTCTTCTCATCGCACGAGCTCAATCCTGTTGCATCTATCGCGCAAGCCAGCGTGCCAATTCCTGACGGACTTGACCTGAACATGTGGATTGTGCCGTCGATGCAAGAGCGTGTCGCGGAAGAGGGTGATGACGGTGAAGTGACTGAGCGGAAGACCAAGAGAAGTAAGAAAGGGAAGGAGAAGGAGTCCGCAAGCAGGACAAAAGTCAAAGGCGGAAAGAAGAAGCAGAAGGAGGGGGGCTACCAGGAGGAGCTTGCGCCGCAAGAAGAGGAGACTCCAGAAGAGAAAGCTGAGCGAGAGAGGGTAGGCCTTCGCCATAAGCTCCGCATTACTTGGACTCAATCTAACGTCCAACAGCTCAAGGCGGAGCGGCTAGAACGAATGCGGGATGACCCATACTACATCATGGACGATCAACCCAAGCCTCCTGCCGAAGATGTCGATTCAATACCCGTTGTCCGACTAGACGGTCCCTTGCCACTGCCAAAAGGTACATTTCCTCTCCACGCACACGAAGAAGACTGACGATCTTGTGTAGAGGAACCTCGCCTTCCCGGTCTGAGAAGCAGCGCGTCAATACGATCCACGCCTCCACCATTTGTCGTCGAAAGAGAAGGCGAAATGCCTGCGGGCGTTGTTGTCACGCCGCGATCGTCAACTCCCGTGCCATTGCGGCGCCCAACTCCAAATTCATTTGACCTCACCGGGACGCCCCCGCCTTCCCTACCTTCTTTCCAATCATATGAAGTTCCTGATGACGAACTCCGCATGAGCACTCCAGAACCCATCAAAGTCACGCGTGCCAAGAAGAAGGGAACAGGCACAACGAAGAAGAAACGGACGGTGAAGCCAGAGACGAAGGCGGATGACAATGGCGCAGCAGTACATTGATATCCCTTGGTGCTCCACGCCTCACATCTATACTATGAAGAGCTATATGATGTACGTGTGTGCGAGGGTAAGCTGAATGTTCGTGTCGGAGGTGAGAGTGTTGATGTGTCATAAGAATGCAACGACGAAGAGACAAGAACGCATGTCAGTGGTACAGTAACCTTCTGCTAATCATCCTCTACTCGCCCCACGGAGCCCATGGTCTCATAATCACACCTGGAATGATGGGCTTCAGTGTGGCTCGAGCTCGCTTCCTGTGTCGATACTCGAGGGAAGATGATTGGCTCAGTCTGACGATAGGACTCTGGAATGTCAAAGCTTCAAGAAGACCTTCAAGTACAAAATTGAATCGTGTCTGAATTCGTCATCACACTCACATATAAAAGACTATGAAGTTGTTGTTAACTTCAGTCCAATTCATGTAAAGTAGAACCCTCCTGGTACGTCCTTCGTGATTAATATTGGCGCCGCCTTGACCAACTCGCCTCCCTTCATGTCGAGCTTCTGGGCCCATCGGTTTGTGTCCACTGCCCCTCCCTGTCCCCGCGGTCCCAAGTGTTTTTCCTGCTTTTCCCAGTCTTCTTCGTTTCCCCCTGTCCGACCGTTCCCGGTGGTTCCGCGGCGATAACGGAGAAAAGAAGGGGAGGATATCCCCGCCTTGAATGCGGATTTCCCCTCATCGTCTCCGTATAAAGACCCAGTGCACTGGGGGCGCTTCCGAGAATTTCAGATCATCTTCGCAAGAACCGGGCATTTCGATCGAGCGAATCCAAATTGTCTATTTCTTGCAAGGAAAGGCCGTCATCTCATGCATTAATACTTGGAGGTTCTTGAACCAGGGTGATCCGTATGGTTTAGCACCATGCCATAGTTCAAGAACCCTCGTCGTACACCCTTCCTTATTAACACCGGGACTGCCTTGACCAACTCTCCACCCTTCATGCATCGCTTCCGAGTCTGGGCCCCGCCATCTCATCCGTATCCACTGCACCTGGCACCCCGCTCCTTTGCCTCCTTTTTCCTGTTTTCTTCGTTTCTCTGTTGCTCATCTATTTATTCTCCCGCCGTTCTGGGCGGTTCCGCGTTGCCTTTCATGTCCCCGTCGTCGGTATCTACACTGGACACTCTACATTGCATCTATCTCACACCGACTCCAACTCACAGTTAATGAACTTCTTTACAACGATCAATCAATACATTGATATTCCTTGACACTCCGCACTCTTCATTCATACTAATAAGAACTACACGATATACAGGCAAGATGGTATGGTAAGATGGGGGTGAATGCGTGTGTGGGGGTAGGCATGAATGTTCGTGTTCGTGGAGCGAGAGTGTCCTAAACAGCGATGAAAGCAAGGAAGAAATTAAGACTGCAAACCAAAGATATTGATGGTACAGTAGCCTACTGCTAGTGATCTTCTACTCGCTCCACAGAGTCCACAATTTCATTCACGAGTTCCATAGTCATGCCTGGAATGATGCGCTCAGCCTCTGTAAAGGCCCGCTGTAGGGCGCTTAGCGCGACTCGCGCTTCCTGTGTCGATACTCGAGGGAACAACTTAACGCGCTGATTAGTGCAGTCTCTCGATAGGAACACGGTACCCTTACCGAAGCTATTGCAGGTAATATCACAGAATCAAGCATAGTGGTATCAGGCAACTCATCGTCCTCCGGCTCATCCGGTTTCTGGTGAAGAGTAGCACCTCTGGGATACGTATCCAGATATTGATCACCATAATCCTCATCCGAAGGCTCTCGCTCGTGACCCGTTTGTTTGTCGTTGCTGGGGCCCCCACTCGGCATGTGCCTTACGGTAGCCTGCTCATATACGGTTGGTGCTTGTACGGATGGTGGTGACGATGGCAGCGTTGGTGAGGACGAAGGCAACGGCGGCAGCTCCGTCTTGGACCTTACTGATGATCCGGACGCCCTCTTTGCTGTGATGGAAGACGATGTTGATGTCTCGCGAGAAGTTCCGTTCATTTCCCATGTGAGGGGAGGACCAGAGACCTTGATCGAGTTCTGTGCACGCCCGATCGTCCCCGGCCGCCCTGTGTGTCGGACAGTACCAAAGTCCCAGAGATCTTCTAGGTCGGCGTTTGCGGGTCTAGAAAAGATACATTAGAAGATGTCAATAAAGATAGGAATGACCTACAATTCCTGATTAACTACTTGTTCCTCTTCCTCCGCGCGATCTCCACCCTCAGCCTTCCATCGCTCGTGCCTCTCGATCAGTTCTGTGAGGTAACTAGCCTTCTTTGACATGCGAACAAACTTGTGTTTCAACAGCTCGCGTGCCGTCGGGCGCTGTGTTATATTTGTCAATCTCAGTCACGGTGATATAAATGAACGCAAGGAATGGAGAGACTAACATCGCGGGGATCTCGTTGTAAACAATACGCAACAAAGTCCCGAAATGGTTTGGAGAAGTGACCGTCCAGCTGCGGCGGGGGGTTCTTGGGTATAAGGAATAGTACCTGTGTCGTGACGTGTCAGAGACGTCACTGAATCTGGGAGCCGCCCGGTCCCGCTTACCTTCATCGGATGGAGCTCCGCGTACGGTGGCTCGCCCTTGGCCAGCTCAATTGCAGTTATACCCAAGCTCCATATATCCGCTTTGTGGTCATAACCACTCTGCTTGATTACCTCAGGCGACATCCAGTATGGCGTGCCCACAAAAGTGTTCTTCTTGGCGGACAGAGTTCCAGATAGCTGCCCAGACACACCAAAGTCGGCAAGCTTGACATCGCCTGTTGCGGAAAGCAGTATGTTGGCAGCTGTGCACGATATGAAATAAGCGACAGATGAATCAGGAGCGGGGTGTAATGACCTTTGATGTCCCGATGCAGCTTTCCCTCTGTGTGCAGATAATCAAGTCCGCGGAGAAGCTCTCGGACGATGATTGCGATGTACTCTTCTCGAAATACGCCGGGTTTCATCTTGTGTAATGTGAAATGAGCCCCAAGTTACTAGGCTTAGTTGCGATCATACCAAATCAGAGCATGAGCCACCCGAGCAGTACCTATATATCCATCAGGGAATGAGAATGGAACGGAATTAATGAACGCACTCCATGACTATCCATAGGTTAGAACCCTTGAGGAAGGATCCATGGTATCTTGCGTACAAAAGTGCTGCATGTTAATCTCATCGAATCCAGACAAGAGTAGGACGGCAATGGAAGGTACGAACTTGGTGACGTGTGGTGAGTCTAACTGTGATAAAATCTGTATTTCTTGTTGAATGTCCTCTATCTCATCTTCTGCGCTTTCAAGGTCTATGATCTTGATGGCGACTGTCTTCATTGTTCGCTTGTCATATCTAAATAACGCATGAGGGGGACCGCTGGCGGGTTAGCATTGTGATAGCAGACCCTTTGTAGACTTCTCCAAAAGATCCCTTCCCTGGCGCAGACGGTCAGTTCGCTGCGATGAGGAACAGAACCTGATGCGCACCGATTTTGTCTTGTTTCACATATAACTCTTCCGGGTCTTGATTGCAAGCATCCTGGTAGTCTCTCATGAATTAACTTCTCGCCGACATCTTCCTCATGCTCACCATCATTTATCGCACTCCCACTGAGTAAATTGGTTTCGAATATTTGGAATTGAAGGATCTTCGGGGATGACTCTGGTATATCAAGTGATCGGTTGGAGCTGGTATCTGGTATCGAAGTTGCTTTGAAGGGAGGGTATCAGGAGGGAAAGTCTCAAGTGTCAGTTGCGGAGAGGTTGGTTGAAGGTGCCTTATTTTATCTTGACGGTGGTGGCAGGCCCAGGACTGCAGCCGCACAAAGCCACAAAGGCTTCTTTTACTACGCTACCCATAAGTATGGTCTCGCTACTGTTTTCCTGTACGTTGAATGACTCTTTTCCAGTGATTTTTACAGGTGTTACTACGTGTCTTTGTTCACAGTCATTCATTGGTCCTGGGCCTGAATTCTTGACTCCGTGCCTCTCTAATAGGTCATACGCGTCAATCCAATCTCACAAGGAGACTTCGATGTCTCCCAGTTTAGTACTGCGGGAGTACCGACGTATTCCTCAAATGGAGACCTCTCCCGCTGTCCTTCGCCACCTGTGTGGACCTGTTACGACGTACGCTTTCCATACTATAGTAAGCCGTGGCCTCGACCTGTTACTTCATTTCCTTTTTCCGAGTCGTTGCCAGTGCTTGCATACAGCCTAATTGAATGAGGCTCCAAGGAACCTTGCGACACGGCTTTGTTGTCTTATCTAGGCTCACACAAGCTGAAGAACCTGATGCCGCACACTAGCTCCCTCGCCAGAACTGCCCACCCCGCTCGATAAATTCAGCAGATTGCACTTCGAACAAAAAACCGCACTTGATGGTATTGTAGCATATGTAAAAATTGCACTCGGGTCAGACGGTTTGGTTGGCTTCAAGAAGCACCCGCTGCAGCGCCAGATTGGACTGGACATGTATTCGATCGAAAAGACACCTGGATGACGCAGCTGTGATCCCAGGACCTTCACGATGACCGAACAATTACAACACGGGTAATTCGCATTCAGCTTCTTACCGATCCTCCCGAGAAGAACACGATATCAGAGGGACTAGATGATAAAGAGGTTTCATGAATCGAATCTGGAATGCATGTGACGCCATCTGAAGCTGGTGTCGGATGTAGCACCGCCTGATAAAGTATCTGAATGTTGACCATATGAGCGCTGTTCATGAGGATTCCACAAATGATACGGTCGTGCAGGTGTCTCTATGATTCTTACAAAATACCATTGCCTTCTCGTCCACAGAAGCCGGCTATCTCAACGCTCATAGGTTAGTATTCTATTGAACATGCCAATCATCCTCCTTTTGATTACTAAATTATATACATTTTACTGTCAACACGAACTCCCTGTGTTAGAAGAGATCCGCTAACTGGCTCTAGCGCAGCGTGATAGGGTCGCGTGCAACGCCAGGATGATAGTTCTCCAATCCTCGCATCATCGGCATATTCGCAACTTGACCTCGTGCCCATATGCTGTCCCTCGTACACACGATATAACACAGCTCAGGCAAATGACTTCGTCGTAATCTGCCAAATTCTTTCTGCGTTATTCATCAAATATTTGTAGATGTTCAATGATTGCCATGTGACAATATTGCTGACTCGTTGACAGACTTTAGATAGT
The DNA here is from genome assembly GCF_016628075.1 of Suillus paluster. Classification (NCBI taxonomy): domain Eukaryota; kingdom Fungi; phylum Basidiomycota; class Agaricomycetes; order Boletales; family Suillaceae; genus Suillus; species Suillus paluster. The sequence goes on along the minus strand of NW_024537591.1, from coordinate 359,066 downwards.
GACGTGGAATTCTCAGTCATCGAGGGGATCACTGGTCGTGTAAGACCTCAGGATTCCAGCGAGTTCTACGTCTTGGAGTTTTTCAAGTCAAACGGTACTTTCCCTCGCGTCGTAGATGCCCCGCAGCTTAAACTCTCTTACGGCGGCTTTTCTCCGGTGGACCCCGTCGACACTGGAGATGGTCCCCAAGCCCTTCACCAATATCTCATTATTGGCAGAGTTAGATGATGAGGTTGCCCACTCAATTTTCGAGCCCCGCAGCTCGAAGAACTTGTCAATAGTGGACTAGTAAGCCAATTCGGAAGCGAGGAATTGGTACACCGCATGCCATGCGCTATCCATCGCACCGACGACCCACCTGCAGGTTACATCGCCATTGAATTGTAATCATCGAAAAGACCAAACTGCATTTCACTCACGAATGACGGGTGCTGACGGCCTCTCCAGCGATATGCAACCTCTTGTTGGCATTTGGTACAGTGAGAGGTGTATGAACCCTCCAGGCCCGAAGAACGCAAAGGCACCTGTAGTAGAGAGAGGGAGCAGCGATTGGCTTACATCAATATTCAGACTCACCTATGGTGAGCGGGTCGTGGTTCCAGTCCTATGCAAATATGTCCACATGCTGACCCGACAAGAAATTGTGAGGTTGTGCAGTTCTGCGAGATTGGGCAGCACGAGTTCCTTCAGTTGCTCGTTGGACTCTGTTTTACCGGTGTTGATGAGTAATCCCAAGCGTTCTGCGTCATTTGTCCAACAGTAGCTCGCGATAAGCACCGTGGACGGTAAATTAGAATCAACTCCGTAAGGGGGTAAACAATAATTCGAATGGGAAGTTCAGTGAATGACTGACCTCCTAAAATACCGAAACGGTCCGTCCATCACGCCATTTCGAAGCGGATACCAACCTTGGTCGAAGGACCGTACTGCAGCTTATGCAACGCATTTCTCTGCATTAAGTCGAAACCAGCACCGGAAAGATCAATCGTCTGCAGGCCCGGCAGAGGGATAGTCGATATAACGTCTGAATATGTGCGCGGGCTAGATTCGCCCCGTACAGAAACCGTCATGCCGCTAGTACCGACTTGAGAGATCCTCGCAACGCTCTTGTTGAACTGGATTAGAGGATTGGTGCCTTGAGCATTACGTCATGCAGTTGGTAGGCACTTGAGAACCGCCCCTGGCCACGGGAAGAATGGGAACGAGCTCAGAGATAGCACATAGACTTACCTAAGACACGTCCAATCTACGCCTCAAGAGGTCTGCGACCCGACCTTGGCGGATGCCAGCGCCTTGAGAATTGTTTCAGTTAAACCGCAGTCACACACCAGTTGATAAGTTAGTGGTAAGATGCATGGGCGCAAGGTCGAGGCTAACACTGGGGACATACTTGAATAACATGTGCTTATGCGCGGAGCGAGATTTCTTTCTCATGACTTCCCAGTCCCTTTCGGTATGCTGCTCTAAGTCCTTCATGAGCAGGCGGGTGAATGGCATAACGACGTCGGCGATAATCTTGTCAACCCCCACGTTGGGGCACTCAGACTCCATTCTCATTTCCCGGGCGTGAAAGTCAGGAGGGTGCAATGTACCAGTGATTCGGTAACATTGATTGTTGAAAATACATGAAAGTACTCCTGCCTTTGCCGCGTAGTAGTAATTGACAAATTTGGATTTTTTTTTAGAAGTTCACTGAAATGATTGCCGTCGAACGTTGAGCTTCGAGTAGTCGATTACCTGGCCCAAGTGCTTCATAACGCCGGTCTTGTAATTGCCTTGATCGTCCTTCGGCAGGGGGTACCTCATGACACCAAAATCCTAATTGGCGGAAAAGCCAAGAGGTTACAAGGAGAGCATCTTCGGCGCAGCAGCATCGAATGAGTGACATACGTAGTAATCGTATTCTTTAATATCCGTGAAACGGTAGGGTGAAGAGGCGGCCGCCGGTGCGGTTCGACGCCTCCAAGATCTCGTACTGGATGCCCAGCGCGTCTAGCATGAGGGCGGTATATAGACCATCAATTCCTGCGCCAAAAATTCCTACTGTACCCGTCTCGCCGTGACCATCCCCTGGGAGCGCAGGTAGCTGCGGGAGTGTGAGGTGATAGGAAAGCATTTTGAGGAGAACACCGTGATAATCTTCAGCGATGTTTCGACCCCAGTAGTTTAGCATGTCTCCCTCGATCTATGGTAAGAGCAAGTGGTATTGAAGATTGAATGTGTCGAATATGACTCGTCTTGTATGGGCAGACCGAGAATCACCTCATATATTATGTTGGAAAAAATAAGGACTACGTCATTCTGTAAGTAACTGCACAACGCAAGGAACATCTAGACCGGAACACTCACAACGTTTCTCTAGAATTCGGTACCATGAAATGCGACAAGGGTGCTGTAAACAAGTTCCAAGATGGTCAGGAACTTCATGGTGAAGATCCGAGATAGAATAGCTTCGTTGGACGGGAATTGTCAAAACTCTATGGCGCATGACCAGTACTAGTTAGAACTACATACGCCGTCCCAATATGCCGTCTTCGGCAATAACATCTATCGATCACTTATGAACGCAGCCGAAGTACTTACGTGCCCACGAGGAAGTGGCAGCAGCTCAGCTCTTCTGAACGTTCTCGGTTCCTAGACATCATTAACTTTGAGGTCCGAGCCTATCATCATTAATGAGACAATCTGTTATCTATCGTATGCAAGACCCCGAGGAGCCCATCCACGTTCTTAAACACTATTGGATTCGACAGATGAAGAGGTGAAATGGGCTTGGAACAGGTTGTACGGTATTGTCCTGCGAGACGCACGTGTGTACGGGTGAGGGAAACACTCCCGCTGTTGCTGCAGCCTGCGTAAAGTAGCCGCGACCTACCTCGTCGAGAAGGTGCGGGTTTCGCGAGGTGAGCATGGGTAGAGAGTCGATGCTAAATCCAGACTCTCTAGGTAAAACGCTTAAATCAAGTCACAAGTGTGGACCCAGCAAAAAGCTGTGCTTCTCGGCAAACTCGGTAGGCAGCCTTGATTAATCTGATTGCGAGAGCATTACCCTCCGTATAAAGTTAGTACTTATGTTACACAAGGTTACACACAGACGAGCATTTTGGTTGGTATGGTAAGCCAGTTTCAATGAAAATACTTGGCCATAATGTGCGGTACGACCTGCTTGGCTATGGCGCAGAAAACCTCCTTAGGTCGGCTCAGCCATTAAACCTCACTTTGTGAAAGGGGCTTCAAACCAGCTCACTCCTTACCATGTCGCCGCTCCGAGGATGGCAGTTCTCCAATCCTCGCATCGTCGTCAGCATCATCATAGCTTGCCTCATGTACACCGACCGTTTCTCGCGGATACAGAACAACACAGCACAGGCAAATGACGTTGTTGCAATCTCCCAAACTCCTTCTGCATTATTCAGGGATAGATCTATCAACACAACAAAACGATGACTCGACTGTCATTGATATGGATGCAGGTAATCTTCAATGGACGAGATGTGGTAATTGCTGACTCGTTGACAGAGTATGGTTATCAGTCACCGAGGGGATTACCGGTCGTGTCATGGTAATGCCTGATGACGATTTTTACTTCTTGGAGTTTATCAACTCAGACGGTGCTCGTGTCAAGGATATTCTACAGCTTAAACTCCTTCATGTCCCGGAGCTCTGCCGCAGCAATCCCAACTTTTTGGGGCCTGGTTGGGGTATCGTTCAGTTCTACACCCTTTTTGTGGAAGATGAATATAGGATATACTACAATGATGTCCTCAAGAAAACAGTCGATTTCCCTCGTATTAAGCAGGAGGCACCATATGTCTGAGAATAACCTACTTGTAAGCTAGCACGTAAAATATGATGCGCAACTGTTGAAATTCACCTGCTCGCTGCGTTGACGTGCCTATCTACCTGTCCGCGTGATGCGGACAAGCTATACGCGCAAGATGCCAGGGAATGTGCAATGCCGGTGATGAGCACTCAGTTCGTCTTCCAATTATGAAGTTCGATTAGCAGTTACCCAGGCCGCTATATAAGGAGACGGCAGTGGGGAGGAGGCCTAGAGCAGTGCGATTACACGAGTACAGCGACAGCAAGCAGTCCATAATCTTGTCGCCTTGTAAATAGGCAAGGGTATCCGGTAAACGAGACATCGCCTTCTCATAGATATACTAATAGCTAATCCCACGAAGAATGATTCGAGATGGCTCATTCCATTGAGTTGCCTTCTGCCTATATCATCTTTCGGTGTTCCTGTCCATGGCGTGAGTAAAGTGAAGGATGGTGGCTTGAACGTTACTTACAGGGGCATGGGTCGTCTCGTGATCGACGTGCACAAAGGCACGCTCGACATTCGGAAGCACCTCGATCTTATCCTGCAGCTGCTGGCTAATATCATGTGCTTTCCACAACGGGGTAGTAGCGTCCATGACGATGTCCACCTCGACGACATAATCCTAGTAAACACTGTCATCGATGAAGCACATCTAACGATAAGAATGGCACGAACGGGTCCGCTCTGCGTCATCGAATTAAATCAATATGCAATCATAAGCGATGGAATTGAACACTCACGTGGTAAGCCCGTACAGTATCGATTTTCTCGATTTCGTCGCTGAAGGTCATGGCTTTGTAGATGATGAGTTGCAGGAAGTCGTGTGGTGCAGACTTCCCGGCAAGGAAGCCAAATTGCTCATAGATCGTGTGACTCCAAGCAAATATAACCCCAGCACCAATCTGTCCGAGCAATCGTATGAACAGAAAAGCCGTGCGATACGTGAATGAAACGCACGAGGATAGCACCAGCAGGGTCCAACCCTGTATGACATGTAAAATTACAAAGAATGCAAAAGCTGAGGTCACGAACACCATTGCAATTTACTTCCTCCAGCAGACATCAGAATACCTTGCGAGTATTACTTCAGGGTGCCAAACTGCTTGAAACAGAGAGTTGGCCTACCGAATCCATTGATGAAAAGATCGTTTCGATGATCCTCCCACAAGACATGCACCTGGCTAGACTTTGATCGTAGGGCCAAACAATACAAGAAAAGGGCAAACTTGACGGCTATTTGAATTTATTAGATAATTACGAAGGGTCTTAATGCAGACTGCGTACCCAGCGCAGCTGCAACTGCTATGATGGCCTGGAGGTGGAAGCCGTTGTCCTTTTCTTGAGACATGAGTGCACGGATGGATTCAACGATAACAACCAAGTTGACCGACGCCATGCTGCGAGAATGTCAATCAGGCACCAAAGAACTGAGAACTGGACAAACATGGAACCTAAAAGAAGATGAGATTATTGCCCCGCAGTGGGTGAATGAGATAATTACCGTAGACAACATTTCCGATCGTTTCAAGTCGAGAACCACCAACAGGCCATTTGTTAATGTCCATTGACAGTGCTTTCTTGTGAGTCCAGTATAGGAAGATGTTACTTCCAAAATCGAAAGTGGCGTCAATCCCTGTAGCGATGAGGGACAGAGAGACTGAGGACACAGCAGCATATACTAATGGGTGGAATAAGTTGCGAAAGCAATATAGAAAAGCCTCCAAGACGTACGCTGAAGTACACAGAGAATGAAGTTGGCAACAAGACTTGCCCACACCGCAATCCTGACCTGAATGTGTTGTTTTGTTTTAGTAGTAATGGGTGGTACATAGAACTCCCTTACAGGTAAACGATTGTCTTCTTCATCTTTTCTTGCCTCCTCTGTATGCTCTTCCATGGGCTTCAGCAATGAGTGGATGAGCTGATCATTTACCCCTCAGCACGAGATGGAAATAATATGATATAAGAGATAGACCCACATCATTCTGCTTTCTGTGAAACCTTTCGAGTCGTTTACCAGTCCTACGACGACTACGAAGTTGAGAAAGCTCGTCGTCTGTCTTGAGACCGGCCCGAATCATGTATGGGTCGGGAAGATCTTGCAGTCTTGGCGCGACCTCGATATCTTCGCCCCGCCTTGGTACTGGTGTAATGGAGGTCTATAATATGACACTGAGTAGGCTGTTGAGAGGCACATGCGGATGAAAAGTTCACCTCTTGTACTTGCCTCAGGCTCACTGACGTTGAATTTGGATGAGACATCTTCAAAGATTCAACGCTCGATGCTCTTGCAAAATTTGCGTAGGTGATATCCGATGATGTGGCCGTCCTATTAGATAGCCAATTAAGAAACCAAAGTAAGTGTTCGACCAACACTATACAACGAGTGTTGTACGAACCTCTAGCTAGCAGGTATATGGTCAAGATGTGTAGGCGTCTGAAAGCTCCTCAGAGTCAGTGGATACATATATATGCGGCAGTCTGCGGTGCTTCGATCGGCCGTCTGGTGAGAAAATGCTGTGGAGATGAATCCTTGCAAGTAAGCACATCCTATTATCAGACAACACAAGCTTTATAAGGCGGCCGCAAACTCTTGGTTCGCTTACGTAACGCCGTTTTTTCCGTAGTCGTCGACAACACTGGACTGGTTAACCGCCAGCCCATGGTGGACACAGACTACGACTCGTCATTGATGTCCTTGCTCCTGATTCTTGCCATCCTTATGTGTGTTTTTTCAGATTCTGTGTGTCCTATACCCACTCAAGTTCTCGTTCAAACAGCTTCGCAGGTCTAGGATGGTGTTTCCTGTCATCATGCATGGGAACACCCCTGCTTCGTTCATTATCTGACCTATGGAACCTCATGGTTCTATCTGGTTCAACGACTGATACTGCCAGCTCAAGAAGAAGGAGAGCACTTGGGGAAGATAATATGTGGGAGATGACGGACTACAGGAGAGGACCGTGAAAAACTTCCTCCAGATTTACCGCATGGAAAATACATCTTGGACTTGTCTTGGACGGAATTGCATAGTGATCTCACACACAGGTCATTCATTTTTACCCGTTTGCGCCTCTCTACGACGGTGACGTCAACGCAGCAGCATCATACACAGGTCATTCATTTGCGCCTGTGACGTCAATACTGCGCGTTAGTTGTGCTGCATTTATAATTTTATATTCACGGCGTCGCCGGCGGACGCCCTGCGAATGAACCACAGGTTTTTGTCTGGCTATACATGCTGACAACTCGCCAAGCGTAGCGGGTAGATATCTATGCCGTGGTAGCGTCATTCGGTGAGAAAAGATCTCGGTAATACTTGTAACCTGGTCTTCGGGGTGGTGCGGATCTTATTCTTCGAGGTAATTTACTTCTTGTCAATTAATTCAGCTGCTACCAGCATCAATGTTTGGACCCGTCGAAAAACTATCGTTTTACGATCCCTGAAGGGCTGCTCAATTCTAAAAGTTCGCGTTCAGTTGGGATCCGAGCACCACTAACCGTCGCCAAACCTTGTCCTAAACAGGACTTGTACCTAAACCTTACGGTGCGTAGCGCTAACACTTGGTGTAGTAAATTATCTGCAAGCAGTCTGAAAGTACGTCCTAAACCTCAGCAAGACTCCTAAACGTCGTCATTCCTAACCCTCAGCAGACCTGACCCTTATCTCAGCCTTGTTAAGTAGCAATGTACAATCAAGTGCCCATTTTTGAGTGAGAAATGATTATATTATATTCACGAACATACTACATATGATGTACTCTATGAAAAGAGTTAGAAAAAGGTTTAGGAATGTCAGGGTTAGGCCTGACGAGGGTTAGAAATGTAAATGACAAGGTTTAGTGAGGTTTGGGATGTGCTGTAAGACTGCTTGTATACACCAAGTGTTGGCGCTGCGCGCCGTAAGGTTTAGGTACAAGTCCCGTTTAGGACAAGGTTTGGTGACGCTTAGCGGTGCTTGAATCCAAGTGAACTCGAACTTTTAGAATTGAGCTGCCCTTGACAATGATTCCCTGTTTGGTATATAGTCTCAGGTGAACTGAATTGATTTCTAAAACTTAAACTGCGCACTATATCACAATGCCTTCAGGATTCTTCCGATCGATCTGTTGGCGTTGAACCTTTGTCCTCATTATGAGTTCTGATCCGGCGGATTGGTGAGCGCTGATCAATCGATCACTCATCGCAGCTGACGGAAAGGGATGACTGAGATCTGAGACCCCGTCCTGTTCGGCAGGTTTGCGTTTGTGTCGCACGACACTCCACTTTTTCATCAAACTTTTTAGTGGATGATATATTAGGTTTCATACAGGACTATGATGTATTAGAGTGTTTTTGCTAAGTATATATATAATATGAAGGCCCAGTTTGCGCACACGTAGGCAAAATTTCCTTTCCTGTTTGATGAAATTCTTAGCAAAAACACGCTATTAGCAGCATTGATAGGTACGAAAGTAGGATGTTTTGTTTGAAACTGATGTATATAATCTCTATACACAATACCATTGTATTCCGCAGGTGATCAAATGAGCGAGTGCATTGCCAGAGCAATGCCGGTCGAGGATGTGTCGAGAGTCTAATCAACTAATAAGCGGGTGTGATAGATTTCGCGATCGACGATCAGTACTGTCACGGTCGTGCTTCATTATGTAATGGTACACTGCGTGCGACTCAAATTCGCAAGTCTGTTAACTGGCACAATGAATGAGAATGCCTTTCAATCAACTTCAGTTACATCTCACCATGGCCAAGCATGCACAGTCCATCTCCAGGGGGGGAAAAGCTCGCACGTGAGGAGCAAGAACGAGCCATTGCTCGTGCCATGCAGGCGAGGACCACTGTTAGGCATTGAGCCTATCTGTCATCGATTAGTAATTTGGTAATGAGAACTGATCGCAGAAGTTCATTTACCATTTTCGAGTCGATGCAAATGACGGTGAGCAGGTGATAAGGGCTCGAATTCTATAGTGAACATTCATCGTGCAACAACGACTTATCTGATGTGCTTCAAAATTTGAGACTACGAAGTTTATGTATAATTAAGTTCATCGCCCAAGGCGATTTTCGAAATGTTGCGTTGTTGTGTTGCAGGAAATTTGCAAACGCAAACGCTGCTGTATCACTGTACCCTAGGCCTCGGTTTGCGCGTTTTCCGCGACAGGATAAGGGTATCAGAGCTATTTTTTGTGCAAGCCAATAACATTTGATCGCACGATTTCTTGGACATTCGGGTTATCGTTTTCCTCGTTTTCCACTACGTGTCGATGACTTCTGAAAAATCATTGACCCACATTCCTCTATACACTACCTTTTGAATATTAACGATGGTAGCGAAGCTGGAGGTGAAGTTGTGACTACCGCAGTCAAAGTACTTGAACGAGCAGCCCGAGTGGTGCCCGTCGTCGCTGGAGACCTCCCCGTCGTCGCTGGAGACCTCCCCGAGGGAATTGAAGGGGGACACAGTGACGCCAGCCTCGGAGATGACGCCTCATGGGCAGGGTTCGAGAGAATGGGCTAAGTAAAGACACGAGAAGCAGTAGATACCAACATAAGTATGTTAGCCTTGAACTCAACTTACCCAAGGTCTGCTAACCTCACAGCAGCAACCATAGCGTTCGTTACTCGACCCGATGACAAACGTCGTCAGAGCCTAGGCAAATCATATAAAACATGTGGCATTGACGCGACCTGCGCAATAAGAATAGAGTCGGAGAACATGTTAACATAGAGTATCCCATACTTTCCATATAGAACATAGTTTTAGGAGATGATCAATGTCAGAAAGCTGATGCGATGTGTCAATTGAATGTGTCAACTAGAGATATTAAGAAACTCGCCCTTGTAGCAAAACCACTTCCAGAAGGTATTCCAGCATCCATGCGTTTCGACGCTCTCGGTATCCCGGGTCCTATAAACAATACCATCATCGCTCTCCAAGTCCTCTCTATCGTTAGGGCCTTGGTCGTGCCCTCGTTGTCTGGCCTGACTAGAAGACTCCGCCGGGTCTTCCTGAACTGATATTATCTGGCGCAATGGTAAAGCCGCGGATCTCTGCCCGGTCTCACTAGAAGGCTGAGTTGAGGTTTCCCCTGTCGACGCTGAATGCAAATGGGACTTTGCTCTGGAATCACCAGAAGACCGGCCCGAGTTCTTCTGAGCGGACGGTTTCTGGCGTGGAGGTGAAACTACAGTCCTCTGGAAAAATTCCTGAGATGCATCGTTGAGCATGGAGACATTGCACGTACCCTTAGAGCTTGTGCAGTTGGTACCTCGGCTTGTTGGGTGGACCTTGCCTTGTGAGATCGAGGGTGACGAATGCGCTTCCAAATGTTGCTAAGAGGTAGAATACGCCGTGTCTGACTGTCAGACCTTGGGGGGGCCTGCTGGTGAGCAGAGCTTTGAGGAGGGTCCAGGTCTATTTTGCGTCTAAGGAATCCATTAGCGTGTACTTGAGTTCGAGTTTAGGACATCTCACAGCGCTGCCCTTTGCACCGACAGAGCTATGTGGCAATGTATCGAAAAAGCCTGGGCTGAGTCCTGGTGAACGTTGTTTTCCTTTGTCTCTCGGGGTAGTCGTTGCAGGAACCTGTTGTATATCATGAGCAACGGCACTAAAATCAAGAATCTGGTTCGCTTCGTCAGTAGCCAGGATTGAACGTGTGGTCGAAGTTTCCTTGCCTCTTTCACTGGACGGATAACTAGCTTGTAGGAGTCATCCTTAGAATCTGAGGGCACACTCGAGGCCGCAAAATACTTGCCATCCGGTGAAAATGCAAAAGGATCGGTACATCTGACGTTTAAGTTGCCAATTTCGTGACCCTTCATATCATAGAAATGAGTGGGGTGATCGTTATCGCCGTCGATTCCCAGTGCCAGAAATCTGCCATCAGGAGAAACGGCCACGGCAGAGGGGATTGCATCTTCATCGAGGCCCTCAAAACGTGCATCGTCATACGTCCCAGTGTTTGTGTCCCATATCCAGAAAGACTTGTCGCCAAATACGAGCACTACTCGGCGATGACTATCCGGAATAATGGCGGCTTGAAGTAATGGCACATCTGGAAGTGCAATATCTGCCATTCGCACACACGTGGGTATCTCCCAAGCAATACCCTCCTTTGTATTGCTAGTGACAAGAAGAGTGCCATCCACGGACAGAGCCACCGCAAACAAGGTTTGATCATCGTCTGACACTGTTGCTTGCCGAGCTATCACCCCGCTCCCTGTGTTCCATATGAGTAGCTCTCCATCCTTTGACAAGCTTATTGCGTGAGGCGAGTGAGGGAGAAATCCCGCAGCGACGATCACGTCTTTGTGTCCTTCAAAGGGTGGTCCGAGAGCGTGCGATGAAGTAGCATTCCAACAACGCATCGTGCGGTCTAGTGACGCGCTCATGATTTTTTTTCCGTCCGGAGACCATGCTACAGCAATGGCGTGTGTGTAGGTGTCTGCAAGCATTTCTAGTTGGTGCCTGCTCTCCGACGAGATGTCGGTAACGGTCACCCCCGAACGAGCAGTGCCGCTGGCAATTTTCTGGCCATCGGGTGAAAATGCCAGACATGTCAAAGTGTTGACAGAGCTCATTCGGCGGGACTGATAAAACCCCAAGCTTGAATGGTGACGATGAATAAATTTGATAAGTATAATAAAAAATTAAAAAATGTGCAGTACAAACACACCTACCAGGCGTTGGCTCTATGAATTATTGATCGGGGTTATGATGTACGCACGTTGTTCTGTACGTCAACTGTATGTTTGTCAACATGAGGGATTGGCCACGTGGTATTGCTAACTTACTTGGGTGAAGCTCTGGGGGAGGCTTTTTAATGGTTGAACATAGTTTATATACTTCCAGACATGCACAGGCAGGTGTTATATGCTACGTGTCCACCGGTTAACGTTGGACCCGTTGTTGGGCCACGATGGCCGATCTGACCGAAAAAATCTTGAAGAATACCTTGGTCTCAGTTATGCCAATTTGTTTGGCACTCCCACGAAATGGGCGCACCTGGCAAATACCACATAATTAAGTAGTAGGACAGCGCTGGAGTGGATGACAGTGTAATCACTCCAACCGTTCCATTGACTTCCTGGCCATGCTACAAAGTCAGCTCCAAGAACTCCAACTGATCCAACACTCCCTCCTACCCGGCGAATCATTCTGTTTCGTGCTCCCTCTAGACAATTCTAGAATATGGACCGCGCTACTCCACGCCTTCAACACTGCTAACACAGTTCTCCCCCTGCCCAGCCCAGTTCCGCAAGCCAGATTCCAAGTAAGGGCTACAGACGCGCGGATCTTCTTCGAGGTACAGTTCCTGGAATGATACCCAGAGAATTCGGATATTGACAGCGCACAAGCTCCTTGGATCGAGGAGAAATTAACGGAGTGCACGGAGATGAGTGAGCACTTCCGCCGCATCTTCCTGACTATGGTGTGAGGAGTGCTAAATTGTTTCGAGTTATCCGGTCTACCAGTTGTCATGTATGCACTTGCTGCCGAAACTACACGAAGACGGACATGATATTGTTACAGGACTGTTAGGGAGTACGGACTTCCTAGAACAGCAGAACACCAAGCGTCCCCCAGAGACAGCACACTACCACGCGTTCCTATCATCTCATCATCTTATATCTCCAACAAAGCGGCGGTAATTACAGCGGCGGTTGTCTGAGCTTTCGATTTCTGGTTTCGCCAAAGTTGGCTACCCAGGCATCATTTATACAGAAGGCGCACAGGAAAATGTCGAAGAATTCGTTGCCAACGTCAAATCTATGCAATGGCTGGCCCTGAGAGTGAGATTTTGTGGAACCAGTAGATTTGGTCAGCGACGAGCATTCCCAAGGTGGCAGAAATGAGACAACGAGGAAGTGATAAATGTATCACGGAAATGGGCATTGGGCGTTCAGGTTCGAAATATCCGTATATTCTGCACGAGTGAAAGGCATTGCATATCGTCAGGGCAAACGTTCGCTGTGAACGATTACGGCAAGCAGGTGCTTGACAGATTCGCATTAGAGCCTGGACAGCAGCGTTTATTTCCCAGTTTGTTTTGCAGTTAGTTTCTGTATGTGGCGTGGCAACAAGTGACGGTCTGTGTGACAACCAGTGACAGTCTGTGTGACATCTGCGTCGGCTCTGATCTCCAATTAATTATCATTCATGGCGCCGAGGAAGAAGCCTACAGCTTCTGCGAACAATGCCGCAACTTCAAGTGTCGGAAATTTCCAGGAGGCATTATAATGCTCCCGTATCGTAATGTCATTTTGATCAGCATTACGATTCGATTACAATTAGATTACGACGTCGTCGAGATTGCATCAAGACAGCCTCGGCTGAGTTTCAATTGTACTTTATTGCTCGTCTATGCATTTGATCTTCGAGGCTTATTCAGACGAGGCGGTGCAAGATAAATATTTTATTATTGTCCGCTTCAAACATCTCAATCCGCTAACGCAAATACTAGTAGTGTTACATGATTGGGCAGAAAACCTAGTGAGGTTTTATCGACTGAAACAGGCCTTCGAACCTAAGGGCAAGTATGAGCAGTGATTCCCTAGAGTTAGGAGCTAAACGACGCAGCTAGCGCGTGCTTGCCCCCAAATTTAAGGAGAAGATCCGAAACTCACACGTTAGGTCTGCGGAATCGCATAGCGCATGAATGGCTTGAGCACTGGTGAATCTTGAAGATAAGGGGCCATGATGACGGCATGCTTCCTGAGGTAGAGCATGAAAGCATCACTACTCCAGCGCCCAATCGCTTTCACGGTGTCGAATGGTACTCCATGCAGTAAGTACTCTGTCGTTCCGCCAATGTGAATCCCATGTCCTTTTAGTGGACCTGTTTTCCATACCTGTGGTTACTGACTCCAATCGATGAAGGAATACCGAGCGCGTGAGAGGTCGGAGACCTGACGAGTGACGCCAACTGAAGAGGGCGGAAGATGGAGGAGGGGTGTTTACTCTGAGGTGAGTCAGGAAGGCCTCTAGTGGGTCTACTACTCCAGACTGTCCAGCAGCAGTAAAGATCTTCGCCTGTCGTGGACGTCTTTGTCCACGGCAGGCAAAACACGGTGACTCGGAATCCGTTGCGATCCTGATTGAATTTGATGTCATCGACTTTGACGTGAATTGAGGGATCAAAGGTTTTCAGTGATTTGACCGTGAATTCCCCCAAGCGTGCGAGGGTGAAGAATGAGGTGGTCAGGCAAGCGAAAAAGGCAGCATCGAGCGGTAAAGACAAGTTCGAGGGCAGCGTGGATACGAGACAGAATGTCGATGGTAAAGGGATAACATTTTGCCCGCTTGGATGCTGGAGGTGCGAGGCGTATGGCACCTTCTAGTGCTGGAGGAGATCTGGGCTTGGTCAATAACCCATGGCATACCATGGAGGAGATGCCAAGCACTGCACCCCATACATGTAGTTCTCTGGAGTTTTTCCCGAGTACAAGCCTGCACACGTCGCAATGAACGCCAGCAAGAGTACCAAGGACGTGGGAGCACGTTGAGCATCTGTGATCTTGCGATTGTCACAGAATACATGGAACACCAGCAACCCTGAACCATATGATTCTTGGGTTGCAGGGTGCGTGAGCATGCGCAATGACAACCAGAATCTGATCCAAATCTGTGTCGGAGATGGCGACTTCGAAGCCATTGTCATCGATATGCAAATGACGCGTGCTGGGTGTCCAAAGGTGCAGACGATCCTGTGCGAGACAGTGAGGACGAGAGGTGGAAGGTAAGGGGACAAGACTGATGCGATAAGGTCGAGGGTGGGCGGAAGAGTGGTTTCGAGGTAAGATGGGTTGAGGCGACGAGAGTTTGGACAAGCTAGTCGCACCAGTTGTCACGGAACTCGAGGAGCTGATCCTCAAAGTGCCAGTCCTCTGGCCTGTCATCCATTGGGCTGGGACACCCAGTCCCATTGTCTCTGGTGACAGGGTTGCGAGGTCTATCGTTGCTGTCGTGGATGATGCCATCAATGAGAAAGCGGGAGAGATCACCGGGTAATGGGATGGGAGGAAGGAGGAGATGTTGGGGAGGGAAGACACCACGAGATGGGCCATTGGCGGGATTCTCGTGGCTTGGCATGTAGGAGATGTGGAAGGAGGTTGAAAGAGGTTGAGCGTCGAGTAAGGCGTGGATACGGTGAAAGACTGAGTTGGTTGCCCAATTGCGGCTCCGCCCATTCTTCCAGCCGTCGATGACGCCGAGATTGTTGCAGTGGACTCAAAAGTGCGAGTGGGGTGAGCCTTGCTTAAGGCGAAGGACATATAGTACCAGGAATTCGAAACCAATGGCTTCAGCCCAGCCAATGTCTTTGGCACCGTCGAGAGTTTGCCATCCGGGCAACAAGGACCAAGCTCGCCAAAACCCATCAATGATAACTGCGATGCCTGACACCGGAACTTGCGTCGGAGTAGGCACGGGCGTTGATGATGGAGAACCATTGTGGGACGGGACAAAGCATGGGTTTGGAGAGTCGCACAGACCACCAAGCCAAGTGGTATGATCAACGTTCACCGATTGGTAAAGGTTTCACACAACCACTAGGACTCGTCAAGATAAGAGCAAAGGATGAGATTGAGATTGAACGTCTCTGTCTACACAAGGTAGGAACAAAGAGGTTAAGTCTAAGGAGTACTACTGACTACGACCTAAACTATATACTACTCTCTAGGCGGAGATATCTGAGTATGAAAGGTAGTGATATATCTATATAAGATCATAACATTGCGCCTAGGGTATAGGGCGTCTTATCAACCAATCAACTACAAGAAAGGGTAAAGGGTTCATAGGGGTATCGGTGATTAAGCAGGGTTCTCAGGGTACTGCTTCTATTCAGGGTGGACGGAGATTAAGAAGGGTGAGAGAGTTCTGTGACAAGAAGTCTTGAGCGGTGATTAAGGATCTCAATAAGAGATAGGATCTGGAGATATATTGGGTACGATCGGATCTAAGGGTTTCTCCAGGGTCTTCGGTAATGAGCATGCTTCTCTATGAGTGGTGCTTCTGTGATAGGGGTTCAGGGTTCAGCTGTGACTGTGCAACAGGTTCTTATGTAAGGGGTTTGGTGAATGACAGAGGTAACTCTTAACATGTCATGTGTGGGAAGTGAAGGTCTGCGATGTGAAGGGATGATGACTCTTCGAGAGATGGCTCGTAAAGGACTCTCGGTTATGGTTCGATCATAGAGGCATGTAGATGCTTATGATGTAACCCGTTGCCTAATCGTAGGACTTCTAAGGATGTGATGACTTCGGATGTCTAGGGTTACAGATATAGATGGATGACGTCGATGTAGTATAGATGTGATGTGAAGATAGTGATCGTTAATCGGTTATCCATCTTATCTTATCAGGGATCTTATCTAATCTAATCTTATCGGATAGGTGACTTAGGTTTTGATAATCGAAATTTAGATGCAGTTGGTAACATTCATGACAGCCAAGTCGCTGTGAAGATGTCGGATGGAGTGGTATGGCACGGAAGGGTGACTACTGCAGATGCCAAGCATGGCTTCCAGTGAGGTGAGGTAAGCTCTCCCCACCGGAAGGATGAGGCAAGTGTGGAGTAACTTACCATAGAGCTTCTGGACCTCTGCCAGGACATGAGTTTCCGTCAAGGACCACGCATGAAGGGCGGCCAGGTATTTCTCTCGTTTTCCCTCACCCAACTCAATGGTGAGATTGGGAAGGTTCCAAAGGAGGCCGATGAAGAGCACAATGAAGGCGAACATGGAGTCCTTTGATAGCTCCCAGGGAATTTGCAGGACTGTGGATGCGCCGTCGATGTCTCAAAAATCCGAGGTGAAAAGGGAGTCCTCACCTGATCATGGAGACGCGGCATGAAAATCTCGCAGGGGAAACCAACAGTCTTCTGCAAAGACTTCGCAGGAACCATCTGGGAAGGTGTCACCTTCAAACCAGAGACAGGCCGCCGGTTTGGCGCTTACCGCGGGTGGATAGCTGTTTGGAGAGGGAGAGACGGTACTCGTTGTACTCGCAGAGGTATTTCCACTCAATGCGGAAGAAGAGATGATTGTCCACCCACTTGAGGATGGGGCCCAGTCCAGCAGCGTGGAGGAGGTCAGCACCTGCATCCATGACATGGCCATATGCTCCTGCAGATGGGCCCATGCCAAACAAGGTACAGGTGTCTGCATAGAGAAAGTCATTGTCCAATCGAATGACGGTGGCGGGCCACTGTGAAGGGTGGAGGGGAATGGTGCGATAGGCCTCAGCCACGTCACAGTGTGGCGGCTTGCGAAGCCAGGCAGTAGATGTCGAAGGATGGAACAGACAGTGTTGAAGGTACCCCAGGTACAGGGGAAATCATCGGAATCCACCAACGAGTTGATGGAAGGTTGGGGGTGATGAGGTGAAGGTGAGTGGGGGAAGGAGAAGTTTTGGATGATGCGAAATTTCCCTGGGCTGCCCTGATTTTGGAATGATGGATAGTGGAGATGATTGGAAGGGGCCGAGGAGAGACAGTAAGTCAGGCTGATTGAATGGTCCAATGTAGTGACCCAAATTGAGTTCGTGCTGGAGAATGTTGTCGAAGGTGTGCTGGTATAGATGAAGAGATGGATGATTTGGAGGGGACTGAGAGGTGAATAGTGGTGGAAGATGCAGATGGAATCCAAACCTGAAAGCCAGCAGGAATATTGGAGTATTAGATGAGCAGGTCATGTTGGCAAAGTTGGACCTCCCAAACATCTGCATTATACAGGCAAACTGGGTGCAACTGCCTGTGTGTGAGGGCAGTACTGAGTGCCATGAGAGGTGGAGAGACACCCAGTGCACAGGTGATGCTTGTCAGTGGGACCGTGTAGAACATCCTCGACCCCTTTGCCAATTGAGACAAAAGGGCTTGTCATTGCTGTGCACAAGGAGCTGGCGATTGATGCATTTTGCAACCATTGTGTGGGAGTGGTCCCAGATGTGTTCTGCTGAACACTTGAATGAAGGGGTGACTGTGACACCCAAGACAAATGGCGCACACAGCGGAGGAGCGTTGACTGTGTGCGCTGTTGGAAAAACCCGACATAGGTGGGGAGGGTTTGGCATTTGGGGCAGAACCCTTGCCATGTGTTGCTGGGGAGGCAGAACTGTCATCTAGAGGAGCCAGAGTGCTTCCTGTCAGAAGGAGCTGGGAGGGAGGGACGACCATTGTGCTTGGAGCGGCTCAGGGAGGTGTCGTCAAACGGGCTGCGATTGTGGGAGCGAGGTACATGCTAAAAGCATGCGTGACGCAGGTACCGAGGACAGGTGCCGATAGGCATGAGGCAAGACGCAGGACACATAACTGCAAGATGCAAGACTGCAGGACGCGAGATGCAGAACGCAAGGAGGAGAAAACGAACAGATTTGGCAGGCATTGTGTTGCGGGCGAGGTCGGTCCGGAATAGGGATGTGATGGATGCAATTCTTTTTCTTCTCTTCGGCAGCTATGGCAGCAGTCTTCGATTTGCTGTGCCAGTAGACGTTGGGTATCTTCTTTGGTGAGTAAGTGCCTATGCTCTGCTGCAATGAGTTCGTCTGCAGCAAGCTGCTGTTGCCACTGAAGTCTAAGGGCAGTATTGGTTGCTACCCAGAATGTTCATAGGAGAGCTGCAGCTTGTGTGTCGTCGATAGCAGGGCTCAGGAGAGGGGTGCGTACTGCGAGAAATTCCACAGAAGCAAAGTCAGGACACTGGTCAAAGTGTGGGTCAGCATGAAGTCTATTCATAGCGTAGATAGCAGAAAAGGATCTATTTGATTTTGTAGAATGTATTGCTCAAGTAGGGATCACTTGAACAGTTGTTGGCCTACGAGCGCTTGCGCCAAGTTGGTGGTAGTGAAAAGAATGAAGATGTTTAACCTTACTTGGCTCTTGCATAGACCTCATTCTACGCATGTGCTCGTGCCTCGTACTTTACATAGAATACAAACTTTGTTATCAATCTTTCTTTTCACTGCTCACAAATTCCCCGTGAGTCTTCATCTCGCCTTTTTAATAACAACATGCCATTGATCTCCGTTTCAATGCCTCCTCAACGGACATCAGACGAGGTAAAGTGTAACATATGTGGAATGTTAGTACGAGCTCATGGACTGGTGCCACACAAGAAGAAATGTAGGAAGCTAGAACGGGAGAAACAAGAAGATGATGAGGTCAAATCAATTATTGAAGAAGCGGCGAAGAAACGTATGTATGCACACTTTGTTCCACCCCATATCTGACTTCACAACTGCACAGAGCAAAAGGCTCACAATTATTCCAAATGACATGCAGCGTCATCCAAAGGTAAGTCAGCACTCAACCAATCTACTTTCACATTGATCACTTGAATAAACCTATATTATTAGTTGATCCAATCAAAATTTGGTCAATGTGACGTTACAACTCCGAAGACAAAGCTGCAGAAGATAATATTGGTATGTTTGCGCAGTCTAGTAGATTCCCAAAAACTGCTCAATCATCTTCTGAGTCAGATATGCATGGATCAACACCTTGAAGTTGCCAATCATTGATAGATTTCAACATGGCATCACCAGGTCTTCAGAGCCACTACAGTGATGTGAATCCTGCAGATCAGGAACCGCAGCTGGATGATATTAAGGTTGATCATCATCCTCACAGCCAGATTCCGTCCACCATCCATCATTTCACTGATTTTTCTTGCACACGCCCCACAGAAGATTCAGTACCTTGCAGTCACACACCATGGGAACCATTCCGAACACAACTCGATTTTGAAGTCGCAGAAATTGCCCTTGAAGCTGCACTTACTGAAGAGCAAACTAATCGTCTGCTTGGTCTCATTCATTGCTCTGCATGTGGGGAGGAAACCTTTACACTATGAAACCACGATGAAGTCCGGGAGCTGTGGTCAACCACTTTGCAACGCTTCACACCGGTAGGCAAATAAGTTCAATTGGACACACAAGTGAAACCTAACTAATCTATGAAGTTTCAAGTTGATGTAATTTTGGTTCCATATCAAAAGGAGACGCACGAGTTGGATATGCACTACTGTCCTCTTTGGGAATGGGCTCTTGATATGTTGCGAGATTGTCGTCTTGCACCGCACTTTACGTTTGATGCACAACGCCTGTACAAATTCGATGGCACATGTTTTGTGCGCTTTATTGATGAACCTTGGACTGCCAATGCATTTTGGGACGTGCAAGTAAGTCTTCTTGATCAATTTATATGTAAAATGATATGCAACTGCACATTGTGTAGTCACAACTTCCACCTGAGGCAAAGCCACTAGCATTTATTTTGTATGCAGACGAGGCAAAATTATCATCTTTCAGTAACCAGAAAGCCTATCCGATTATTTGTCAGATTGCAAACCTGCCTGCCAAAATCTGCAATGGTACTGGTCTCGGGGGTGGCCGAATCATTGGTTGGCTGCTGATTGTTAGGATTCAAAGCATGCAGGAAAAAGCAGCTTTGTGAACTTCAAGAATGCTGTTTGGCATGCATCCTTTTTAAAACTTCTAGAGTCCATCATACAGATCTCGAGAACGGGATATTGGTTTGAGTGCGGTGATGCCGTCCGGCACCTGCTTTGGCCCTTGATTTTGATCCTGAGAGCAGACTAGGAAGAACAGTGAGTCTTACAACACTCAAGTTCACTGTTATATTGCTGACGTGTGATAGATGTGTTATGGCATTGATCTGCGGACTGAAAGGTAAATTCCCATGTCCGATTTGTTTGGTCCCTCAAGATGAGCAATCAATCTTGTCTCATGAACTTCGATTGCGGACAAGTGCTCAGTCTGAGGAGACCCTTCAGTTGGCCCGCACGAAGAAATCCAAGAAGGAGAGGGAGAAAGTACTCAAAAGTTGCTCACTGTGTGATGTTGAGGTATGGTTTGCAAAGTCTTTCATGCTGATTTGACAGACATGATTTTTAGAATGTCTTCTGGAAAATTCTGCTCGCCGACATTCACCGAGCGCTCTCCTTTGATTGCATGCATGCATATCATGGAGGGCTCTGGAGGCACCATTTGTGGAGGGAGCTTCAGTTCTGGATATCTGAATGTGGGCAACAAGCTGCTGAGCAGATGGATGTGAAGTATGTACATATTGTTATCTAACATGAGCTACTACAAACTTAATAGTACTACCTCAGCTATGATGCTTTTCCACGGTGGCTTAATCTGACGCACTTCTCAAAGGTAGTTGGAGTTGATTTCAACGATAGCTCACATCACGAAGATATATCAAAGGTAAGCCGCAACTGAAGCTGACTTCTGTGCTAACGAGCCTCAGATGGCTATCTTTGCGGCGCAGAGGATCCTCCGTTGTTCACAGAGTAAGCTCGGCTATCTGCTTCTGCGATGCATACGCCACTACATCAATCTCGACATTTATGCCGGATTTGAGGTTCACACTGAAGATACAATTTCTGCGGGAAGACAAGCTCTGCAGGAATTTTCAGCGCTGATGGAGGTAAGTTACGCTTGGCAATACTTTCTGAATCACCAGTCACCTATGATCTGTGATTAGGAGTATATTTCCAAATCACAGCCTGTAACGGGCAAGGACTGGAATTTCCCCAAGAAACATGCAAGTTTGCATCTATTTGACGACATCTTGGCAAAAGGCGCCACACGAAACTATAACACAAAACCGAACGAGAAGATGCATGGCCCAGTGAGGGACATCTACTGCAATCAAACAAATTTCAAGGACATTGCTACACAGGTTTGTGTGTCGACAGGACAGGACTATCATGAACTAAGGACTAGCCTTAATGAGTTCAGATTCTTCGCTATGATCATTGGCTGCTAACGTTAACATCAATGCGTTCTGAACTTGATGAGTTGGACGAGTATAACCCGAAAACCAACCTCCTAACAACAGAAGATGCAAATGCAGAAAATACCTCAATCTCTGTGGCTCCAGCTCCCTGCACCCATATAAAGTTAGGCTCGGTGCAAGGTGACATCTCATTTGCAAGTCTTGAGCAGTTGCATGCAGACAACAGGGCCTTCATTGGTTTTCGAATCAAACTCAACGCCTTCCTGAACACATTCTTCCCTAGTAATGGCATTCCTTTACCGGATGGGAAGCGCATTCATCTGCAGGCTGACAACAAGGTATGCCAACCACTTATCCTACCACCTACTCAATGCTAAAATCATGCTGCATAACATAATATTCAGATTACTGGATACCGATATCTGCAAGTCAACTACGAGTCTATGGTTGACTGGCGCCAGCACAAAGACCTCCTTCGATGCAACCCTGAGTTCTTCGGATCACCACAATATGATTATGTCATGATTCAAACTAACAATCAGCCATTTTTTGCTCACCTTATCTTCATGTTTTGTTGCTCAGTTGGTGGAACTAATCTTTCACTGGCACTTGTCTATCCATACGATGTTGGAATTGGTGTTCATAGCAAACATGACACTGATCTGGGGCTATGGCGTGTATGAGCTAAACCTCGGTCGTCTCCCGAATTAATCTCTGTAAGGTCAATTATCCGAGGGGCTGCACTTGCCAGCGATCCTGGGAGACCAGATGATTACTTTGTCATCGACACGGTCGACGCAGATATGTTTCTTTGAGTTAAGTCTCTGCAAGCTCAACTGGCTTGACTCTTTGGTGGGCTCTACCTTTCCATAATATATGCAGGCACCACTCAGACCCCAATTGACTCAGACCCTTTCTATGCCATGAGCTGGCTTCATGCATGTGCACCTGGTTCATTACCCCACTTCAAGGCCCTGAGTATTTCCCACCCTTTCACATCCCACTCAAGCTCCTGTATTTCATCATGGACGCCCTCCATTTGGTAACCTGGACCACTGGTCATACTTATTTACCTATATCCCGTCAATGTAGCATCATTTAATTACTAGTAATGCCCCTCTGTAAGTACTTTCATTATGTCTGAATCGTCAGCTGATTGCTTGCACATACTTTTTCAGGGACTTTCATCAGGTCATCTGAAACTGAATCAATCAGACCGATCATGGTCTACCCGGACCAAGCGCTGCAGGCGGAACACTTACTCAATGATGTCCGAAGATAACATGCGTTGTAGGTCCTCAAGCTGCATCATTGACATTATTGACACAAGTGTGTCATAACACAGTGTCGCCTCGTGTTGTAATGTGCATCTTTCATCCAGCATTTCTTCTCAAGGTCACCACCTCCATGATCCATCTCACTAATAGCAACATGTGTGCCAAAGTGATCGAGTCAAATCATACTGTGTAATTATTGAATCAACTCGCATCTGTTATTATCTCACTCACTAGTAATACTGCAGATAGATTCTTAACTGCTCAGGGTTGCCAGCAATATAAAGACCTCAGGTGTTACAGGGACCCTCAGACCCCTATCGTCTCTACCAAATGCCACCGTCACAACCACATCACAACACGTGACAGATGACATCACCGGCACATGACTAAACTGCAAAGCACAGCATGACAGCTGTTGGAGCAGGACAGCTCTGGAACCGACCTAGACCAGGATCAATAGAAGCCATGTGCTTCTCCCTTATCGCCCCCTACCGATACACTGGTACTGACTATTGTTTATCCTATCGCTTATTATGACAGATAGCGTTATCTGACTTGGACACCTACCGCTGTGCCGGTACCATGCCCTGGACCCTTACCGTTGAACCGGTACTCTTATCTCTGAGTCCTTATGACTCACATAGACACTTACCTAGTTGGGACGCTTTCTGGCTACCCAAGGCTACCCTGAACTCATAGGACAATACCTATATATACCCCAGTAGTTAGACCATGTATTTCTCTAACTTGATCTTCACTTGTGATATACAACTCTAGCTTCTTCTTTGAACCTTTAGTCAGTCATTCTGGATGGACAGCCTCCATTCAGTCTTCCATCATCTCGGTGCTCCATGAAGCGGACATGGGATTGACCACATCAAGTGCACTGTTGGAAAGCCGGGCTTTCCCGTAACATCAGGATTAATTTGTTTGCTGGGGGTGAGTCCGTTCAGCCTCTGAGTCGCTCACGCATTCCTCTCTTTGCATAATACTGTCTATAACTCATGTTGGACTCTCTGCTCGACTCTGATTCAAACCTGGAAGATTCCGATTCTAATATCTTGTCGGATTCAGGGCATGATTCAGATGATGCCGTCCCATGGCCTGTGGCACCACCAAGCACAGATTCGTCTATGAAGCACCTTCAAGTGGTAGGCTCTTC
Source organism: Suillus paluster (assembly GCF_016628075.1). Classification (NCBI taxonomy): domain Eukaryota; kingdom Fungi; phylum Basidiomycota; class Agaricomycetes; order Boletales; family Suillaceae; genus Suillus; species Suillus paluster. The sequence continues at coordinate 335,037 of NW_024537591.1, read as the reverse complement.
TTTCTTTCATCGACTCTTGTCCATTCCCTAACCCATTTTATCTAGTACATTAAACAACTTCAACTTGAGAAAGGAAAGTTGGAAGAGCACAACGCAGCACTGAATGCAACCAATGGCACATTAGCAGCACAGCAGTTGAAACATCACAGGTGCTCACCTAATCAGATATCATCTGCTGCTGCATCGTCATGTTCATCTACTGCATCTCTGCGTTCATTTGCGCCATCTTCATCTGTGCCACCTTCATCTGCACCATTGACTACCACGTCCATCATAACGTCTGAGACCATCATCGACAAGCTAATCTTGGGTTTGGCCAAGAAGTATGCATTGATGACAGAGATGTTCCTGCCTGAAAAGGTCATTTTTCAGACAGATTGCCCTGATCCTCTGGTTGACATAACAAGCCCACATTGTTATGCAAAGAAATCGACAGAGAAGGCTGCCCTTGTCACTGAGCTCTACGCCTCAATCGATCATGAGATGCACGCTGAGATGCAAACAAATTCATTCTTTAACTTGGTATGTATCTTGAAACTTTACATGGTTATAATCGAGTTGATGATGTACAGAACAGTTCGCAACTGGCATGCAACAGGCACGATCATCATTCTTTAATGGTCTACATACTGTTGCAGGTAGCATCTTCAACATGTCACCCGAGTACTTTGTTGCCAGATATGACCGTGCTTCTGCCCAGCAAATTACAGATATGATTGGATGGAGGGTGGGGAAGGGGAAGACCTTTGATGTTTTCAAAGCACCAATACTGTACCCTGGTAACATTGTTGACGAGAGAAATTTTTTCAGAAACTGGTTGGTGATCGCAAAGGTAAAATACACCAACTCAACTATAGGATGATTATTCATATCTTTCTTTGAAAGGTTATCAAGGTTTCAGTGTGCGGCAAGATGTCATTGTTCCCCAAGGGGCATGGTGGCCCACCTACCTATGCGAAGATTTGGAAACTCAACAGCTGCACTCCTGGTATGATTTCATTTGGCGTGACTTCAGTATGTATCAATGTTAATGATTCAGAGGCGCTACCTATTACTGATATCATATTCGATAGATAATCTTCATGCTATCCCCGGATCAAGAATTCTCCGGGGACGGTATTGGAGCCATTTCTTCGATCCCTTATTACACTGTCTTCTGCGCTGTCAAAAGATTCTTCATCATTAAGTGGACCCATGAATGCATCAAAACTATTGTTGGACACATTAACAGTTATGTCTTTGACAATGTTGCTCAGACAGAGCAGGGCAATACTTCGGGCAAGGAAGACATGATTGATTCCGTCAATCGTGTCATGGCGGCATTGGATGATTCAGATAGCAGCTCGAATAAAGACCCCACTGGCTCTGACAGTCTTGGTGCACACTATCCTACCATTGTTGAACCGAGTTCTTTGACTGCATCCTCAGTCTCAAATACTATTGCAGTAGCTTCTCCCCTGCAACATGAACCCCCCCTGCCTTCTGATGTCGTGCCATCTATCTCAACTCAGGGTGCTTTGCTCAATTCTGAATCAAGTACTACGTGTTCAGAGCCTGCCTTGGTTGCTACAGTGATAGCGGCACCCCATCTGAAGCCAGCCAGTGAAGACTTGGTGGCTGTCGCTACGAAATCCAAAAGGGGACCTCGAGGAAAAGGTCAGAAGCAATCAAAGGTTGATTCATATGGGCAAGTTGTTCACCGCTCCTCTCTTCATCCCGTCTTTACTACATAGTTCTCATTACTTTATTGATGCATCCTGAGCTCTCAGACTAGCCTCCTACCTACCATACCGACTCCCGTGTATCAGTTGTCACTCTCAAGTTCATTGACAGTGGTAGTTTCATTTTGTCTCACACGTCCTTGCCTGAGTCTTCACTGCATCTGGCAGTGGCATTGTTAATGAAAACCTCTTTGAAAATCTCTCCAATGAAATCCAGGCCACTGAGGCCTGGTGCTTCTATGGCTTATGATGATGACAAAACAATCATGTGATCATGCAATTCCATGGTGACAGGATGACTTGCATGTCATTATTATTATTATTATTATGATTATTACTCTCTCACTGCAACCACCATCTCTACAATTGCAAGTGCCAAAACCTCTGCTCTTGCACAATGTTTTATTTGTTTTTCCCTTTTACATGTCTGGTTTCACCTCGAGCTCTCGCAGGAATTCTACTAACTGTAACAGCTCTATAGATTATCTTGTGTGTCACCTGTCAATGCACAATGGGGTGAGATCATGACCCTCATTATTAGGTAAAGTCCCATATAATAGACTTTTGATCTTCTGTTTGCAGATGCATCAATTAATATCCCTGGTCATTGTGGTGAGTGAACCTGTTTCTCGTTCATGTGCATCTACATCACACAGTTCTTATCAATAGAAAATTGTTTTTCCCATGCATTCATGGTATCCGCCCTTGCCTGATGCTAAAGGCCACTGTTTTACATACTTGCAACAATCAGGACAGTGTATTGTTTGATGTGAGTCACACTGAAGTGGGCAAGCCAGAACTGACATTTATAGTCATAGGCAAACAGTGAGTCTGCGACCCATCCTAACTTTACTTTTTGTCGCTCATCCACGGTGTTCGCTCTAGACACCACGTTCGCTTCTTCCCAAAGAACCGGTATGTTATAGGTCAGTTACCTCTGTTTCCACCTGATCATAAATGTTTTTCTAGGGGCAAAGCGGACAGGTCTGGCAACTGTCCCACAGGATTCATTGCAGACAAGGGAGTTGGGAACCCCGCTGTATGCAACTTTTACCTCCAGTCGCATGGAGGCCTTCTCGGAAGTTTGTACTTCATCATCAGTCATTTTTCTTGATTGCTCATTGTTTCTATAGCTAGCAGACCAAGTCATTACATCACACTCAGGGACGACATCTACAAGAATAACACAGACAAGTAAATCAGTTCCTCATTGTGTCATATAGTACCTAACTTTTTTTCAGCCTGCAGGAACTCGCGTTCACGCTGTGCCATGCCTACGCTTGCGCAACCCATTTTGTTTCCATTGCTGGCCTTTTCTTTTGTTGTTGACTTTTGCTGACCGAACACCAAATGCAGTCCATCATTAACTGCAAGAGCGCTCAAGACAGATGATGTCTCATCTGGATGATACCATACAGTATTTTCAGTTGGTCCTGGGCCAATGTCCACTTGCCCATCCTCACCAGGCAGCAGCTCCCACCAACCTCGTGTGGACCCACCTCAACAATTTTCAAGACCTTGACTCTATACATGTACAGTATTTCTACCGTAGTAGCAATGACATCATAATTTTATACTTAGTGTGATGGTAATTGATAATGTAATGCTCATCAGAGTGTCGTCGAAATGCAATGGTCAAGACATTGAGATGATAATGTGACTTGGTTGTGATGCCATCAAAATCTGCAATGCTCATCACATCCTTCTTATGAGATTGTCACAATGTAGTCAGGATGTCGTCGAAATGCAATTGTCACAACATTGAGATGATATTATGACTCGGTTGTGATACCATTAAAATCTGCATTAAAATAGCATGATAATGCTTATTAATATGTTGACTGTTTGATCATAATCTATTATAATTGGGCTGTGTCGTTAGGCCATTTTAATCCATCAAGATGCCATATAAGAATTTCTGACAAGTTCTGGCTCGTCTGCTCACTGGACTGTTGAAGAGACCTCCCACCTCATTGAATATCTCATAATTCATTGTGCAGAAGGTGGAGATGGCGTCAATTTCAAGCAGACAACATTTACAGGTGCAGCAGATCATTTACTGGAGCCACCAGACGGCATCATGAAGGAGAAATATGTAGCAAATAATAGGGATGGGCTGTCTTGCAAAAACAAGTGGAACTCAGTATGTGTGACCACTCTACCCAAATTGTGCCAGCTGATTACATGCTGCCAGTGCAAGAAAAAGCATGCCGCTATTGTCGACATCAAATCGCAGTCAGGCTTTTCATGGGATGACGAGTCGGGTGTGAATATTGGTCCAGCTAATGCTGCGCGATGGACAGCATTTGCAAAGGTGTGTTTGCAGTGCAGCAATATGACTGTCATCTGCCAGCGGTCTAACTATTTTTCCAGACACGTCCTGATACAAAGCTGTTTCACAACAAAGGCTGGAAACACTTTCATGAGGTGGACGAGCTCATGCATTTGCAACTCTCATGTGGCACCAACTCCTTTCACGCTGGTCAAGAAACCTTTGAATCTGGACAGGCAACTCACGGCGATAATCTGGTGGATGAAGAAATACCTGAGGATGTCGCTTTGAAGGACAATGGGCCTGTTGACTTGGTGCACGGTGACTTGGTGGAGCAGGTCGCAGGTGTTGATGGTGGGGTGGCGGTTGACAGAGAACCATTGGTGGTGGAGGGTGATGATGACGATGAAGATGATATCATTCCCTGGGAAGCAACTCCTCCACCAGTTCCTGTCAAGTGCAAGTTCATAGCTACATCTTCGATGACTCCATCGCTCACTGCTTCTGGGTCTGGCACCTCTGCTCCATCATCAAAACGCCAGCACATCAGTGGACTGTCAGCAGTGCTCTATGCGATCAACGATCAATTTGCTGAGTTCACCAACGTCTTTCACACAACTTCACAATCACAATCCTCATCTACTGTCACACAGGCACTGGTAGTATTGTCACCTCAGTGCAAGCAGGCAGCCATGCGGCGTGCACAGGAGCTAGAGAAGCACCTCGACGATGATAGTATGGCGGCGCTTATTGAAGCGTTTCAGATGGATGTCAGTGCCGCTGATGCCTATATGGTCATGCTTGATGACGGACTGAGGAAGTCTTTTGTCGACCAAAAAATTAAACATATTAACCGGCAGGTTCTATAGTAGCTAGTGTAGACTTTGCAGTGTCATCTACTGTCCCACTACATTCTGACGAGCACAGCAAATTCTAGTGTAGTCCCCCCACATAGCGGCCACAATATTATCTCTGTTCTCAGTTGCCTGTTGCCTCTCTGCATAATCGGCTGGCCCTTCAGCAAGATCACCTCTTGGCTCACCTGGATCAAGGTCAACAACATCTTCATCGGCAAATTCTTCTATTTCTATTGGATCATGAATCCAGATGAAGTTGTGGACAGCACAAAGTGCTGGGGGGATTCGGGCTTGTGTCAACATGCTATATTCTGGTGGGTGCACGAGTATGACGAACTGTCTCTTGAGAACCCCAAAAATTCACTCAATGGCATTTTGAGCTTGTGCATGCCGAAGGTTGTAGATTTCTTGGGATGTTTTGGGCCTGTCTTGCATGAGAAGATTCATTGGTCTGGTCACAGTGAATGTTGCTCACCGAACAGCAGCTCGGCCCCATTCAGCCAAGTGGTATCGAACACTTCGGTATGGAATGAGAAGTGTGCTGCATATCCCAAACCCTGCATCTGCAAGATAGTACCATCCACATGGAATGTATAGATCAGTGAGTCGGGTGTTATTGTAGAGAGTCAAGTCTGAGGTCGATCCATCCCAACCACTGAGAATGTACTGGAACCGGAGATCAAAGGAACAGCAGGCGAGACAATTTTGGCTGATGCCGCCTTTGTGATTCCGTGACAGTTGAAGTTCTTCTGTAGACAGACAACATGCGATGTGGGTACCATCCATGGCTCCGAGTGCACCTGAAAAGTATGGGAAGAGTTTGGAATTCTCCAATATTTCCTTTGGTATAGGTGCATTCTCCAGTGGAAGAAACACGAATTTGTTGTAGAGCGGGGCTGAAGACAATGCAAGCAGGACTCTCTTGAAATATCTTGTGACATGTGTGAGGCTATGACAAATATCCCACACCGTGAACATACTTTTGAATGGTGGTGTGGGAGTGCTGGAAGCGTTCCACAACATGACGGCTTGATAGCCCTGTCACACAGGTGTAGAGAAATATAGCAACTTGTTCATCGAGCAGTATATACTTTGAATCGCATAGCCCACACGCCTTAAGTTCTCGTACAAGTGCACAGAATACATTCTTCCTCATGCCAAGCTCGTGTTTGATGCGGTTGGGATGCCCATTGACGAGCTCTTGCACCCATGCACACCCAGTGAGGATTGAGGTGTGGTAGGGCTCTTTATTGAGAAATGGAGTCATATAGGCAACTACAATGCCCACAATGACTTGAGCAACCATTGCCGCTGCCATTCGCAGAAGATGGAAACACTGGATGTGCTCTTTGGCTGGAGGCATGGTTGCCATACAATGTTATGTATGATGTCATGCATGTGCGTGATGCAGCCACTTGTCACATTTATTTGTACATGTTGTGGTAAATAAAATAAACTGCAAAACAAACTGGGAAATAAACGCTGCTGTCCAGGCTCTTAGAAGGGACTATCAAGCTCAATAGAATGGCATTTGCAGAATTACCTCGCTAATGAGAGAGGGCGGTGGGTCTGCTCTCTGTTGATGTCACCGTGGGTCGTTCTAGGGCCTGACATGGGTAGAGGTTGCCCGGGTGGAACCCACGGGTGGGGTGCGGGTTGAGTACCACGGGTTACAGGTTGGCTTGGGTGCTACACCCGGGTGGGTACGGGTATCAACATCCAAAATTTGGGCTACCCACATCAGCAATTGCAAACTAGGGGACCTTGTACAGATTTGTACAGATTTGTACAAACAGTACAATCCCACAGCTAAGTCCCTTCTTTACAATGCTGTCACAAAGCCTTACAATCCATACACAAAGGCACAATATTGACAGACTGGACAGACTAGACAAACTGGACAATGTAGACAAACTTGACATTGCAGGCAGACTAGATTATTTTAGACAGATCAAACATGCTGTGCAAATGACATTGTAATGGCTCAAAAAATCTACTAAATGATGATATTGATATCCTCACTGCACAGGATACAGGCAGAAAGATATATCCATATGGCTAATAATCCTAAAAGTGCGATACATCTTTAAGTCTAGTTATCCACTCTGGAATATATCCATTCTGTATGGTTATTGATCAGCCAGCCTACCAAACTTCTCAGAAATTAGAATGGCATATACAGCTCTCGGAAGGGTGGCCATCCATCCCTGGTGAACATATTATTTTAGTGTTTGCGATCTTGCAATCTTGTTTTGTTGTCAGCAATCTCGCGATCTCTCCAGGTACCTGTGGTGTTCTAAGAACGTACACATGAGAATTGAGTTGACTTGAGAGAACTTAGGGTTTGAACAGTAGTAAACTGGCTGAACTAAGCTTTATTTTGAGGGGGAAGGATCAACTCCCGATCCTACACTAAGTACGCTAGTTTATACAGGCTAGAGAGGATCAGGGAAAGTAGGAATAAAAGAAATAAACAGGGTAAGGTAAAAGGGGAGAATATATCAGAGTTGATCAATATATTAATTGGTAACCACTTTGGCATTGGGAGCCTAAGCCTTTTAACGAATGTCACATATGCCCTCCAGCTCATCCAGTAGGAGGGGCTGCAATGTTGTGTAGGAGTTTAGGAGTTCTTATTGAGTTAAGAAGACATCAGTCATGGCAGAACCAAACACGGCTAATAGGACGAGGAGAATGAGTATATGGGACAAGGTGAGGCTGAGGACGGCAACTCTACCCAAGAATTGAGCGTTAGATAGGCTCTTGATCCAGGTGTCGCGCTCTAGGTCCAATAGCTCGGCTGCTGCAACAATATCATCAACATCTGAGCCAGGATCCACTTCATGAGGGGTAGAGGAAGCGGGAGTAGGTATACTCTTCAGACTCTTGGCTTGGGCGGTTGCAGCAGAGATAACTTGAGCAGCCATTAAGGATGCTGGAGAGTTTGCATGGAGCGCAGAGCTTGAGGAGGAAGGGCAGGACCGCTTGTATTGAAGGTCGTGGTTCTGGCGATGGTTGTCGATGGAGAGGTTACTACTAGGCGTTACCCAGGGTTGGGAAGCATAGGAGCATTCATGCTCAGCTTGAAGTTGTTGCTTGAATGTGTGAGTCTCTTTTTTGATCGCTAGTTCCTCTAAGAGGGCGCTAGTATTTAGACCGCAGACTCAGAGAGGGGTTGTAAATTTTTCACTGGCTTTTGCCTCAGTTCTGAAGAACTGGGTGAAGGCATTGAGCACTTCAGTGTTAGGTTCTCTGTGGGAGGACCTATATCCTCTTCCACCTCGCCCTCTCGGGCGGTTATTCCTCCTGGTCGAATGAGAGGATTGAGGATGAGGGGCACATGGTTCAGAGGCTGGGATCTCGCCTGGTTTGTGCGAGGGAGGATGAGCGATAACATCAACGTTCATCGGCTCAGAGAAAGAATGGCCTGGGGCTGCTTGAGACATGGGAGGTTCAGAGGGTTCGTTGACTCGAGTGGGTGTCTCTCTTATATGCTTCGGCTTGGGGTCTTTGGAGAAAATCTTAGCCTGTAGATCAGAGAGCATTTGAGCAATAATTCGCTTGACGCAACACCTAGCGTCGTCGGCTGTATCGACAGTAGTGACAGAGGCAACACTAGTGTCCTGGGTTGCCTTAGAGACCTTTCGAGGTAAGTGTGTTATATTGGGTACACCTAATGCTTCAAGGTACTGCCCAACAGCTTCTAATCACGATACTTCATAGTACGGGAGCCAGACTTTATCTCCGGTCATATACTCAATTTCAAACAGCAAGTTGGTTCCCTGACCATTGTGATCGGTAACTCGGGCGACAGACCATTCCTCTAGGCTTCCTAAGTCAGCGATTTGGTCAAGTTGTCTCCCATGGAATCATCAATCGTCGTTTGGAACGTGGATCCTAAGTAAATGAGCATGGAACGCAGGGTGAAGCCCTCATTGCTTGAGGTTTGCGGGGAGGTCTAACAGGTAAGAGTTGTTGCAGTAGTCCTCAAGGATTTTGAACGGGCTGATAAACTTCAGTGCGAGTTTTCGGGCTCTACCCTTTGGTAATGACAGGTTTTCAGTGGACAGGTAGACGAGATCGCCCTTTACAAAGGGTGACTCTTTGCGCTTACAATTAGCGACTGTAGTGTTCTTGACACGGGCTGCAATGAGGGCATCATGGGCACTCATCAACGTGTCCTTCATTCGTTGAGCAAATATATGACACCAGGGTACTCAGATTGAGTGTTCCAGATCATTGACGGGGGCTGTTGCCCATAGATTAGTACAAATGGAGAGTACTTTCATGAGACTGAACTAGCCAAGTTTATTGCGAACTTGATGGCTGGGAGTTTGATCGCCCAGTCACGCTGATCAACAGAGACCACTTGTTGCAGCATCTGGGTCATGGTTCAGTTTGCTCGTTTGGTCACGCCGTCAGACTGTGGGTGAAATGATGTTGACATCCTTAGTTCAACACCCGTTAATTGATATAGTCGTTTCCAGAATGTACTCGTAAAGAGGGTATTGTGGTCGCTAACAAGGTTAGAGGGCATCCCATGTAACTTGTAGACTAAGTTAAACATAACTTCAGCGATGTCTTTGGCACGGTAGGTCTGCTTAGTGGGGGCTAGATGGACCATTGAGGTCAAGTGATCTATTGCAACCAGGATCATATCAAACAAACTGTTTAGGGTGCGCGATTCGGGCAGTGGTCCCACGAAGTCAATTCCTACCGTCTCCCAGGGGCGTGAGGGTACTTCTAGGGTCTCTAGTAATCCATAGGGTTGATGGTTAGAGGGTTTGGAGACTTGGCAAGTGCCACACGGGTCACAAAAAGCCTGTACGTCTGCCGTCATTTCTTTCCACCAGACATTATCTCTAAGGTAGATCAGAGTCTTAGATGGGCCTAGGTGAGTGAGTAGGGAATGAGCGTGCGAGATAATAATCTCTTGCACCTGTCGTTTACTGACTAAGATGTCTGGGACGCAAAGTACTCTGCTTCCTTTGTCCTTCAGGAATATTCTGCCATTGCTGACCTCGAAGTTCTTGTAGGAGTTAGGGCTGGCAATGGTTTTGGCGAAGAACTTGTCCTCGTCATATCGGTTGACGAGGCTTTCATGGATGTCAACCGTTGGGTTGCCAAGGGAGATCAATTCGGTGAGTGAGGGAGGATGTTCTGACAGCAGGTCTTCTGCTATTTGTGTTGACGTGTCATGACACAATTGTGGGTCCATGTTTGTACTTGCATTGTCAGTGCTGATTTCACTTGCTTCCTTACTTCCTGGGTCATCTGAGTGCGTTCCTACCATCACCGATGGTGTTGGTGAGTTGTGTACTGGTGGATTTGACTCAGTAGCTGCGCTCTCGCCCTCCAGGGATTTAGCTGAGTTGTCACTCAATTGCAGAATCACTCTACGCCGAGATGGTATCTGTGGTGCAGCGGTTTGTGGTGAGTCTGAGATTTCTTGAGCTGGCATGGATGCCACTGTTTTGGTTGGCGCACTTATGAGTTCATTTTCAGGGAACTATGCAGGCTTCAGGTCCATGGTTGGACACTTCATCTTCACTGGTCTGAGTCAGTCGGTCTCACCAGGGACTCAGTGAGGTCTGCGGTAGATGGAGCCAACACTTTCAGTGAGAATTCTTGGGTACTTGCGGTTGCTTGGTTTGTCGGTTTGCGCATGTGTTTCGCGTCTGATTGCTATGTGGGTGGAATGACGCACTTCGGTTGCCCCTAGGAACAGTGGGGTGCCTGTATAGATTGGTGCTGTCACGAAGTTCAGTAGTAGTGAATGCAGTACGTCCTCCTCATTGATGCTAACATATTCACTAGGCAGCTCTGACCGTTCCAGCAGGCTCATCACTGTATATACAGGACAGTGCGTCTGCTAAGGTATTGTCAACCCCTGGTACGTGGATTATCTCGAAGTCGAATTCGCTAATGAGTTCCAGCCATTGTGCTTGGTGGGGTGAGAGTTTCTTTTGAGACCCGAGCCACTCGAGGCCCTTGTGGTCCTGTAAATATATGGAATCTGAATCCGATCAGTAAGTGTCTGAAGCGTTTCAGAGATTTGACAATTGCTAACAGTTCCTGTTTGTGAACAGGGTAGTTTTGTTGGGCAGCATCAAACTTGCCTGACCAGAATGCAATCACGTCTGCACCTTTCTCGTCCAGGCCTTGGGACAGTACACTGCTGGCCCTGGTGAACGACGCATCGGTGTTCAGGTTGACGGGACAGGTACCATCCTGTGCAGACGGTAGTCTGAGAGCCCGTCACCGCACATCTCTATGGGCCTGTACACACACTTTGACTAGGTCAAAAGCATGCTGGTCAGTCAGGGTCCACGACCACCGAGTAGTCCTGGAGGCGACTTTGGATAGATGCTGCATGTCCACTCTTACGCCCTTGCATCCTGCGGCGAGGTAGCCAACAGACCCGATGAATTGCATCAGGAGTTCTTTGGAGGTGGGCGTTTTCCAATTGACGATTTTATCGACTTTGTGAGGGTCTAACCTGATACCAGCGTCATCAATAACGTGTCCAAGGATTGATAGCTCGGGCATAAAAAACTGTAGCTTGTGTTCACTAAGGTAAAACTTGTTTTTCCTCAGGGTGTTGATCACAGTCTTTACATGCTGCACATGGTCTTCAGCCATATCAGAGTATACTATGATGTTGTCAAGATAGACATCCATGAAGACACTGATAAACGGTCCAAAAATGTGATTCATTAGAGACTGGTATGTGGCCCCAGCATTGCAATCTCCTATCTGCATCACATAACTTATCATTGTACTGTCAGGGGTGGCAAACAGCGACTTTGGGACATCCTCTGGGACAATACAAATCTGTTTGTAGGCGTCTTTGCTGTCAAGTAAAGAACAGTAAGGGTGAGTCGATACATTTCTTAGGATAGTCACTATGTTTGGGAGAGGAGACACGAGCTTCCTGGTGTTCTTGTTCCATTGACGGGTGTCGAGAACGGTTCACAGGTGAAGTGAATTGTCTTTAGTTACTTTCTTCATCATAATCATAGGCACAGCATTGGTACCACTGAAGAACTTGTTAGTTGTGGTGATTGAGCACCTTATGGTGCGAGTTATTTGTGTTATGATGTTGCTTCCTCTATTGGACTCTCACTTAGCATGTGATGTGAATTCCTTACTTACTTAGGCAGTGTTTACACTTGTTTACATAGACTCGCCCATAGGTAGCAAGTCCTGTGTTGCTTGCTCTTCAGCAACTGACACTGGACTATAGGTATAGTACACTCATTAATTTACACAACACAATAGCAACTGACACTGGACTATAGTCCTGTTCACTCTCATTAGCTCACTTGGGGCTTGGTTCACTTGGTTATTCTAACAGAACTCCCATCTCCTGGTGCGTATATAGTCATCACACTTCTCTCTCCAGAGTGCTCTTAACGCCTCAGGACAGTGAGATTGGCGCCAGGAGTAGACCTGGTGTTCATCTATTAGTGGGATGACGTGATTGATTTCCCAGATAGGGGGTAACTGTTAAGACCGTTGTAGGGAGTATCCCTACGCTAGGCTCGTATCCACCACTTTTCCGATGCATCAGGCGTCCATCCAATGTCCATCCGCTTTTCGGATGACATGCGGATACCTTTGGATCTCCCCCTATAGCTCGCGCATCCGCTGCATCCGTCCTGTCCGCGTCCATTCTACCTCATTGGTATGTACTCACACACATTTTCTTGTTACTGACTGAACACAGACATATCCTCTCACACTCCAGTATTTTTCGGATAGCTTATGGCATGGTCTAGACTCGCTACCTATATCTCTATGTTCCTTGAAAATACTGTACCCTATAAGCATGGAGGTTTTCGAAAAATACTTACTGGATGTAACTTTCTCCCACTTTTCCTGCACCCTACAAGAAGATCACTTTGACTTATACTCACTATCCATCTAACCTTTAATGAACTTCCTTCAACTTTGATTCACATCCCGTCTGATCCGCAAGTGCCATCTGCTCCATCTGACAAATCTGTACGTTTCGCATCCTATCCGCTTCATCCGCTTTTGCAGATCTTTCATCCTGTAGGGTCGTTTTAGACAGAGACTAGTATTCCCCAGTAGCAATCCCCTTAAGGGTCGAATGCACTTGTTCCCAAGCGAGGCAGCAGGCAGCAAAGACCCAACTGTGTAGTAGATCGAATTCTCTCCGCTGCACTTGTTGTACCCACACCATGCTCAGGGGTAAAGCGGAGTCTGAGGGGCTTGGCTTCAGCTCATACGCTGCACCCCTTACCGAGTATGTGCCCCTAATTTTGGAATGTAGTCCGACACAAATTCTATGGGTTCTGACAGGACGTCGGAACAGGGGTCCTCTGAAGGAGGACCGACAGACTACTAGGTGAGCGTGGGAAAGTCGGGCAGGGGTTGTTCCGCCTGACAGGAGGGAGGCGGGAGACTACTGTGGTTGGAACCAACAGTAGAAGTGGAACGGAGGGGGCTACTTGGATGAAGTCCAAAGCAGAGAGGAACGGAGGAACGGAGGAACGGAGGAACGGAGGAACGGAGGAACGGAGGAACGGAGGAACGGAGGACGGGAACGAACGGAGGAACGGAGGAACGGAGGAACGGAGGAACGGAGGAACGGAGGAACGGAGGAACGGAGGAGAACGGAGGAACGGAGGAACGGAGGAACGGAGGGTGGCCGACCTAGGGAGTCAATCCCCTAGGCCGGCTAACAGGAGTTGACTAGGATCAGGCCCAAGTCAAGGAACAGAAGAGCAGGGCTTAGAAAAGGTAATATTCAGACTGAGTATCTACAGACAAATGTACATATGTTTATATACTCTAAGTGATGAGCATAGCATAGCAGAAGGTTATGTGCTGAGTGTACAGGAATACAATAGGATGACTGAGGCATACAAGAATAAGGCTCAGGGAACAGTATGTACGCGACAGATCAGAATCGCTAGGGTATAGGGATTACCAGTGATCCGAAAAGCGGAACTATGATACTAAATGGGGATAGGAGCAGTTGAGTGGTTCCTAGTCTAGGAGTGGACCGGTGAGGCGGTCGGACGGACTAATAGTCAGGTGGGGGAATACGAGCGGAACTGAAGGACCTGCGCGGGTCGGAAAAGTGGAGGGAGTAGGAATAGGATTGGGCGGAATGATAGGGCGGAGGAGCGGAACCCCAGATAGGGTCGGATGGAAGGGGTATGGGGTCAGAGGACATAGGGGTAGTGTCAGAAGAGTGGAACAGGGTCGGGTGGAGGTAGCAGGGCTAATCCTGCTGAGATGCACTTCGTGCATTGTCAGGGAAGGAGGAATGGAGTGGATGGGGAAACAGGAGGTCGGACCAGGGGTGGGGATGTTTACAGGTGGTATTGAAGGTGCTCGGATCCAGTATATGACAGTAACAAGGTCTCATTGGCCTCCTTGCAGATATCTCACGCCTAGGCTTGTAACTCTTCGCGATACTTATCAATGATGCCAGTCTCGGGACCAGACTGTCGCAGTTTGAGTACTTGGGTTTGTGACCCACGTTTAGGCAATGGGTCAATACTTCTAATCTTGATCTCTGGGGGGTTGAATCCCAGGAGAACCTGATGCTGAAACAAGAACGGCATTCCTAGGATTACATCGTAGGATTCAAGGTTGGTGATATCGAAGGTACGCTCACAGTTGATTTCTTGATAAGATAACTCAACAGTGGTATTAGCTTTAACTACGCTCCTAGATCCCAAGATGGCCAATTGCAGGGGTATCGGTTTCTCCAAGACGGAGTATCGGAGCTTGAGCTGGTCGACGATGTGCAGGGTTTGCCGTTCACAAGCACTATAACTACTATGGAACAAGGGAGGATCCTTGAAGTGGATTTCAGTCTAGCAGCTTGTCGCTGAAGGGTTCTTAAATCCGGAAGGTCAGCACGCCTACTGCTGCTCACACAGTATAGAGAGTTAGTGTTAGTGTATTCTTCATCCTCTGATGTCTCACAATCCAACAAAGGGGGTAAATCATTGTCTGCATCCTGGGTCAAAGGTGATAGGAGTCTTTGATCACCATACTCATGTTGACTTGGCAGCGAGACGACTGCGACGTCGACGGACAGGTGGTCAGTCGATAACACGGTCATTGTCAGTGGAGAGGAGGGTGTTTCAGTCCAGGATGGTTTGAATGACGTCTTAGTGTGAATTAGGTCTTTGAAGTTCCGAAGTTTCAGATTGACTAGCCATGCAACTGCATCGAACTCTGGGTCGCATAATTGGCTAAAGTGCACTATATAGTCGTCATAATTGTAACGATCTGAGAGGAGGTAGGTGTCTGAACCGCCATGGTTAGAGAGACAGAATCTGTCTAGCACAAAAGGGTCATACAGAGGGTCAATTAGCTCATTGGTTGGCAGTGGGACAGCTAGTAGGAGAGTGGCAAGAATCTGCTGTTTGAAAATACGGTGTTTTTCTGCGTTTAGTTCAGATAATTCTTCTAACTCTACCACCATTCCATACAGTCCGGAGGTGATACCTTCTTTGATGGCAGCAGATCTAATATCAGCACTAGAGATGGTCACTGTGTTCGCTCGAATGGTGGGGGAGTTCCGTCCAGGAGGTTTGAATGTCAGACGGTGGTGTTTTGGGCAGTCTTTAGCTAAGTGTCCCGTTTGTTCGTACTCAAAACACTGGTTAAGGTCATGAAGCTGTTTTAGGTGTTCAGGGGCTTTCTTAGACCTTTCTGGATTCCCAGGGGCCCTAGGAGGGGGCGCCCCTGGGCGAGGGTGACTGCATCCTCGTGGGTCATGAGGCATTCAGTGATGGATGGCATTGGCCGAGATGGATTGAGTCCAGGGCCATTTGTCCATCCTATTACTGTACTGCGATTCTCTGCGGTCGTTTCGACCGTTACTCTGGGCATATCCTGTGGCTAAGGTCGGGTTGATGGCCAGTAGGATGTTCTGATCCTTGGCATTTTCAAGGAATGCTCTCTCGGTGTGCAAAGCTTTCTTTTCAATCATTTCAAGGCTTACCGTGTTTGGTTTATAGCCTTTATCAACTAGGGAGGCTTTTAGGTAGGGGAGACAGTTCATCTAGAACTGTCTCCACATACTACAGTGACCAAACTCCATCTTAGACAGGCCAGCCAAGGGACATAATACACCGTCTTAGATGGGTCAGCAGACCATGGGCCGAAGTCATAATATCCTCATTGAAGATGGGTGGGCCGAGAGGCATATTATTCTTGATAGAGATGAGTGGGCCCATCTAGGTAATATCTAGAGTAGAATAGTTACTCAATGGATATGGAATATGAAATGGGAACTCCAGAAGGAAATTCTGGCAGCCTCTGATTTGCTCAGTCTGAGCCTTGCAAAAAGTGTAAAGGTTGATGGGAGTTGGCGAACTAATCAGGATTGGTTCAAACCAAGCTCGGAAAATGATGGCATATCTCCTGGATGCATCAATCTATCTCCGGCTTGGTTTCAACAGGGGCATGAGGTGGGATCTCATGAGATGGTGGTTTCCGATAGTTACACTGACCAATCCGGTAGAATCTGTCGGACCCGGCAGTATCTGCCTCATTGAAGGGACCATTCTCTGAGAATATTCTCAAAGCCATTGCCAGGCTGGCAGCCATCGCATCAGCTGCACTCAGGGTGATGCATCCTGAGCAGTACTGGGCTTGGATACGAGCCCTTTTAAGCCTTGGACAATCAGCCAAAAGCAAGAATCTTCCGAGGATGTCAGAGACCCTCCAGTACTGGGCATCCGTGTTTAACACCCTCACTGTCATTTCCAATCAGCAAACCCTCAATCATCGAGACCACATATCCATTCCTGAATGCTTCAATATTCTCACCACCATTGGTAGTTATTCGAATGCTTGCATGAGTATGCCAAGTCTTCAGCTAGAGTTCATGTACAAGCCCAGCTGTATGATCGCGTTTTCAGGAAGGATTGTAAGACATGGGGTTCATGAAGTGGAAGGGGATAGAATTGCTTGGGCATGGTACATGAGGGATTCTGTTCATATTTATGCCGGGATTCCCTCATGTGGATGGGCTAGGATGGATCGCATACATACTCCATCCTGGCAAGGATAGAACAGGCACATAGCTTAGTACCCATGTGATAGCACCTACTGTCAAATACCAATTACCAATGTTCGAGTGCCAATAATCAAGCATCAAACAGACGAATGTTTGACATTTGATACCCGGAACTTGGTACTCCACTCCCGGAACTTGGTATTCAGCACTAAACACCCGGAAGCTGGTAATCGGTATACGGTGCTTGGTACTCGACACCCGGACATTGGCACCCGGAGCTCGGTATTCGGTACTCAGTACAGTGATTTGTCCAATTTACAAAATGTGTATTCCGGGTTTCAGTACTCGGCACTTGGTACTCGAGGCCTGGAACTCAGAGCTCGGTAGTCAATACCCGGCACTCGGCATTTGGCACCCGGATTGCACACCCGGAAGTCGGTAATCGGTATATGGTGTTCGGTACTCAACACCCACAACCCGGAACCTGGAGCTCGGTACTCAGTACTCAGTACTCAGTATGGTGATTTGTCCAATTTACAAAATGTGTATGCCGGGTTTCAGTACTTGGCACTCGGTACTGTTTGATGGTCGGTACTCAACACCCAGACCTCGATACCCGGACCTCAATGGTCAATACCTGGAACTCAATGGTCGATGCTCAGTACCCGGAACTTGATACACGGAACTTGATACCCGGACGTCAATACTCGGCATTCGGTATTCAGTATTCAGTGTTCAGTGTTTGGTACTTGACACCTGGACCTTAGTTATGTTAGTTCCTAACCTTGGTGCTTGATGCTCGGTTCCTGGAACA
Organism: Suillus paluster; assembly: GCF_016628075.1. NCBI lineage: Eukaryota > Fungi > Basidiomycota > Agaricomycetes > Boletales > Suillaceae > Suillus > Suillus paluster. The sequence goes on along the minus strand of NW_024537591.1, from coordinate 317,357 downwards.
TGATACCCGGAACTCGACATTGAGTCAAAGATCTGTACAACATACATCTAAGGGCATGAACATTTGATACACTAACATTTAATAGGGATCATCCCCTCTGGCTCTCTTCAACCGGGTTAGGGTGTCAGTGTACATATCAATCTCCACCATCTTATCACAGATGCCCTCCTGATGGTCCTGAATCAACGACACCAGGTGTTCCCTAATCCACTTCAGTCCCACCAGTGATGGAGCCAGGGTGCTGTCCAGCTGCTCCAGAAGGATGAAACCATTGTCCTCAACACCGCTCTAGATCGGATTAGTGATCTATCAAGGAAGTTGGGTATAATGCTTACTAGCCAATGCTGGTAGTGAAAGTGACAGGAATCTATTACCTGATCCCATTGCCATGGTTCGTTAGGGATTGTAGTGTCCCCCATCCACCATGGAGTATCATAGGAGGATACGATCTGGGAGGGTTCTCCGTGATCTCAGACCAGATGAAACTTGGATAGGTGGGATGAAAAGATGTGGTCTGGAACCGCGTTCCATGTGAGCTGAGGAAACAAGTGAAGAATATGAGTGATCGGGGGTGGCATAACCAAAATTATGTTCCTTGCAGCTGAGTACTGCAGAATCGGTGTCACAAAAGTCTGTTGGCAATCTCAGCATATTGCCAACCACAGTCATCTGTCTGATGGCTTACAGTGATCTCCCATTGGATTCCGGCTTTAAAGTAGATTATCCGAGCCGAAGGAACATTGTTCTCAGGCAGCCTCCGTCTGATATTGACTGATACAGGCTTGAACTGCCAATGCAGCCATTGCCAATGTAACTGCAATATCTGCAAGACTCATTGTGGGGGGTTTATATTCATTGCCAGAATCCTCAGTGGCAGAAGTAGATGCAGGAGGTGCAAAAGTGGATGCAGGAGGTGAATTTAAATCAGACATGGGCAATGCAGGAGTAGGACGCTAGCAATGATAATGACGGTTTTTTCAGATGGGATCCACTGATGGATTGATAAAATAATTCAAACTCCAACATGGGCTGAACCCGGCCCCTTGCCGAGACTCAATTGTTGGGATCGAATCATATATCAGCAGAACATATTCATAATTCATTCATCTCGGGCATCTATTAACATGCTCTGCAGGTCTTGAAACGCTGCCTGAGCATCCTGCGCCAGTAATGAATACATTTGGGATTGCCTTCCGGAGTAGCAAGCATGACCCGGAAGGCATTTCACCAATGATTCCCTCATCCGGTCGCCCCATTGCGTTGATTTCCACAAGAAGAAATTACACATCCAATCCATCTCCAATTCCACCAATATCAGTTCTTCCTTCCATCGATCCCTGTAGTGCCTTTGCCCGAAGCCAATGAACTCGGTAAACTTCATGCGGGTCCGGTCAGATCGCAGGCATTTGTCAAGCAAGCCGGAACTCACATTCCTCATTCCACGAGTGATCCGGACCCCCCAAATCTACTTCAATAGACCAGAACCAAGCGAGAGACTCATTTCGCTGACCTCGGGCATTAGGATCGCCGACGGCCTGTGCTGACTTTGAGCTGCTCCTGAAGCAGGGGTTTATATTTTTCCAGCTGGTCTTGGCCCAGCTCAAGTTTCATCATTTGCTTCCTTGTCTTGGTATATATGCTGGCATGGAGGGACACCACCTGCTGCACTGATGTCACCTGGGACCAAGCTCAGGTTTTCAATGCTTGAGATTTGGCTTGCCTAACTGTTGTTCGGAAGAGTATTGCCTTGTTGCACAAGTGAATTCGGAGGTTGTGAAGGGCATCATTGGCCTGTCCTTCACGAAGCGACAACTCCAGCGGAATCAGATCCTCTGCCATACAATGTTTGGATCGATCTACCCCTAGGTTTGATGGCAATGGGATGACAGTGAGCTCGGGGGAGTTTGTCCATGTATCGGACTTCCCAATGAAATCCTCCAGGTCATCATCGAGATCATCGAGAATGTCTATATTCAAATCGTCAGGGTCGTCATCTGCATCAAATCCCTCTCCCAGATGCGTCAGAGCAGTCTGAGTGAATGCATCTATCTGGCCTTGTAGACGATCGCGTTGCCGGGCAATGTCTAATCTCTGAGTCTCGGTAGTTCTTTTTCCTATTCTTCGGACCTCAATGTGCAATGCGATTTGAGCCTCTTCAATTGCCAGGCCCATTGATATCCATGTTGCCACAGATCTGCGAGAGGGTGCTGCATGACGGGCATTACCCTCCTGCAGCAGTCTAAGCTCTATCTCCTTTTTGCTCGGTGCTGGGTTCAAAATGAATTCAGACTTTCGATTCGAGACAGAGTGATCTCACCCTTCTTGATATTAATCTCATATATATCCATCGCAGCTGGATCTTGTATTCTGTTGGACTGAGCGATCCTCTCACTTGCTAACCAGTCTGTCTTTAAGTTGGCTGGTGCAGGCTTCGTCGAGTCTGTCGAAAGCCTTTCCACTTTCGGCGATGCCATTCTTCGCCTGCTTGTATTTCCGGCAAAGGGTCCTCTTCATGCGGATCATCTTGCAAAAGTTGGAATCGTTCATCTGGAAATCAAGACATTCCTTCCGATGTGGGGAAGACATTCCCTGAGCAGCAGGAGAAATCAGGTTGAGACGTGCCCATAGGGTCTCCATGATCTCTCCATCAATGCGACCAATGCCTTCAATGAAATTCGACGCATATCTGACATAGCAGCTATCCTGATGTCCAGTGGATGTGCCACAGCCCAATTCCGGGAATGACAGGTCAATTCCGGAACCATTGTCAGAAATCGGCCTTGATCCACCCTGAACACGCAAGTGCTTGTTGTATTGACAGTTGATGTCATAGAAGGTGACAGCCCTTGTAATCCCATCCATGTTGTGCTGGGCAGCCTCACAAAGTGCAGTAGTCCATGTTCATTTGTCTGCAAACGATGCATGGTCAACTCGGGAATGTTGAACGGCATGTCCGGCTTGCCTTTCGCCTTTCTGGAAATCTACCATCAAGTGAGGGACAAAGCAACCGTGTCGGCCACAGGCTACTCCCCTGATGCCGGTGGACTCCAGCTTGTGCCGAGCTGCATTTGCTTGATTGACAGCCCAATGATTGTTGCAGCTCGATTTTTCCACAGTGTCAGCAGCCTCTTCAAGATGCTTTCGATACCTTTCCTTTCCCACCATAAACCCCAACCCATCGGAGAGCCATACTTCATCATATGGCTTGATGGGATGCAGGTGTTCGGCTTTGAAATTTCTGTCCATCACAAATGACCAGGGTGTATTTCCAGCTTGGAGTTTTTAATATCGCCGACGTAGATTCGGTAATGAAAGAGACTCACTCATCAAGTGATTCATCCCCTGACAAGGATATGTTAATCCCGGGCTGAGGACATGCCAGGGCAGAATAATGCGAGATCTCCGGCATTTGGGTTGTCGGAACTATGCCCAAAGCCATGCCATTTCATAGACTTTAACTGCCTCCACTGTCGAGCGACTCTCATAAGCTCTCTGTATCGGTCCTTGCAATGTGCTTTGTCAATATAATGTGCTTCAGATGATGTAGATATGGTATTACCGGAACGAGGTGGGGAAACACACTCGAGGTCATTCGCCGAAGCTTGCTGTAATAGTTCATCGCTGAGGTGCCGCATTTGAGGTTGTCCAACAGAAAATCATCTAGCACTCTGAAGGTGAACACGGTCTTCAGCTTGTTAAATGATGCAGGGAAAAAGCCATGTCGAAAACATTTGAATGTCTGGACTCATGGCATTGGGACAATCACAGCATTGAACCTCGAGGCGATGGACTCCTGACTTGTCAATGATGACCATTGTATTTTCCTTGGGCTGGAACTCAGGGTCCCGAATACAGAAGGTAGATCTTCAGGTTCAAAGTGGTCTTCTTGTTCATCTTCGTCAAACAAATCCCACCTATCCGTGACTACCGGACACTGGCTTGCCATCATGACCGAGGTATATGACGAGTCCAACATGAGCCAGACAACTTTGCTCGAAGAATTGACCATTCCATTGACTGATCCAGTGGAAAGGATTGCAATGATGTTGACTCCGGCAACAGCCTGTGCAATAGAGAGGCTCCCCAAGACAATCTTGACATTTGAAGACCCCATCCTGATCGCAGATGACGCATCTCCTATCTTCTGGTGGAGCTTCTCAATCCAGGAGGTGATGGAGATATGATTCCTGCCTTGGCAGCCATTGCCTGAGGTAGTCATTCTGACTCTGCATTTTTTAATACTTAGCTTTCATTTGAAAGACATTCCAACATTTTACATGAACTTGCCATTGTTTTTGGGAGTTGCAAGGGCTCAAATGACCCTTGGTCTTGCTCATAAGTATCTTCAGGAAAGTCTTCCCAAGGAGGTGGGGCCTGAACAGGTTCAAGTGTCGGTGATTCCAGGGGGAGAGTTAGGCATGGACCTGTAGGTATGTTGTCTCATGCTGGCAAGTGGGACCTTGACCCATGTCTTCCTACCTTTGCTGCCCCTTGCTTCTACCCTGTGGGATTTCTGCAATGGGGTGCAACAACCTATCTTCATTTTATTTTTTAATGTTGCAAGGAAAGCATTAGCTCAGAAGGTCAAACAAATTGTTATTCCATCATCGTATTATGCAGTTTGGTTGGCTCATTACCAATTCATTTCCATGAATGGCATTGCATCCATTATAGGTAGATTAACCAACTGTTAGGCATTGATCAAAGTTGAACTTGCAACCATTATTGCTTCCACTTTGCTTATCCTCAGCCCATTCTGCAATCTTATTCACCATGGCAAGATCAGGTCATTCCACTCAGTTGACTTCTAGAAGACACAGAATACATCAACCACAGTCACAGAAGCTCACGGGAAACAAAATTTCAGAGCTGAAGAACTACCTTCCTGAGTGGACTTCTGCAAAAAGGAGCGAGAAATGGGGAGTTTTCAATGCCATAGCTCGAGCGGCCAGGTTATTTGCTCCTAAGGTCGACCAAGGACAATGGAAAAAGAGGAAGCAGGTGATACATCCTTGTTGTGTTGAAAAACTCGATTTTTCATGTCTGATTCTTCCTCTGCCTCTTAGATGTAAAAGACTTGGTTGTTCAACAACAAGAAAAAAAGGAAAGGAAGGACATGATTAAGTATGGGAGGAAATGGACACCTAGGCAGGTGATCTATCAGCAGAACAGAGAGGAAGTGCTAAAGAGGATCGAGGATGAGTTCAGGGCAAAGCCAGGAGGTCAAGACATGTTCAAGCATTATCAAGCTGTGGTGAAGAAGGTCATGGCCGATTTGTCCGAGGATGAGTTGGAGAAGGCGAAAGAAACCACCAAAGAATGGTCCAACAACTTTCCTCCTCCTGAGACACAGGCGCAAGTCGCCCATAAGAAGGGACCTGTATATATGGAGCACTTTTTGAACGAGATGTGGAGACAATGTGGGATGAGAGTGTTTGTGTTGTCGGCTTGGAAGAATGAACACGGAGAGGTGCTGTTCAGGATGTCAGTGAATTTTATCTGTCATCGCAGATATTTGGTCTCAACTTATTTCACATAGGCACAATGACAACGAGGCATTAGGGGATGGGGACAGCTTCATGAAGACTAAGGACTGGGAGGACATAGAGCCAGTTTGGCAGGAGTACACGCAGGAACAGTTCGGTGAGTGTTCCCACTGTGGAGATGAGAATGATTTCATTGATCGTCGGATCATAGGTGGTGAGGCACAGGATGGAGGGTGACAGGTGAAGGGAGGGCGAAAAAGAATGAAGAAATCAGTGTTCGATCTGGAAATGGATGGGGATGGGATGCCATTGCTTCCAGACATCACAGAAACAAAACTCGAGGAGAAGAAGGCCATAGTGAGGGCTTTTCTTACAAAGCACTATAGTGAGTCTGGCTTCGTAACTTCCTAAGAGAATATCTTTAATGTAGGGTACAGGGATCTGTTCTGGGATTGACAAGGCTGGAGTGCCATGGAGTGCCATCGTACAAAGTCAGGATGACTTTGTGGCCAGACAGTATCTTCCGGCGGATGTAAACTTGAAGGAGCCTTCCAAGTTGCAAAATTGGGATACCACCGCCTTGCTCAATTTCTGGTATGCTCGGCAGAAGATGGGTGAAGGTCCGATGTTCCTGTTCAAGGCATGGAGGAACAAAGAAGGCGACATGGTAGATTCCGTTGTATCCTGAGAAATCACCTGCTCGTCTGAAGCGGAAGAGGGTGATGATCTGGAGACCTCGGGATTCATCAACTGAATCCGAGAGTGAGGCTGAGGGCCCTGGCGATGTTGAACATGAAGTTCCACTGCCAGCCCCAAAGAGCTTCTGGGGGAAGAAAGATGTGATTGAGGCACCGGCGAGAACAACTCGGAGTAAGTCAGTGCAACAACCATCTGACAGAGTTACTAGAGCAAGGGGCAATAAGTAACATACATGTACCATTGTCTCATATGTCACTATCAATGTTATTCAATTGGTATTCAATTTACATGTGATGTTAATGTGGTCAAAGATTCTGTGGTTCACCGAGTAATTTGAACAAATCACCATGTACTGAGTTCTGGGTATTGATTACCAAGGTCCAGGCATCGAGGTTCAGACAGGTACTTGATTCACGGAACTCGGTATTTGTTACCCAGAACTCGGAACTCGGAACTCAGCACTCGATGCCCGGACCTTGATGCCTGGACCTTGATGCCTGGACCTTGATGCCTGGACCTTGATACCCAGAACTCAATATTCAGTGTTGGGTACTCTATGCCTGGAACTTGATACCCGGAACTCTTGATAGATTACTTATTCTACATGGCAGTAATGTAACACCTCCGTGTTCCAGCAATCTACATGTGATGTGACTATGTTATCGAAGATTCGGTATTTTACTGATGTTGGTACTTTACATGTGATGGTATCGAAAATTCAGAAGTTTAGTTTTGGTTTCGTTCTTCACACTGACGAATCATGGAATCTACCACCTTGAGCATTTTGATGCTTGCCTGTTCAGCTCTTCTCAGCCTCTGTAGCTCAGCATCAGCCCTCCGGAGCTTGTCAGATGTATCCACCCAAGCAATTCAAAATGGTTGCTCGGCCTCAATGAGTAGTGGTATGGAAGGGGCCGGAAGACCTCCATTATCTTGTTTGTAGCTGCTGAGTCTATCTTGAAGGGATTTCACTGAAAGGAAAATAAGAAAAATGATAGATATAGTAGTATACCAAATACTCACATCCGGAGTGTTTGAATGACCCTATTGGCTGGAACTCACAAACCATTGCATGCAAATCTTCATTTGTGACCTCTGGATGTGCTGGAATGCGTTCAGCAGGTCTCTCATTCGCTTGCGAGATAAATTAAGTTTTGATCGAAAAATGTGTTGAATTTACTTACATGACATTGAAACTTCAGATGCGACCAGAGACTCACACCGTGCATAGACAGAGCCCAGGCTCATCATCACAATCAATCAGATCCTCATCAGGCCCAAGGTACAAGTCTGGGTCGATGTACTGAACTGATTGATCGTATTGAGCCTGGAGGTAATTGATCTGTACGAGTTTAGTGAGCATGCATGGTAATATCCAAGTGATAAATGTACCGGGGATTGCAGCCAACACGCCCGGACCACTGGAAGACACGGAATCATCTTCTATTTCATCATCTGGCCCAAGGTATAAATCATCTAAGGCATGTAAGATAAAAACATAGATAAGGCATAGTACAAATAGATCTTACCTGTTGATGTCCGGGACTGTGTTGAATCATCTACATCCATCGAATAATACTCAGTCACCAGAGGATCATTAAATCTGACTGTTGGATGTGAATTCATCTTGTGAGGGACGGAAGTACCGATAATTGATTGTGTACTTGAAGTTCAACTGAAGTCCGGCAACTTCCGAAAGTTGAACCATCGCCAAACAAAGCCAAACAAATCAACAAAGTTTTACATGGCTGTTCAACTACCTGTTTTCCCTCTGAAACTTCATCAATTTCACATCTGATTCAAAGATTTACAGATCTTTCTCATCATTCAACATGTCCACTGCAGCTGAAACCTCTTTTGCCGAACTTAAGGCAATCACTAGGCAGATTGTTGACATTGTCCATGCGGCTCAGCTCCTCCCACCCAGCAACAGCCACTTGGCTCTGAAAGCACAAGTCACTGAACTGGTGGTATGTGGTTTTTCCTTTTTTTCTTTTTGTTTTCTCTAATGTCCGGGCAGGCTAAGGCCATCCGGGACCATGAGGATTCACCTTGCATTCCGGGCATAGTTTTGTCCTGCTCCAAGGAGTTACTTCGTGTTCGGCAGGTGTCCCCCCAGGATTCGCCCGACTGGCACAGCATCGGCCATAATGATTGTCACCTCCAGAGGCACAGCTGGCGCCACAAGGTCTCCACATGGGAGGCTTTAGGTGACTGGACATTCGATCTTCTGGTCGATGCCCCCAAATCCCCTGACACTGTCACGGTCGATCTTCCCTCCCCACCTGTCGTCACTGGCAGCATTGCCGGCCCATCATCTGGCACTATCAACGAGTCCCGGGAGAAGCGTAAGGATAAGGGTAAGGGTAAGGCATTAGATGCTGACCCGGAACCTGAGGCAGACGGGAGTAGGAAGAGGAAATCGCCCCTGATTTCAGGACCCTCCTCCCAACTGCCAACTGCCAAAATCCGCAATGAAGAGTCACAAGAGGGCAAAGTCAGCTAGGGTTGTGAAGTCAGCCGAGTTTGTGGAGTCCGAGGACGAACATATGGACAAGGTATGTCATTCCGTTTGTTGTTTTTGTTGTCACTCATTATTTTGCAGCTGGCTGCACAAGGAGGGCCGGTTGTCTTACTTCATCGTCTCACCTCAGTCTCACCCCGAATCCCCAAGAAGGCACCTTTCAGCCCTGCGAAGGTATGTCTAATTTATGCCCGCATCACTCCCAGTCATCCATACTGTCGTCAGGTAATTGCCAGAAGGCGTGCAGACATCGCCGGGCAGACAGACTTGATGTCCAACACCCCCGTGGTCACCCTGGTGGTGGCACCAAATGTCATCGATGGCCCTGCTGGAAGCCCTCCGGAGGTCATCGAGCACTCGGACTCGGTGTCCAATACCCCCGCGGTCACCCCAGATGTGGCGCCAACTGTCATTGATACAGATGACATTCTCATTCCCGGACCGGTGAGTACTTTGAAAATTCATTGGGCATCCTTCAACTAACTGAACAAACAGAACAACCCATGCTGGGCTTGCAACAATGCGGAGTTGCCCTGCACGACCCGGTTCGACAAGAGGACTGGGAAAGGCCTTCTCTCCTGTGTTTTCTGCAACACAAAGAAGGTAAAGTGTTTTTCCGTCACCCTCAGAAGTCCACCAAAACGGTCGCAGGGTAAGTCGACCACCCAGAAGGCCAGGTCCCGGACACCTTCCAAAGCTCTGTCCACCTCCTAACCAAATGCCCAGACCCGCAGCCAATCTCATAATGTAGCCGGAGCTACCGGCGCCGGTGCTGCCAGAACTGCCAGTGGGTCTGTTGCAACTGCGCCTAAGATGTGTGGTCGCAGCAAGACAATAACTGCTGTCAAGGCACCCGCCCCACCACCTACACCCTCACCTGCACCAGCTCGTAAGTCTTTTGAATTTCTCATCATCATCTTATCTTATTCCTTTGTAGCAATTGTGTCTTCGAGTGCCCGCGTGCCTCATGTGGCTCTCGATGTCCCCATGCCAGACCTCCATTCCATGGCAATCAGTATTCATGATAGTGCCGGACACATCAAGGCTCTCAAGGATCTTGTTGCCAAGCAGGGCAGACGTATTGATACCCTTAGCAGGCTCCATGAGAGCCTTCAACGTGAAACCATGGAACGCCATCCCTCATTTCCCCTTCCCACTACTCTGGCAATTGCAACGTCTTTGTTGCTTGATCAATCTGTCACTGGAACGACATCACCCTCCCAATCTGCACTCCCTCCTCTCATCGATCTTTCGATCGCAGTGATGGAGCCCACACCCTCGAAAATTGAGGATCCCTCTGCCATCGAGGGTCCTTCATTTGAGCCGAGCCAAGTTCAACCAGCCCCGGACCCATCACCTACTCCCCCAACTGCCGGAGCAATTTTGGTGCCGGATGATCCACGCAACCTTGTCCCAGAATACGATTCTGGTGATGAGATGGATGTTGAGGTGAAGGTTGAAGTTGAAGGTGGTGATGAGGGTCATCTGGTCAAGGTTGAAGTTGAAGGTGGTGATGAGGGTCATCTGGGCGAGGTTGAAATGTCTACATAATTTGGTAGTTATATTTCTGTAAATGTTGTTGAAATGCATTGTACCTCTGCTATACCCAAAGAATGAAATCATTGAGTTCTGGGTAACTAATACTGATGTCCGGGTAACTAATCCCGACGTCTGGGTAACTGATACTGACGTCCAGATAACATCCATCGACGTCCGGGTAACTGATATCGAGTTCTGGGCATCGAGCACCAAGTTCCAGGTAACTAATACCGACATCCAGATAACTGATATCGACATCCGGGTAACTGATATTGAGTTCCGGGTATTTCGTAAATTAGACAAATCACCAAGTACCGAGTTCCGAGTTCTGGGCATCAAGTGCAAAGGACCGAGTTCCGAGGTCCGGGCATCGAGTACTGAGTTCCAGGCATCGAGTACTGAGTTCCAGGCATTGAGTGCCAAGTACTGAGTTCTGAGTTCCAGGAATCAAGTGCCAAGTACTGAGTTCCAAGGTCTGGGCATCGAGTACTGAGTTCCGGGCACCAAGTTGTGTTTCGGTGCTCAATGCCCGGATCTCGGTACTCGGTACTTGGCACTCGATGCCCGGAACTCGGAACTCAGTACTTGGTGATTTGTTCAATTTACAAAATGTTGTATTTTAGTTTCGTGTTTCGGTGCTCGATGCCCAGATCTCGGTGCCTGGAACTCAGAACTCAATGCCTGGAACTCGGAACTCAGTACTTGGCACTCGACACCTGGAACTTGGTACTCAATGCCTGGAACTCGGTACTCAATGCCCGGACCTTGGAACTCAGTCCTTCGCACTCAATGCCCGGAACTCGGAACTCGGTACTTGGCACTCAATGCCTGGAACTCGGTACTCGATATCAGTTACCCGGATGTCGGTATTAGTTACCCGTAACTCGATATCAGTTACCCGGACATCGATGGATGTTACCTGGATGTCGGTATCAGTTACCTGGACGTCAGGATTAGTTACCCGGAACTTGGTACTTGGTATTAGGTACTTGGTGATTTGTCTAATTTATGAAATGTTGTATTCAGGGTTTCGTGTTTCTTGTTTCAGTGGTCGATGATAGGTGTATGCACTCATACAGTGGGTATGTACTGGTGCCTACATCAGCACACTGATTAGGATGTTATCCAACTATCTCAGCCCACTGATTTTTATAACACCCATTCTTCTGCGCCCACCCGTCTATATGATATCAACCATCTCGGCCCACCCATCTATATAATATACTACTACCTCGGCCCATATGTCTATATAATATACCACCACCTCGGCCCATATGTCTATATGATACGTATCTGGGCCCACCTGTATATGTGATATCCAACTACCTCAGCCCACCTGTCTATATAATATCTAATAAATCGCTCTCTTGGCCCACCCGTTTATATGATAACAATTACTTCAGCCCACCCGTCTACATGATATACCCCTAAGTCGGCCCACCCATCTACACAATATACTACTACCTCGGCCCACCCGTCTATGTAATATAACCTATGTCGGCCCACCCATCTATATCATATAATAAACTGCTCCTCCAGCCCACCTGTCTATATAATATACTACTACCTCAGCCCACCCATCTATATAATATACTACTACCTCGGCCCACCCGTCTATATCATATATAATAAACTGCTCCTCCGGCCCACCCGTTTATATAATAATACCACTACATCAGCCCACCCGTCTATATAATATACATCTCTCTTCAGCCCACCTGTCTATAATATACATGTCCATCCTACTCTACATATTACCTAGATGGGCCCACCCATATTCATCGGTAATAATATCCCTCCCGGCCCATCCGTTAACATCGAGGATATCTTCATCATCGGCCCATGGTCTGCTGGCCCGTGTTATACGGGATATTATGCACGTCAGTTGCCTCATATAATATGGAGTTTGTCACTGAAGGGGCTCTGGTTGGCCTGTCTAACACGGAGTTGTACACTGAATGGGCTCACCCATGGTGTATGATGGCACTGTCAATTCTTGAGCCTTTCATTGATTCATAACCGAGGGAACAGCCTACATGGAGGATGGTAAGGTAACCTCCAAGAAGAAAGTGTTTATACTGTTTCATTACCTCAAGGGTAAAGCACATGAATTCTATATACGAGAGGTATCGGGAGATCTGTACCGTTGGAGACTGAGAGAATTCTTTATGGAGATGTTCAACTATTGTTTCCCAATCAATTTTAGGACTAAACAACATGAAAAGCTAAAACGATGCTTTCAGAACAACAAACCTGGGTGTGATTATATCTATGAACTCAATGAGTTATGGAACATGATTGGGGACATTGACAAACGGGATCGGGTAACTCAATTATGGATGGGATTGAATATGAAAATCCAGCAGGAGCTGTGGAAAAAGGAACTGAATTCTGAGGTATCCTCCTTTAAGGAGGTACAAGCTGCCGCTGAAATAATCTAGATTGTGCACTCAGTAACAATGGGACACAAAAGGAGGCCCACCCGAAAGGAAAAGGATGGACCAACTGTAGTAGGCAGTGCAGCTGCAACCCCAAGAATCAGAAATCCTCAAAGGGATAGAAATCCAGATGGGAGACAATGAGTGTATCGCCTGAACCCACCTGGGGAACCCTGTCAGTCAAGACCCTCGACCAGCTATGGAGGAGATGGGTCTCAATGAAAGGGTGAGATGTGAATAGGTCAGAGAAATGACTCACTTAGTATTGAAGAGAGAAATTGCCTGAGTGCTGAAGGACACTGCTACAACTGTAAGGAGTTGGGTCATCTGTTGCGGAGCTGTCCCAAGAAAGTGAATGTAAAATCTAGCTCACCTGGCAAGCTGCCTGGGATACCCAGTTTCGGGATCCATGTGGAAGGTGAACTGTCAGAGGGATTGCACAGTTTAGCAAACACAACAGAGATGCAAGATAGACTGTACCTAGGTTCTGTAGGCATGTTGCTTTTGAATGCCACTGAGTCCCTCATTGAGGGTGATGAGACGGGAACAGCAAGATTTTTACGGCCAAAGGGGTTTCGAGATCTGATAGCCCAAAGAGCTATCGATTTGCTTCAGGGGGTCAAGTACCTGGGCGACGAATGGCTGAAAATGGATTGGAGTGATCCTGATTGATTCACTGTGTTCAGAATCTCAGATGATAAGTATGCAATCATCGACCACTCACATCCTGAGATTTGGACAAACATTGATAGTGCAAGTTTGGAGAACCCACACTTTCATTTGGACAGCACATATTTCATCCATCTGGGCTTAGAGTTAGGGTATGAAAGGTGCTGGCTAAGAAAACAGGATCACAGACACACCTATCGGAAACCTCCAATGGGAGATCCTGTATCAGATCGCTTGGTTTGGTGGCTAAGTGAGTTCAGTCCAATGTGCACTGAGAGTCCTTTTTGTACTTGGTGCCTGTGTTTTACCTGTCACAAAGCCATCAATGGGAACTGGCTGTTATATGATCAGAGGCTAAACTTACATACCCTAGTACCAATAAAAAAAGTGCGTTGGTGACACTGGGATCCAGAGAGATGGTATACGCGACAAATACAGCACAAGATGAGGGCACTGAAGGGCATCTGTTATGACAGGATGGCCAGAATGTTTAGTCTCCCATCAGACAATGAAGAGGGACTTTGGCTGGTGATATCTGACTGGATAGACATTGGGAGGATAGTGAGGACCTGTGAGGCCTTGAACAAAGGAAGCCTACTGTGGGAGGTTAGGGTATGAGGAGTACAGGTGCCCTCTGGAACATACCCATCGTTGCAATGAAATGCTGTGGTAACCTGCGATTTCACCTGTGCTATACCAAAGCTCATTGTAGTGGTAGTGTGCATCAATGAACGACCAGCTCAGGCACTTATAGACACAGGTTCATTAGCCGATTTCATGTTGCTGACAACTGCAGAGCAGCTTGATGCACAACTTACCATGTTAGAGAAACCTCTGACCATTCAACTGGCCGTTCAAGGGTCCAGATCAAAGGTCAATTATGGGACAACTGTCTGGTTTCAGTATTGGGGTGTGGACTATAACCAATACTTTGATGTGATCAACTTACAGAATTATGACCTCATACTGGGGACTCTGTTCCTATACCAGCATAGCGTGACTGTTGGGTTCAATGCATCACATGTTGTGCTGGGAAGCGCAACACCATTGGCCTTGGCAGGAGAAGGGGTAATGACCCTGGAGTCACGGGTAGCAGAAATCGTCAGTGACAAGCTTGAGAAAACTTGTGAGTACCTTAAACAGTTAGCGCGACTGCTGTGTACTAAGGCTGCTGAAATGAAGCTCCCGCTGCTCCATTCAATAAATCATACCATCCCATTAATTGATGAAGTGAAAATATATCTGTGGCACCCATCACAGTGCCCTGAACAGATGTGACCCCAGTGGGCCAAGAAGAGACGCACCTATTTAGCCTCAGGGCATTGGCAAATGACAAGCGCTGGAAATACCGTCCCTATGCTGTTTATAAGGAAACCAGGGACGGATCGCCTGCAAATGGTGGTTGATCTTAGAGAACAGAACAAGAATACACGAAAACTTAGCTCTCCTTTACCTGAAATGGAAGGTATCCTGCGTCGGGTAGCACGAAAGAAGTTTTGATCACTAATGGATGGGCAAGACGTGTACAAACAAATCAGAGTGATACCTGAACACGTATCATGGACAGCTATGACTACTCCAGATGGGAACATGGTTAGCCATGTGTTACAGCAAGGAGATTGCAATGCACCTGCTACCTACCAGGCCATAATGAATCACTTATTCGGTGAATACATTGGAATCTTCATGGACGTATATCTAGATGATATCATCATCTACTCAGATACGCTCGAGGACCACATTGAACACATATGGGTAATCTTGCGTATTCTTGAGTGGGAGTAGCTTTATTTGAGTGAGAAGAAGCTAAAGTTTCTGTGCCCTGTGATGAAAATCCTAGGCAGGATTATGAGTGACAATGGGATCTGTATGGACCTGGACAAAGTTGACAAGGTACTGACCTGGAAGGCGCCCGTGAATTGCAATTTATGTCATGGATTCATTGGGGCCATTGGGTACCTCTTGGACAATATTCACAAAGTTTGCATACCTTTGGGGGTGTTATCGGCTGTGTGTGGTGACACGGTGCCGTTTCATTGGACAGAAACAGAGCAGCACGCCTTTGAGGAGGTGAAGCATTATGTCAATGCTTGCTCTATGCATCATTGGGTGCCACTTACCTATGGGTTGGATCAACTGCCTGTGTCATATACCTGATCCGACCACTCTGATATTAATATCTGCTCTGCTTTCCGACCACCTCTGCTCCATCCATCCTCCGCTCCGTCCAATCATCATCCGCTTCCGCCCCTACACTTCCGCTCAACTGCCCAACCAGGTCCCCTTCCATAACATCTCCATTCAACTGGAACTGCTTTCCCCTTTTAGATATATACTTTCCCCTTCGGTACATAGACCCTTACTCCCGGATCACTGGTAATTCCTCTTACCGCCCAATTGCTGATCCGACACGTACATATTGATATCCACTCTGACTTATGTCTTCACCTGTGTAAATACTTACAAATTATATCCTTGGTACATAGCTTTACAACATAGTTATCCTGACCACTACTTCATACTTAGAAGTATATAACATATCCTATACTTAGATATTTTCCTCAGTCTTAATATTACTTGTCTTCTTGCAGTTACTACTTGTGAGAATTCTCAGTAGGACCTTGCCTCCTCTGGACACAAGTTTCATCTTGTTGTCACCTCCGACCCTCCGCTCCAACTTAGAGCCATGCTCTAAGTCTCCTCCTTGCTTCTCCGCCCCTATCAAATATTCCCCCTGCTCCTTTCCACCCTCTGCATTATCCTCCGCCTTCTCTGCTCTGCTCCTAGTCGGCCCACCGCTAGTAGCACTTACCTCCCAACCCTCAAAACAGACCTAAGCGGTCCACTTGTCCTATCGTCAGACAACGTCAGACCCGCTCCAAATTTGGGGCACATACTTGGCTAAGGGCACAGCGCAAGAGCTGAAGCCAAGCCCCGACCCCTCTGCTTCTTGAGCTGGCACTGGTACCTAACAGCCTGTCTGGATGATGACAGATGCATGCCCCACAGGGGTAGGAGGCATGGTGGCGCAAGCGCATGACTGGAGGTCTGCCAAGATTGCTGCCTTCTACTCAGTGAAGATGAATTCAGCACAGTGGAATTACCCTATCCACGAACAGGAGATGTTAGCAGGGGTAGATACTATGCTGAGGCATAGGGACATATTGTAAGGATACCCCTTCACCTGGCTCACAGATCATAGAAGTCTGATTTATATACTGAATCAGAAGAACTTGTCAGGATGGCAGGCTCGGTGGGTGGAGAAACTCGATGAGTTCAACTTTACCGTTGAATATTTGCCAGGGGCGCACAATGTGCTACCAGATGCACTGTCCTGCATGTGTGACTTTGACACACCTGGGACGGTGCGCGCTGTCAGCGAATATGTTGCATATGATGAGCACTCACCACCTGAGGATGGGTCCGGTTTGGTGAGCATGCCAGTGCTGGTGGGTGCTGAGGCTGATGTGGCCACTCCACGATGGAGCTCGCAGGTGGCTATCTGCACTGTGAAGTGCATCCTGGCTGACACTCAGCTGGGGCCAACATCAGAGATGCCTCCAGGTGGGCCACTGGTGAGTTTGCCCATGGGTGGGGCAAGTACTGGGTTTGCATGGCATGTAAAGCAATTCTTGCTGTGTGACCCTCATCTGCTGGATCAGGACCCTGCCTCAAGAATGGAGGGGGGTACAGGTGACAGGACCTGAAATTCAAGAAAGCAAAAGCAAAAACAAGGAAGAAGCAATGAGAATTCCGGTGACATACCCTCACAAGATGGAATTACTGGGCCAAATGAGGCACCAATACAAGGAAGACACCTTATTTAAAAAGGTACTCAAAGCACCAAAAGAGTTTAGGAACTTTGAAGTGAAGGATGGGTTAATCAGAATCAAGTTAAAGATAGGACACCCCTATGCATACCTGATAGTAAGATAGATGGACAGCGACTAATTGAGATCATAATTGATCAAGCGCACTCTATATTAGCCCACTTAGTGGCAGATAAGACCCTGTCATATCTTTGGGAGCATGTCTGGTGGAAGACTATGGCGCAAGATGTATGAACCTTCTGTACATCCTGTAAAACATGTCAGCAGACCAAGCCTCCCAACCAGAAACCTTACAGATTGTTGAATCCTCTTCCAGTCGTGTTGTGACCCTGGGAGGCCATAGGAATTGACTTCATTGGACCCCTACTGTTATCTCATGATCGAGATGCTGAGTATGACTTGATAACAGTCATAATAGACTTGTTGTCAGGGATAGTACACCTTGTGCCCAGCTGAACTACATACACTGCCAAGGATGTGGCTGAATTGGTGTTTGCTGAAATCTATAAGCACCATGGAATACCTAAGGTGATCATTAGCAACCACAATGTCTTATTTACCAGTAACTTCTGGACTAACCTCAATCATCTCATTGGTGTGACTTTGAAAATGTCAAGTGTGTATCATCCAGAAACAGACGGAGCCATGGAACACGCCAATCGAACTATTGGACAAATGCTCAGAGCTTGTATTGCCCCAAACCAGCAGGATTTGGTTGCGAGACTACCAGCGATCAAGTTTGCCATCAACATGGCACAATTGGAATCTACAGGCTTGCCACCATTCTATATGAACACAGGGTGACTACCTTGCACTACGATTTGGGAGAACCCTGGGCCTTCTGAATACCCAGGGGTATGCATCTTTGCTTAGCATATAAAAGCCGTTATCATGTCGGCTCATGACGCGGTTATTAGCGCCCAAGTCAAGCAGACTCGTGAGGCGAATAAGAAATGAAGACCTAGCCCACTAGAAAAGGGTGATCTTGTATACATTTCGACAAAAAATATATCCTTGCCTAAAGGAACTTTCAGGAAACTATCTCCTAAGTTTATCAGTCCCTACAGGATATTGGAGGACTACTGAAACAACTCGTATAATCTTGAGTTGCCCGACTGGCTGAAACAATGAGGCATTCACCCAGTATTCCACTTGCCTTACCTTCACATTGGAAGCCACCCTCAGGTGACTCCCAAGTGTTCTTAGGACACTTATCTTTCAATCAGTTCACAGGCTGTAACGAACCAATGACAAGCCTACCTGCCCCATCTCCCAATCGCACTTTCAACCATCACTTGCCCACCACATTCGGCCTTATCATATCCCCTTGCGCTCTCTTAATCCTAACAGTAATGGCCCCACTACATACTTGCATCGGTGCATGTTGCTTCACTCTTACCAATGCCACTGCTGATGGTGATCTCCTGGTCGTGGTCAATATCATTTGCATGTACCTTGAGTATGATGCTCACTTGAGGTTGGGCACCACCGCAGATTGTGCAACACCTGTGGGATACGGGGAGTTTGCTTTGGCCTTTAACACCATGCAGTCCCTTTCCTCCGCCACTCTGCGATTCTCAGAAGGGAAAACTTACAGGCCCAAAATCACTGGCCCCTCACCATCACTCACTGACTTGGTTGGGGAAAATGTGCCTGCCAAGTCCAATCACAACCCTACTCCACCGCTTCCTGAAGGAGGACACTGGATCAACCCTCAGCATGTTGAGCTCCTGGAAGAGGCTCTGTGGCAGAACCTCAAAACTGCCAAAAGGAAATGTGAGTGGTGTGAGCGCACAATTGCAGAGCAGAAAAACAAGTATACCCACCGACGAATACCCCATTAACCACAGTGAAAGTTCCAGCTCTAGCAGGTGCAACATGCTGTCCACTTGTGGCTCTTCTACTCAGACCCCAGTGTTGGAATTGAGCAAGTGTGCCTGCAGCCGTGGTGCTCCATCATTTGTTCGTATCTTCTGATTGGTTGAGCTCATCAAGTCGTATGTTTCCATTGTTTGGTCTTGTTATTCATTTTTGCTTTGTACCTACTGAATCCTTTGTGTGCTATGGCCAGCACCTTCTCCCATTATCCCAAGTTTCACTTACTCACAAGATCACTCGAACTATTTAGCTATTGCCATTTCGACTTGTTACCTCAGATGTTTGCCTTTGTGTGCACAATCTGAGGTAAGATACTTAGTTCCCCACTTATATTTCACCTTTACTTATATTGTGCAGAGTGTCTGTCTATTATAGACCCACGCGATTGTATTAATCCTTTACCCAGTTCTGCCTGCTTGTATAGAGATAGATGCATCAGGAAAAAGGTCAGACACAGCTTGCACACTGCCAGAGTAATATATTGCTACATAGCCTTGGTAGTACAACAGAGCATCCATAGATCATCCATAGCACTAAATACTGCACTGTAGCGCGCCATGATGCCCATAGTAGCTATGTGGTTTGTGCGGCAACTCATAGTCAATATAGTATCCTATAGTTAACATTAATGGTATCATAGCTTCTAGGATTTAGACAAGCGCTCAAACAACTCCAAATCGATGTACCTATTAAGATAAAATTCTTCTCACACATCCGACTCTCGACCAACCCAAGGAATAAGATGGCATGGGCAAAGAACTTAATGGACTGGTACCACCAGTGCGTTAGGACCACGCTGATGTGAAGACCTGGTGAGGTGGAAGCTGTGCAAATTTTCATCAAAGCTTTGAAGCAGCCAAAACCAATGAATCTATGCCAGGGGGTGTGGAAAATTCCTGAGAGATGACGGAAGCTTGAAAATGACCCTTACTTCACCCACTTGAAGACCTAAGTTGCAGGTCAGAACAGCCCACCACCAATTTTCAATGCTCACCAGATATACCTTCACCAGTGTACTCATTCTCATCTTCAATCACCAGCACACTGTTGAAGTGTGCAGGCACTGGTGGTCTCCTCACATCTGATGCAGGAATCACTGGTGTCACATGGACCTTGAACAAACACTTTCTGTTGTTGATATGGGGTCGTGCTGGAGAGAGAATCTTGAGGTATTTGTAGACATCAACCCGGTCTTGTGGTGTGAGTTTTCACTGCAACCAGCTCAGAAGATGGGTGCAAAGGAATTCTTCAAGAGCCGGCATGAAAAGCGAAGCACCATGATCGTTGAGTAAGCACTGGATTGTCAACTTTGGAAACAGACATGTCCTGGGGACAAAGTAGCCATGTGAACCTGTCACCATTGTGAACCATTGTACCTGAGAAGGTAAGTCAACACAGTTCTCAGGTCCTGGGCTATCTGATTCTGAAGAAGAGCCACTGGTGTCTGAGTCTTGCTCCAGCAGGTTTGAACCTTGATTGACAGGGTGCTGGGAACACCACCATTGAAGGTAGGCATCTTGGATGTGCATATTAAGGCTGCTCGTCTGCAGGTTGGTCATTGCTGGGAGTTGCCTCTTGTGTGGCTTGCCCAAGGTTACGCAGCTGGTCCATGTGTTGCTTACAGGCTGCAGTTCAGCTAATATGACTGCTAATGGCTCTTGCACTTTGGAAATTGCCTTTGAGGCAAAAATTGCAGCGGTGCATGATGATCAAGCAGGACAAGCCAAACAAGCCAACCTGACCCATAAATGACAGTTCAACTGAGTCTCACCTGGCTGACTTATCAGACATTGAAACTTTTTTCCTCCAGATCAGTCCCATCTCTCAAGATTGCAGGTCACACATGTGTTAAGGTCGTGCTCAAAGGGGAGGTTACTCAAAGGGCTTTGGCTTCAGCTCGTGCGCTGTGCCCCTTACCCAAGTATGTGCCCTTAATTTCTGAGGGGCAGAAGGGAAGTCCGACAGAAGTCCGGGAAGTCCGGAAGTCAGATGTCGGGGGAGTTCGGTGGAACTCTGGAAGACTTATGAGAGAATGGAGTAAGGCTACTGCAGACAAGTCCGGAGTAGAAACAGAACAGAGGTTAGACTACCCTAAGGTAGAGCCAGAGATTTAGTCCTAAGGTTTAACCCCTAAGACTCGGAGGTGGACAAGAGGTGAGACTCAAGTCCGGAGAAGCAGGAATGAGCAGAACTAAGATGATATTCAAACTGAGGAGTTCCGGAGTATTACAGGAGCTTATATACTGTAGGTATCATGTAGGTAAATCAGTCAGCAAAGTAAGGGCTATGTACGAAGCATGTGGAAAGTCTATTAGTAAGTGTACACGGATCAAAGCAGTGAAGTCAGAAATGAAACAAGAACGGACGGATCAGTAAGCATCGCAGAAAGGACATAACTGGTAGCTGGAGCAATAACTATTCTAAAAGGAGATAGGGGTGAGTATGGAGATGAAGGTGGGGCACCAGGCAAAATAACAGGATGGAGGACCGGACTTTAGTGGTGGGGTTCCGGAATTCCAGATCCGGAGGTACAGGATATGACAACATGACTTGATGCGACCATGTTGTTGCACGTTGATTGTTGATCGGATTGGTGCATTCAGCACATTGATTGTTGATTATCCTGATCTCTCAAGATCGCAGGTCGCACATGACTTGATGCGACTGTGTTGTTGCACGTTGATTGTTGATCAGATCAGTGCATTCAGCGCATTGATTGTTGATTGTCCTGTACACAAACATGATGCAACATTATGACTTGACGCAACCGTGTTGTTGCGCATTGATTGTTGATTGCATCCTGTACACCGTGGATGCGACGTGACATTATAAAGGATAGAAAAAAGGTGCGCTGTCCCCCCATATAAAATTCAGATCATCTCCTCCCAACATTCTACCTCCAGATCTACATCCAGAATGTCTTCCACTGCTCCTACTTGCCAAGCCCTGGGTAATATTGTGAACAATACTGATTCAGCTCCCTCTCAGCGTCAACATCGTGAATGCCGTCCTTCTGAGAAGGCTTTGTATCAAGGTAATTTTTTATGTACTACCATTTCTATCACTAACTATATTGTACCCAGTCGAGGAGGACCAAGAGTTCCATGAGGCACACCACCACCCAAGCGGTCAAGACAAAACCAAGGCCACCTGTAAAAATTGTGTCAACAGAGGTATGTTGTTTACTGTCACATCAGTGGCCTGCCAGCTAACTATGTTCAGGTACACAAGACAGCACACAGTTTTCAATGCAGGCTATCACCCAGTCCAAAGGTAGTGTAGCAGCCAATGGTCCACTAGATCTGTGGCCCCGGTTCAGCAAGGTCCCCCCATGAGCAGCTCTGTCCAGAACAGCTGGGTCTGGGGGCTGGCAGGAAGACACTCTTACAAAGGTGAGTCAGCCACATGATATAACTTCCAGTTGGACATTGATGCCTTGTTTGTAAGGAGTCCAGTTTTGTGAATGGTGAACACAGGTCCAATAGTTTCAGTGTAAGTCCCATTACCTTCACCTCAATTTTGGGGTGCTCATCATTATATTGAAGCTGCCACCTGCACCACAGAATTTGACCGACATAGACTTGACCGACAGTGAGCAGTATGATGACAATGACAACGACCCTATCAATCATGATGTGGACAAGAGTGATGTATTTACTGGTGGAGAGAATGATCTCACAGATTTGTGCCACTTGAAGTGTGTGCGGCTACCACACTCGGATGATGAGGGTTACAGCACCCAGAGTCATAAATGGATGCACAAGTCCGAAGATTCGCCTTCCCTGCAGCAAGGTGAACAGCAACTTCCATGCAAGATTCATCAGAGTAAGGGCCATGTAGCAGCCCAGGATTACGAAGTAGTAGCAGTGCAGCAACTCATCAAGTTTGTGATCAGCCATTTTTGTGTCCAGCTCGCATCTGAGTATGCCTATCCAGATCACATGACTCAAGTCTTGTGGGCAAAGGAGGCCTGGAAGGAGGCATGTAGCTCTTATGAGATTGACATGGGATTCAATGGCGAGATCATACAGATGGTACATGGTCAAGTTCTATTATTTCATCTGCCTAATTTGTTGTTCAAGATTACACACCGCACATTGCATCTCACAAGCAAGGTGAAAAGGAAGGTTTGCCCGCTTGTCAAGAACATTTATGGTTTCAAGTCCACCAATCGGGAGTCCATCAAGTCTAGGAATCGCAAACTCACCTGTCAGCTCAAGGATAAATTTGGCTTGTGTTACCAGGTGCATTAATGACACCTTGAGTCATGTTTTGTACTGATGCTTGGTTTGGAAGGACCTTGGGGACAAAAAGAACAACATCCCTCACAGTGGCCTCTTTCGGTCAAGGTTAAATCAGCAAGCGGAAAATTTACTCTGGTACTGCAACAAGAAGAATGAAGGGATTGTATTTGAGAAGTTTTTTTCGCCATTTCCAATTCCTGCCTTGGCCTTGGTGTACACCACAGTGAGTCATGCTATGGCCTGTTAGCTTCAGATGGTAATATTGTCAGCGGCAGGCCGAATGCTGCATTGATGAATGGTATGATGGCAAACGGGTGGATATCAGCTTTTCGAGCAGCGAGTATAGGGAGGCTTATGATATGCATCTCGTGAACCTCAAGAAGTTTCATACTCAAATGAAGGATCAAGGAATCCTTGATGGCATCCTGGCAGAATTCAACAACAATGGCAGGTAAGTGCATTTTGGGGGTTTGGACTTGGAAGTTTTACAATTGTAGTACAGGTTGCATGCAAAGGTGGATCCAATTAACATTGGAGACAGAGACTGCCTCTCAGACGACAAGATCAACAACATGATCCAGGAATACCAACAGGTTGGTGGCACAGATGATAGTGACAAGGTGGAGTCTGACTGGGAGTCTGAGGGTGGTCAATTTGAAGATGATGAAGTTGAGGCCAAGTATAATAACTGCTGACTAGTATTAAACCATGAATGCATGTCATTGATCTCCCTGTTATTTGCAAGTGTGCGAGTGCTATGATGTACCATGATGTGTGCTTACTGCAATGGTAAACAATAGAGTGCTACATAGCCACACTACATAGCCAAGGTAGGAGATACCAGATGCTATGTGGCACAAATAAACATATAGTCTGGGCTACATGGTACTATATTGGGGGGGAGATGCAACCAGGCTACAAGTGCTATGTAGCCTTCGTAGCGCTATATTGCAGTTCCCATTTTTCCTGATGTGATGAGGATGGCATCGCTACCACTCAGGCCCCTGTGCCCAAGGCTAGTGGAAAGGAAGGTGCAAGGATTCCTAAGACAAAGTAAGGGTGATGCACACCCTGGAGGGGGGTATGTGGTGTTGCCACAATCGAGGATTCTTTTCTATTCTATTCTATTCCATTCCTTGTGCCAACACATCAAGTCTTATCAAACTTTGACTGCCATCACACTACCCCACTACCCCTAAACATATTCAATAGGAATCTATTTGCATTGTCTGGCTCACTCTGGAATCACCTCTCTTATTGTTACGCGAAACCTCTCGGATGAGATCTGGCGGCGCTAAACCCGCAAGGGGTGTTCAAAGTGTGACTTTTGGCGCTAGCCCAGCAAGGAGCTTGCCTGCGCTAAGTCTGAGTAAGGGTTAGAGCCCTTACTTGCATAGAGTCGATTGGAGTTTCTCGAGGATATGATCCAAGAGACAGAGTTCAACTCAAGAGTATCATCTCAAGAGAAGATGGTTCTGTGTACAGAGGGAATTCTCTTAGATAAGAGAAGTTCAGACCCAACAACAAGATCAGATGAGAACCAAGTAGATTCAAGTTAGAGAATCTATCTACTGTACAAATGAGATATATATACGTAAGGGTGATATACCGGTGGAATGGTAAGGGTACAGGGTAAGCGGAGGCAATACCGAGTTAGCGGTAAGGGTCAAGGGTTGTGTGAATCATAAGTTAAAAGGGGTAAGAAGTACCGGTTGAGTGGTAAGGGCAAAGGGCATGGGGAATCCCCATCAAGGAGAGAACCGAAACAAGGGGAAGGGCATAGGGTTCGGTAGAAGCCGTGGCTTCTGTGATCTAGGGGAAGAAGCGAGAGCTTCTCGCGTTTCAGAACAACAGGATCAAAAGAAGAGATGAAAATAGAATAGTCATAACCATGGTCCAGGTCTAGACAAGTCTGAAGAATGAAATGACGTGTAACGCTCATGTTACTGTAACACTTATCATCAACTCGCAAACCATGGATTGCTTTTACCATCTAGTACGCCACAACCTTCCACAACTTTCAAAAGGTTCCCTGTGTGTGCATAAACGAAGAATGCTTGTAGTATGGTGCTTCTTCATGATGGAAGTACCACAGCAGCTGCATGTCATGAATGTTACCAACTGCATCTAAAATTCGATTATCGAACCCTAAGTCACCTTATCCGATAAGATTAGATAGATCCCTGATAAGATAAGATGGATAACCGATTAACGATCACTATCTTTACATCACATCTATACTATATCGACGTCATCCATCCTTATCTGTAACCCTAGACATACGAACTCATCACATCCTTAGAAGTCCTACGATTAGGCAACGGGTTACATCATAAGCATCTATACGCCTCTATAATCGAACCATAACCGAGAGTCCTTTACAAAGGCTACCTCTCGAAGAGTCATCACCCTTTCACATCGCAGACCTTCACATCTTCACACATGACATGTTAAGAGTTACCTCTGTCATTCACCGAACCCCTTACATTAGAACCTGTTGCACAGTCACAGCTAAACCCTGAACCCCTATCACAGAAGCATCGCTCATAGAGAAGCATGTTTCATTACCGAAGACCCTGGAGAATCCCTAAGATACAATCGCACCCGATACATCTCCAGATCCAGATCCTATCTAGATCCTCAGATCTAGATCCCAAGATCCATCTCTTATCGAGATCCTTAATTACCGCTCGAGACTTCTTGTCACAGAACTCTCTCACACCCTTCTTAATCTCCGTCTACCCTGAATAGAAGCAGTCCCTGAGAACCCTGCTTAATTACCGATACCCTTGGCCCTATGAACCCTTTACCCTTCTCTTCTTGTAGTTGATTGGTTGATAAGACGCCCTATACCCTAGGTGCAATGTTATGACCGTATATAGTTATATCACATACCTTTCATACTCAGATAGCTCCGCCCCAATAGTAGTATATAGTCTAGGTAGTAGTCAGTAGTACTCCTTAGACTTAACCTCCTCGTTTCTACGTTATCGTAGGGCCTAGACGTTCCCTCTCAATCCTACCCTTGTTTTATCCTCTTCAGACTGAGTCCTGTGGTGTGATTCCAACTCCAGACACCTACTAGTTAGGTTAAGGGACGTGGGTCATAACATTAGGTTAAGTCTTCTTTACCACCCGACTCGATTGTGTTCGCCCTCTTGTACTCCAACCTTCGGGCGACTATCAGACGACGCTCCTATCATATCATATCATTCATCCTTTCCACGCACGATTCTATTTGTCCTTCGACACTCGTATACTCCATCCTCGCAAGAGACGACGATCCGACTTTCGAACGGCACTTGTGTCGATAACCTTCCTCCCAGAACATCGGCTGTTCTGCTGAGCTTAGTCTCGCGGATCACGTTTTTAAACCATCTTTCCCAGACCGCAGCCCCGCACTTCTTTTGTGCACATTCCCTCCCCTAGTTAGTAGAAGTAGACCAGGCCCTGCCTTACTGCAGCCGCCAGTCTATAAGGAACAGTGACATATAGGTCCTGTATCCGTCGCCTTGAGTGCTGGCCCAATACCTGCCTGCTCAACGCTATATCCTAGAATCCCTTCGTAGAATTAGAGAACGGCACTCGCGAGTGTAGTAACAGTATTGCGTTGGTTCTCACGCATATTGTTTACCGCATTCTAGTATAAATTACCGTAGCCTTTTACCTTAGAACCTAGTTGGCCAAGAAGCCGGCAACTACGTTACTATACGGGCTTAGGTCGCCTCTCTATCACCATCTTCCTTTTTCGGTCATATCTTACGAGATCCCTGACAAATCAAAAATATACTCTGTTGAATAGGATTCCGGAACGCAGCCGGCAACATGAGATATTCCGCCCCTACCGTTGATGACTATGAAGAGCTAGCTTCTCAGATCCAAGAAGGCTTTTGCTTTAATACGCATCACGCAAAGGGACCCCAAATCACACACTGGATTGGTGTAGAATTTGAAGATGGAGAAATCTCCTTCCAAAGCCTTTGCAAGAATTGCGCTAAGGCAAACAAAAAGACTGTAGACACGTTCCGAATTAGGTGTAGAGGCGCAATGGCTGAATTGCCATCCCTCGCTATCCGAACCGCATACGTCGACACACTCCCATCGTCACCCTGCTACACTCCATCATCATCGCCCACATCATCTTCTTCATCATCACCGTTACTGTCATCGAGAGAAATGACAACCCAGTGGCCCAAGATTGCCAACGTACAAAATCCCGAGCCCAAGGTTGCTCCAAAACCCGTAGTAGTCGCGCAGTCCGTAGGACAGAAGATACGCGACGAGCCGAAAGGCAAAGGGAAAGAAACCCTTAAAGAAAATATCAGGATGTCGTCGGGTTCCTCTAAACCTAAGGAGTTGACTGGTACTCAGAAACCAGAGAAAGTAGCACCAATTGAAATCAAGAAAGAAACCTTCGCGGAAGAAATCTTGAGATTAAAAAGAGGCTACGGAATCAAGGACAAGACCACTGAAGCGACTAAAGTAGAAGTCGTGGAAGTGGAAGTCGTTGAAGTAAAAGCAGTAGTCCCTGCTAAACAAAAAGACGAGAAATCGGAGACAACCGATGAAACAAACAAAGGACCAGTCGAGTCTGGTTTATCAAAATCACAAATCAAGAGACAGAAACAAAAAGAAGCTAGATTAGCAAGGGCTTCTTTAGTGAAAGTCTCAGAGCAGAAACCTACTGCCGAAACAAATAAGGTAAAGGAGCAGATCCTCACTGCTTTACCAAATGAGAAGACGGAGCATGAAACCATAGAGAAGGTTGCAAAACCTATCGAAGAGTCGTTGTCCGACCTAGATAAAATAATCGCAGAAAACATGCTAAAACGCGCTATGGAAACACTAGAGGCGCTGAGAGTTGCCGAACGCCGAAAGGCCGAAGAAGCAACAGAGATACTCCAACAGATCAAGGAGATCTCAGAAGTTGTTATGCCACCAACGATAGAAAAGGCAATGGGTGCAGTCCGTAGGACAGAAGAGGCACCAGAGATACCGGTTGAAAGTCCGAGGACCCCAAACATCTTATACCGTTCCCCACGACGAAAGTCCGAGCCATATCCAGAAGGCGAAGACGAAGTCCCAGAGAGCTACAAAAGAACCGAAGACAGAGATCGTCCAGAAGACCAGGAATGGAATCACCTGGCAGTAATAATCCATCCCACAAAGAGCAAGAATGCTTGTGGCGCAATAGAGGAAGACTGCAGAAAATTCCTAGTCAACGATGTAGACCATTACATCCTATACGACGATAAGGATGAATCATACCGCCTTAAGCAAAAAAGGAAGTTCGAGGTAGATTCATGGTTCACAACGGCTTATGGCCGCCTAATCGCTCAAATGGACGAGTGGAACGATGCCCCATGTACATGGGATGAAATAGAGGTAGAGATGCCTCTCCAAAGAACCATCTATGAGAAGAAAGAGGAGCTAGCCGAAGTAAAGGCTGGTAAATCAAGGGAAGAACCAATGGAGGAGATAACGACCGCTGGTGTTGAAGAATATGTGATCAAAGTCACTTCTTCACCATGTCCGATCCCCAAAGTGTTCCTACCAAGACATAGGTCCTCTGAGAAAACTCAGAAGTCGCCAAACGAGGCGCAAAAACCGGTTAAGCCACCGGTAGAGAAAAAGGCAATTCCCATTCCTAGGGCTAGTAAGCCGAGAACAGAAAAGAAGGAGAAGACCCCAGTCACAGTCTTCAAATTCAAATCCAGAACCCCATGTAGAAACGGCCCGAAGTGCCGATATGGTTCTCTTTGTGCATTCGCACATCCCGAAAGGAGTAGTCCCTCCTTTAAATCAAAAGACAAGATCGGTGTAAGCCCACCAAAACCAAAGGCAGTTCCGTTTGCGAAACCAAAGATAGTAGAAAAGAACGTAGACCGTAGGTCAGAAGAAACGTTCTCTATCAAAGGGTTCTCTATCAAGGGAGCAGCAGAACGAGAACGCAGAAGGAAAACTGCAAAAGAAACCAAAGTAAACTCAAGGAAAGAGATTGAGGAAATAACGCTAGAAGGTCTAGAAGCGTTATTGAAAAAGCTTATCGCAGAGAAGGCGAAGCAACCCTCAAAGGAATCTACGAGTAAGGGTAGTTCTCCCCCTAAACAAAGGAGTGAAACACCGAAACCGAGTATCGAGAAAAAGCAATATGCTATAGAATGTAAGACCCAAGCGAAGGGCATTCAAGCTACGCTTATCGAGAGAAAGGAAGACGGGAAAAGGCAGTCGATTGCCATGTTTACGAAACCAATGACCGACAACGAAGTCAACTACTCAGCAGAAGACAAAGATTTGCTCTTGATATATAGAACCCTGCAAGAGTGGAAGCACATAGTTGAAAAGTCACCCCTACCAGTGGAAGTCATTCTAGACTCACGAAACCTGGAAAAAATAGACAAATTGCACACATTGACTAGACGTCAAGCTAGATGGTGTTTATTCCTAGCGCAATTTAATATCATATGTCTATCCAGGAGGCTAGACCTCAAAGGGGGGGTAAAATCCCATATCGTATCAGAAAACTCGAACAATTTCCTTATGAATCCCACTTTCTTCAAAGATCACGCAGCGAAACGAGGCCATACTCTAGTCCATAAGATAGAAAAGACGCTCTTGCTAGTTATCGCAGAGTGCAAGGACAAAGACGCCGAAGTAGCTAAAGTGATCAAAGAAAAGAAACTCGAGAATGTCCGACTAAGAAAGGGACTTGAAGAGTGGAATTCAGAAGAAAATCTCATCCTCCACAGAGGACTGGTATATGTACCAAAAAGAACGGAGATACGCCACAGTCTATTGGATTTGTACAAAGGTTCCGCCCTTGGTCCTCTAAAGAACTTGTTGGAAAAGGTATCGCAGAACTATTGGTGGCCAGGCATGGCGCATGAAATTAACGCCTATGAAAAGAAAGACAAGGTTGACGAACCGCTTAGCGCTGTATTCGCACCTAAAACAAGTCTTCAGAAACGGGTTAGATTCCAGGAACCAAAAGACGCACCAAAGAAACTCTGGCAAGCCGCAGATTCCGCGCACCATGACAACGTCTTTACTCCTCAAATAATCCCCAACGCCGCACCAATACCCTCCGCACCATCCGTTCCCAAGGTGATCTTAAGTAGAGAAAGAAAACCAGAACCGCAGTCACAATCCCCAAGTAGAATGTCCAAGGATCAGAAGCTATCGCCGAAAAGAGAGACATCATGGAATGAAAAGAGAACAGCGTTGAGAGAAGAAAAATTATACGAAGGTTTCCTTAAATGGAAAAAAGAAATCTCACGCTCAATCTAGACAACCATATCGATTCGCGAGGACGCTCATCCTTAAAATGGGGGTAATGTCATGAATGTTACCAACTGCATCTAAAATTCGATTATCGAACCCTAAGTCACCTTATCCGATAAGATTAGATAGATCCCTGATAAGATAAGATGGATAACCGATTAACGATCACTATCTTTACATCACATCTATACTATATCGACGTCATCCATCCTTATCTGTAACCCTAGACATACGAACTCATCACATCCTTAGAAGTCCTACGATTAGGCAACGGGTTACATCATAAGCATCTATACGCCTCTATAATCGAACCATAACCGAGAGTCCTTTACAAAGGCTACCTCTCGAAGAGTCATCACCCTTTCACATCGCAGACCTTCACATCTTCACACATGACATGTTAAGAGTTACCTCTGTCATTCACCGAACCCCTTACATTAGAACCTGTTGCACAGTCACAGCTAAACCCTGAACCCCTATCACAGAAGCATCGCTCATAGAGAAGCATGTTTCATTACCGAAGACCCTGGAGAATCCCTAAGATACAATCGCACCCGATACATCTCCAGATCCAGATCCTATCTAGATCCTCAGATCTAGATCCCAAGATCCATCTCTTATCGAGATCCTTAATTACCGCTCGAGACTTCTTGTCACAGAACTCTCTCACACCCTTCTTAATCTCCGTCTACCCTGAATAGAAGCAGTCCCTGAGAACCCTGCTTAATTACCGATACCCTTGGCCCTATGAACCCTTTACCCTTCTCTTCTTGTAGTTGATTGGTTGATAAGACGCCCTATACCCTAGGTGCAATGTTATGACCGTATATAGTTATATCACATACCTTTCATACTCAGATAGCTCCGCCCCAATAGTAGTATATAGTCTAGGTAGTAGTCAGTAGTACTCCTTAGACTTAACCTCCTCGTTTCTACGTTATCGTAGGGCCTAGACGTTCCCTCTCAATCCTACCCTTGTTTTATCCTCTTCAGACTGAGTCCTGTGGTGTGATTCCAACTCCAGACACCTACTAGTTAGGTTAAGGGACGTGGGTCATAACACTGCATAAGTAGTAATCATTGATCTCACTGCCATCTCTAGAAAAATCCTGGTATCACATCGACAAATGTTCCTCGGAAGTAAAACTGAGGAATATTAATGGCTCGCAACTTCCATTCAGCAATGTTACAAGGATACTAGATAGGCCAATGTAAGTAATTCCCCATCCTGATTCAAAATCGATGTACCGCTGATTCTTGACTTTTAGGGTTGGAGCCCTCAGCCGATCGCCTACCAGCACTTCCGCCTGCTATGAAATGTGCAAGTACTGGTTTACAACATTCAGACTCCAAGGCAGCAGGAAATTTGCGACAAGGCTATTTCTTGGCTTTTTTTCTGAGCGTTTTCTCGCTCACATTGTAATATTGTAGCATGGAGGCAGTACCGACATATCATCGGAGCCCACCGTCACGGTAATATCCGTGCCATCTCATTGAATGACGCTCAGCATTGATGAACGAGAATGGAAGGGTCTCGGCCCAGTGTCCGATTCAATCGAGTGTCATCATAATATTTAACGGGCCCGAGATCGTCGATATATAAATTGTCCCAACCGTTTATGTACGCAGGAGCGATAGATATCGTGGTATTGATGCTAGTTCAATGCGAGTGATGACAATGGAATGAAAAAAGAAATCATGAGAAAGGAAGAAAAAAAAGTCAAAAATGAAATGAAAAAACTAATGCAAAATCCACTTTTATCTCTACGTACTCCAGGCAAATGCATCAGCGTCTTCAACCAAAAAGAAGAAAAAAAGTTCGAGCGCCATCATGGAATTAAAAAAAAAAGTCAGTGTACCAACGAGCGACTAGGCAAAACTGTAAACATCTCCATAAATATGCAAATCAAAAATCAAACATGAACGTCCCGTCATAAGTAGCAATGTCATCGAGAGCTCTTCCAGCTCGAAGGTGGAGCTGCTTTTCGTCCAGGAGTCCGACCAGGCGTCGAAGGCTGTAAATTCGAGGGCTGAGACGCACCCGTCTTGGCGCGCGGCCTAGGACCTCCTCCATACGCACTCATAGAACTGTTCGGGACAGGGGGGATATAATTTGAACGCGAGTTCAAGGATGGACCGAAAGACTCCCCATACACACTCCTCGCACCACCTCCAAACTCACTCTGCGTACCGCTGATCCGACCGGGGAACATCATGGAGCCTGTGGACCACTGGTTCGGCATCATAGGAGGCATCCCCATCCCAGGGACGCTAAGCATACCCACCCCGCTGCTTCCTCCCATGCCGCTGTACACGCTACCTCCACCGCCTCCATATACGGACCCACCGCCGATATTGGAGCCTCGTTCCCACTCATCTCCAGCCATTGCCATGGCATGTTGTGCGACTGCCATTTGGTACGCTTGCTTGGCGATCATCATTGCGTGCTGGTGGGCAGCGAGGAAACTCTGGTCGGGACCGAATTGAGGAGCAATCATAGGGGCCATACCCGTGACTATGGGCTGCTGCTGCCACGACCCCCAAGTAGGAGCGTTCATCACAGGCATCGTGCCGTCCATGCCCATCATAGGATTGATGCTCATACGTTGCTGTCCATGCTGCAGCACAAGATCGTCGTCAGAACCATTATGCACGATGGGCCCACGGCTATTAACAAGTTTCCCGAGCTACAACCAATCAAAATTACGACGAGAACACCAATCGGAAAAAACGAAAACACAAACCTCAATAGCAGCCTTGGCTTCGTTCCGCCTCCTCTCATTCCGCCTCACCTCATCATCACCGTCATTCTTCGCCCTCTCCCTCCCACGCGGTGAACTATCCTCAAAGCTCACAGTCGACCGTTTTCCATTTGCACCGCGTGCCTTGAGCGTCGAGTCCGGATCGCTCACATCCCTTCGTCCAGTCTGCACCCCAATATCGCTACCATCACGAGGAGTGAACGGCGCACCACGCCCGCTGCTCGAGTCACCTGTTGAGCTGCCGGCGGGACTCTCGCCTCGCATAGAGCTATTGCTCGCGAACGGCCGAGAGGGCATCAACGACTGCGACTGCACTCTGGATGACTGTGCTGGAGGTATGACAGGCCTTGAGGAAGGAGCAAGCGAGACAAGCGTGCCTGAGGTTGGTCGAGACATTCTGTTATCCACCACACTTTGCGTCGAAGGAACGCGTGTCTTGTATAAATCCTTCGAAGACCCCCAACTGGCTTTCACGGAAGGTGACTCAGGCACAGCGGCGATGAGAGGGACAGATGGGATACGAGAGGAGCGGGAGGACTGAGAAGTCGAGACCACGGATGATGAATCTGACTTGTCGACTGATGGTACATTTGACTGCTGAGCTAGGATAGCTGCCCGAGAACGAGGAGCGAATGAGGACTTGGCAGGAGAAGGTGATCTTTTTGGAGAAGAAGACCTTTTGGAGACAGCGGAAAACGTTGCCGTCGGCGAGGCTGGTGATGGTACCTGAGATATATCTGTGCTGTATCGGCGCGGTGGACGTGAGGTGACACTGAAAGATGCCGGTGGTTTATACTCTCGAACGGGCGTCGGCACAATGCGGTCGTCTCGAGGAGACTCTACCTTGTCAGTAGAGCTTGCTACACGTTCCACAGCAGGTAGCGGAGCGGTGTTCAGGGGTGGCACCTGTTGGGAAGGTCGCGCAGGCGATGGTGAGGCGTCCCGTGATTTATCAAAGGAAGTAACAAGTCTGATGGCGTCCATCAAATCGTCGTCAACCTCGACCGGTGATCCAGCGGATACTCGAGAAACAGGCGCAACCTCACTACTCGACTTGTTATGCTGAGGAGGAGAGGGAATCCTAGGAGCTGTGCCTGCGGGTGACCGGGGAGAGATCGGAGCGGGACTCTCGGACATACGGCTCGGCGTTAAGCTAATAACAGGGGGAGGAGCAAAGGGCTCGTCCTTGTCCACCTCGCGTTCCTTACCCTTTCTAGATGGTAATTTGACCGAATCTTCATGCCTCAAGACAGGCGTAAGCACCGGGGGACTTCCTACAAGTGATTTGATATCAATCAGGGGCTTGGCAGGCATGCGAAGTCGTGAGGCAGCAGATCTGTTGGTAGCCACCGAGGCAGAACTTCCCGGTCTGCGCGGCGCAACAAGCGCAGACAAAGGCATGTCTTCAGAGTCATTATCGGAATCTGACGAAGTATCAGAATCGTCATTCTTCGCCACTCTTGATCCCAAAGGCGACGACAAAGGTTTCTCTGAAGCTAAACAGTATGTCAGGAACAAAAAAACGTTTGATTAATAACCTGAAAAGTTACCTGATGATGTAGAAGACGAGTTCGCAGCAGCTAAAATTGACGCACGACGGGCAGCAGCATTCGGGGTGAGAGCGCTAGTGGAAGCAGATGCTCTAGCTCGTACGGCAGTGGGGCTTTCAGGCTGCCGTAACTGCACATTGTCCAATTTTGACCATCTCGGAGGTTCTGGCACTTGAGTCTGAACACTCGGCGCAGGAGAATGGCCTGCATCAGACCGCGAGCGCACACCAGGACGACCCCTCACGGTGCGCTTGCGGCTCGGCTTGATAGGCACGCCATCGCTATCCACTTCTTCATCATCTTCATCCTCAGATTCATCTGACTCGGAAGTGTCCACGACGGACGAATTTCGGTTAATCAAGATGGACAACGGAGGCGCTGTCGAGTTACGATGTACACTTGCACTAGGTATTGAAACTGTGGATGCGCGTTGTCTGGAATTATTTTCAACGCGAAGGGTATCGAGGGCAGAAGGGGGTCGGAATGAAGGTACGGGTGAATTTGCACGACTCCTGCGAGCCTGGGCTTCGCGAAATGCAGCAACAGATATCCTCTGTGAGGAATTCGAAGCAACGCTGTCTCCGCGTGGGCGCGGCCGGGCAGGAGGAAGGGGGAGGTCGGCATCGGAATTATCAACTGGAGGAGCAGGGGAGTCGGAACGAACGTGGCGGAAAGCTTTCAAGTTAAAATTATCCCTTGATGGGCTTGGAACGGGAGTTGTAGCGATAGTCGCTGGGGGCGGGGCAGGTTTCGATTTAGTACGCTCTCTAGCCCAAGAGAACAATCCTCCAGATTTTTTTAAATTGGGTGTCGTGGCCAGCGATGATGGGGGTGCGCTGTGTACCTCGTTCCGTGCGAGAACGCTAGGGGTATTTAGGCGAGATTGATTGCGCGTGGTTTGATTGGGAAGGGAGTGTGTGGAATTAACGTTTGGATCATGATAGACACCAAAGATGGACGGTTTTGAGGGAGGGGGAGGGAGGTTGTGGCCTGAATCAGAGACGATGCCAGATATACGGGGGTGTGGCGGTTCATCGTTGAGAGAAACGACGGGTAATAAGGTGGTGCCTGTTGTGGCATGTGGCTGATGGACGTGGTGTTTCCGACGGAAAGGTAGTTTGAGCTTGCTCGATGATGCCACTGTTGGACCGGCATAAACAGTCGCCGGTAGAGCCTTTAAAGATTTGTCTGGAAAAACATAATCTGGTTCTGAAGAAACTACGGTGCTAGCGATGGAGGCCGCAGAAGTCGCAGTCGTTGGTACGTTTAAATTTGGTGGTGCGCTACGAGGACCAGTTTGCCTATCACGTTTAGCAAATATTCCGGCAAGCAATGGC
Source organism: Suillus paluster (assembly GCF_016628075.1). NCBI lineage: Eukaryota > Fungi > Basidiomycota > Agaricomycetes > Boletales > Suillaceae > Suillus > Suillus paluster. Next base: position 281,120 of record NW_024537591.1, on the reverse strand, counting down.
ATGAAGAAGGTCAGCAGAAAGGTAGCAGGTGAATGAAAGTGAAAACAAGAAATGAAAGGTAGACTGACGTTCGCGATGCCCGGTATGATGTCTTACAGGGTTTGTTTGTCTTTGTTTATTAGTGTCCCCATTAAGATTTGGACAAAGAACCGAGTTCGATAGGAACGTTGACCAGCAGGGTCAGCACAGGCTATCACTTCCTACCGTTTAAGCCGATTGGGCTTAGACTTATCGCTTTGCAAATTACAAGTACACATGATCATAAGTTTCATTGAAATCACTTCACGCCTCAAAGTTTACAACCAAAAATAGAACCTGCCCTTCTTCTGCTCTGTACTCTCATGCCAACTTACCCAAGGAAGCCCAGCAGATCCTCCCCGGCCACTCGTCCCCGCATTCATTCTAATAGCACTTTTGATTCACCTTCTATACTCAGCCGCGGCAGAAGAGAACACGAGAAGTCAACGCGAAGTAAACTTTTTTAATACAACTCGCGATTAGAGCTTTGGATCGTGACACGTTCTAGCCGATGTTTCCCATGCCGGTCAACCTATTTTTGCACTAGCGAGCACAATGGGCTGCTCCCGTGCTCATATGACAGTACTTTGTATTTGCATCGTAAGATAAGTTTCACGTCTGCATGCATCATCGTGGCCCTGTCAAACGTGGCCCTGCCTTAGACTCACGAAAAGTACATGGCAGGAACTCAAAACCCTTGTATGACAGCACTTTCTTTTCCGTCGTAAGATTCTCTTTCACGTTTGTACGGGCTGACTTTCATCAGTGCCTCGCGAAAAGCGCATGGCAGGCCAAGTGTAATAATCCTTCCAATCTGCTATACCGTTGTACATTTGATTTCCCCATAACATAACCAGACGATCTCTTTCATAATCCCTTCATATACAGCTCAAATGATTGCCTCTTGTCTAGTATCTGTTCCCCGAACAATGACTTCGCACCCGTCTACCCATCACGTACGACTCCATCAATTTTTACCCGTGAGACACGGTCGGTAATTACGCATGCCATTAAAAAAACACGAGGTACTCACGTGCAGACTCGACCCACCACGCTCGTCATGGTAGAATGCCCAATCTTCTTCCCGTCCTTAAACACCATATAGGTAGGGACCTACAACATCACCATCAATCGGCTACAAAAGCATCATGTTAAATACACATGCAGCGCGCACATAGGCCAGTTCATGCACATTCACACGATAGACAGGTTTAGTAGTAGTCATTCCAATCTGTTATTCCGTTATACATTTGATTTCCCCATATCATAACCATACGATCCCTTCTATAATCCCTTCTCTGATCAATCGATTGCCTCTTGTCTCGTAGTCTCCCCCTAAGCAACGACTCCTGTCCATCCCGTCACATACGACCCCATCAATTTCTACCCACAAGGAACCGTCGGTAACGCGCATGCCATCAAACAAAACACGAGGTACTCACGTTTAGACTCAACCCATCGCCCGTCGCATGCCCAACCTTCTTCCCATCCTTGAACACCATATACGTAGGAACCTACAACATCACCATTCGGTCTCAGTTAACCCCACAAAAGCATGTCAAAACACATACAACGCGCACATCAGCCTCCAGCACCACATCCTCTAGTTCATCCACATTCACGCGATAGAAATCCACGCCGATGCGGACGAACGTGTCGCTGAGCTCGGAAAACTGTTGAGAGGTCGACCGGCACCATCCGCTCCAGTCTGCGTGGAAGTCTATCACTACTGTCTTCCCGCTGTTGATCTGGGAGGGGCGGCGTGCACGACTATGAGCGGGACGTTCTGGTCATGCATTGAATTGGCACTCACGATCCTAGTAAAGTCCTGAGCATCGCCGATGGGGTTGAAAGGCATTGCGACCTTGCTTCACTCTCAGGAGATCTGTGTCTATATAGTATAATGTGGGGGTGAAACTCAAAACAAGGGTGACAGAACTTGACGTGAAAACAAAGGGCGTTGAAGCACAAAGAGGATGTCAGAGCCTGAGTATGTCTATGTCAAGTGATTCGAATGAATGCCGTGATGCAATTCATTTCAGTTATCCATGACGTCGTGTGGCTGACGGGACTTGCTCGTCCTTCTGGGCTCGCAGCGAAACGCAGAAATAAGTGAATCAATATTAATCTCACTAATCTATTGTGATATGATAATGAATCAGGTATCACTTCCTCTATTCCAAAGCCTGGACCTGCGAAACAAAAGCCTGCAAAACCTCTCAGTATAGCACAATGGCAAAAACGCCTGGACCATGAAATATGACACGCACAACAAGATTTACTTGAGCCCCCTTCTGAGACTCGATCTTCTTGCCATCTCTCAGGGCCACAAAGTGCGGTATCTGATCAAAATACAAGGTGATAGTGAGCATCCATTGTACTACCCCAGTCATCTGTCAGACAAATACTACTCACAGACACTATCTTCAGCTCGTTCGCAACCGGACCCGTCCAATGATCCGCTTCTTCCATCTTAAGTTCGACTTTCGCGAAGACGAGATTGTCGTTTGTGTTATCTTCGGCGAGTTTTGCGAATCGGGGGGCTATGGCTTTGCAGGGCATACACCAGTCCGCCCAGAAATCGATGATGGTGGTCTTTCCTGGGCTATTGATCTGTGCGATCGGGATGGATGTTAGTCGTATGCGTATAGATGTGCGTGTAATGAGAGCCTACGAGTTCTTGGTACTGCTCGGCAGTTTCGATCACGGTGATTGAATCGTTTGCCATATTCTTGACGATGATTAGGGAGTCTGAGAACGTTGAAATTTGGTGGGATGTTCCTTGACAAGTTTTGAACGCGACCTTTTATACTACTGCAGTATCATGAGATATCATCAATGATTGCTCACGCTGACTCGACCAATTAATCAGCTTGGATATCCGGGTAGTGAACTTCTCGGGATCACATAACCGAGCCTTGGGGACGATGCTATGGATGAGTTGATCATTACTAATGGTATTATCTGGTATTATATCCAAGCTGAATCGACTGCTCCAGCAAAAGTGTAAGGCATTTGGATCTCTTGAAAGATCTGAATTCGAGCAAACTATTACTTAGAGTTGATTGGTTCAAATCGTCCAAGTGAGTTCAGCTCCTTTGGAAGGGTTCACACCGGGTCGATTTGAATCCTGAGTATATAAGACTCTACAAGTAGAAAGTCGCATGTGGGTGGCACCGTGATGAGGAAAGAGGCTTGGTTATCGCTTGGCTACGATATATATTTCCTTTTAGGTAGAATAGTGTTCATGCCCTCGATTGCTATGTTCCACATCATGATCGTTGAAGAGGTACCGTTCCGCAGCCAGTACTTGCAGTGCCTAAATTCTTGTTCGTGTCGTCGAGATTCAATGCAAACTTGAAGTCGGCTTATGGGTTCAGGTAATCGGCTTTGATCTTGTCGCCAAGGGCCTACCTGGCAATAGTAGTCTCTCACTATGACAGAAGGAAGACAGTCGTTCCTTCAAGCTAGCAATGGCGCCCGACTTCTTTTCAAAGCTTGTGAAGCCTACGCCCCATTCTCCGGGTGGAAGTGGTAGTAGAGAGAACACTACCGCTTCACCGAGTCCATCCGGCACGTATACTAGTACAACGTAGAAGGAACAACTGTCTTCCTTCTATTATGGTCCGACTAGGGGAGACTAAGTACAACGCGTTTACACTCGCAATCAATATCACACCCTCGTTCAACTCGTACAGGCGCCCTCAGCCCTGACAACTCCAGCGATAAAGGCAGAGTAAATATTAGCATAATCTCCCCTGACGCCAAACCCATTCAAGCCGTACCCAGCTCAGGCGAGAAGAAAGGCTGACATCGTCTATTCATAGCTGCGCCCACTCGCAAACCTTCTGGTATAGCTATGACAAACGCTGTTTCTCAAATACCTCCAGTCCCTACCTCAATGCCATCTATGCCAAGCTCTGTCAATGCCAGTACTTGCACGAGGCAGGTCTCATAGTCGAAGTGACTTTTCCGACGGTCAGACAGATACCTTTGCTTCTAGCGAAGAGAGTGGGGTGTTAGACGACGGACTTGACATCAAGTCGACATCAAGGAGGAAATTCCCGTCACGGGTTTCGCCGTTGCGACTCGGAGTAACAAACGTAATGCAGATTTCGATGAGCTTAGCATCCCCGAAGGGACTATCTCCTTGAAGGTTAGTCATTTCGTCTCAAACTAGTACTGTCAATGTCTACTTCATATTTGCACTACAGCGCGAGATCCTCATACAAGGTCGAATATATATCTCGAAGAGTCAATTCACATACGTTTTCACGCCAACATTTACGGCTGGATCACTGACATACAATCAATGCGCTTCTTCATGCTCGCAGACTGATCATACTTTCACAGCTTTCAATCCCAAATCACGAAATAACTGCTCTCGGAAAGGAGACGACAGCCTTCATCATCCATAACGCCATCCAAATAACCACCCGACAGGCAAAATATACCTTCACCTCGTTCCTCTCCCGGAGCACGACGTATGACATCATCGCAAACATCTGGAGACTCGCCCGTCTTGAGGACACTTCCGCCGATACCTTCGCCAGCTCGTCTGGCCATATGATATCCCCCTCTAGCACTTCTGATATTTCAGGTCCCGTAACTATGAGCGAAGGCAAAGAAGCAGCTCCTGTGACTCGCGCCAACAAAGTCACCCATTGCGCGTGCTCGAAAAATGGGGAACATCTTAATGAGATTGCGCTTGAAACTGTGTTGCCCGGCATCCCGGATAAGATTTACAATTTAATGTTTGGCAAGAGGTTCATCAAGGATTTCATGCGAGTGGATAAGAAACTAATGGGTGGGCGGCCTTTCATCTTATTGAATCAGCGCTAACTCCCCATCTACATAGACGTGCAAATATCGGATTGGATCAACGACAATTCAAAGCTTTTGGCGCGGAACATGTCGTATATCAAGCCTCTGAATAATAACGTTGTCCCGAAGCACACAAAGTGCGAGATCCACGATGAAGCTTTAACGCGCGACTTTGATGACCACGTCGTTATGCTGACGATGATGAGGACGCCTGATGTGCCTAGCGGGGGCGTGTTCTCCGTGGAGACGAAGACATGCACAATGTGGGCGAGTGCTATTTCCACACGGGTGATCGTCACCACTTAAGTAGAGCCGACTGGGAGAAGTTTCGCCAGAGGTTACTTATGCTCATACTCACGCCATGCAAGGCCTCATCGAAAAATCAGCAATCGACTACCGAAAAGTATACTACTCAGACCTCAACAAAGCCATGCGGATGTACATCCAGGACCACCAATCTGAATCCATCCCAGCAGGTATAGATACGCTCGGACATTGCGCATGTTCGAAGAACGGGGAGCATCTTGATGAGATAGTGCTGGAAACTGTGTTGCCTGAGATGCCGGACAAGATTTATCACTTGATGTTTGCGAGCGGGTTTATCGAGGATTTCATGCACTGGCAGGTGGATCAGAATCTCATGGGTAAATGACATGTCACTCTGCTGGGGGTCTCTACTGACCCTCACCGTCTAGCTGTGCAGATATCAGATTGGACTCCTATCGGCGATGATTCAAAGCGTTTGGCGCAGCATATGTCGTATATCGAGCCCCTGAATAATGCCGTAGGCCCAAAGTAAAGTGCGAGATTCACGATGAAACCTTGACCTGCGACTTTGACGACCACATCGTTATGTTAATGACGACGAGGATACCTGACGTGGCCAGCGGCCGCGCGTTCTCCGTGAAGGCGAAGACATGTATAATGCGGGCAAGCGCAATTTCCACGAGAGTGATCGTCACTGTGTAGGCGGAATTGACTGGGAGCAGTTTCATCGAAAGTGCGCTGTTCTCTACTCTTCACGGAGTCTTATGCTTATGATATGGTGTCACACGCAAGGTCTCATCGAAAAATCTGCAATCAGCGGCCAAAGAGTGTACCACTTTGACCTCGGTAAAGCCATGCGAATGTACATTCAAGAACTCCAATCCCAATTCACACCAGCAGGCATAGACCCAACAGCCGCAGCCCTCGTCGAGCCCCTCAGCCCCCTCGTCGAACTCAATTCACCCACACTCGATCGGTCTACGTTAGGACATTGCGCTTGTTCGAAAAACGGGGAGCATCTTAATGAGACACTATCAATGACCCAGTAATGCAAATCGATTTGCACATGTGTTTCACTGCTCAACAATGATACGAAAAGCTTCAAAAAGTAGTGCAACTTGTAGCTAGAAGCCTATAGAACCACATACAAACATCTGTGTTTTGGGCTCCGTCGTTTCTGGCGAAGAGACCAGGATGAGGAGGGAGCTCAGAACACAATACCATCAGACAGACCTTCTCAAGGTTTGGCGGTGGCAATGGACAGATTTACACAGAGATAGATTGACCGATGACCGGTGTGTGCCGAGGGACGAAGTCAAGGACTCCATCCCAAGGCACGGAAAGACATGCCAACCTGATGACAACGGAAGAAAACTCCACACTAAAGACGAAAGACTGAGTACGAGAAAAAAAGAGCAAGAAACCAAGCGAGGGGGACCGACAGAAATACAACAGCAAGCTACATGACTGGAATTCATGGTGTTTTACTTAAATCGTCCAAGAAAATCAACTGCCCGCGAAAGAGAACGCTCGCGGCAGCGAGACCTCTTGGATGATCTGGATTCGAGAAAACTGCTGGAGTAGATGAGTTGATTGGTTCAAAATTCAAATCGTCCAAGCGAGTTCAGCTCCTTTAGCTAGTACGGAAAGGTGTGCTATCCACACACTTGGACAATTTGAATCAGAGAAAACTGCTGGAGTATACAGGAAGTACAAAGTAAGCAAATCGCATGTGGGTGGCACCGTGGTTTATATATTATATGAGAAAACCATCATCACCGTGAAATAGAAAGAGAGAATCGCTGGTCAAGAAAAAGGTTTCGCTTGGCTATATATATGTTGCCTTTTTAGGTACTTATACCCTCGGATTAATATTGCTGTATTCTTCGGACGGCGTTGAAGAGGTCCCGTTCCGCACCCAGTGCAGCGCCTAAATTCTTGTTCGTGTCGTCGACATTCAATGCAAAGTCGGCTTGTGGGTCCAGGTAACCGGCTTTGATCTCGTCGCGTCGCCAAGGGCCTAGCTAGCAATAATCTCACCTAGGCAGATAACAGAAGGAAGACAGCCCTTCCTTCTACCAGGTTGGCAATAACGCCAAACTTCTTTTCAAAGCTTGTCAAGCCTACGCTCCCTTCTCCGGGTGGAAGTTCTAATAAAGAGAACACCGCTTCACCGCGTCTTCACTCCAGCGATGAAGGCTCTGGTGAAGAGAGCGAGGCATCCGAGTCAGACGCCGGACTTGATATCAACGAGGACATTCAAGTTCCTATGACAGGTTTTGCCGTTGCCTCCTGGAAGCGTAATGCAGATTTCCATGAGCTGTTCCCTAGCATCCCCGAAGGCGACTATCTCATCGAAGGTTAGTCATTCTGTTGCACTGTCAACGTCTTCTTCATATTTTCTAGATTATGGGTGTGCGTTACAACGCGAGATCCTCGTCCAAGGCCGAATGTACATTTCGGAGAATTACATATGTTTCCACGCCAGCATTTTCGGCCGGACCACCAATGTACGATCAATGCGCTTCTTCATGTTCGCAGACTTATCAGTAGTACCTCCACAGTTGTCAATCCCAATATACGAAATAACCGCTGTCGAGAAGAAGAAAGGGATTTGTCACCCCCAAGGCCATTCAAATAACCACCCGACAGGCAAAATATGCGTTCGCCTCGTTCCACTCCCGGGATACGACATACAATGTTATTGTAGCTATCTGCGGAATCGCCGGTCCTGAGTTCATCAATAGTCACACCGGCCCGTCTGACCATATCATATCGCCCGCTAGTACTTCTGATGTATCAAGCCCCGTGGTCGCGAGCGAAGGCAAAGAAACGGCTTCTGTGACTGGTACCATAGACCCAACAACTATAACCCCCGTCGAGCTACTCAGCCCTCCCGTCAAACTCACCCCACCCATCCTCCCAGGGATCTCAGACGAAGAAGCCCGTAAAGCGCGCGAATACGAACGTAACAGAGGAGGACTCCAATGGGCGTATGATACGTTCGACGGGGCGTACGGCGTTGTGAGGCGGTCTATGTTCGGTGCACTAGGGCTTGTCAAGGAGGCTCGGCAACGTAGTTTGTCAATGACACGGTGTGACGCATTGCTTCGCAGCGATCAAGTAATTGAAGCGGTCGACTCTCACCAATACATAATGCGCACGATTGACGAGGACGTGAAGGACAGATACCTCGAATGGTCCACTGGTGAGTGCTTTAGGGTCTTAGATGACTGGAATATCGACGCTTACGAGTGGTTTTGTAGCCTTCACGAAAAACTGCATTACGCGCTGTGTCGCAAAGGGAGACGAGGCTATCGCTGCGAGCAATTATGAGGCAGCTATCGAACTATGTTCAGCAGGGCTTAGGCTGGACTCCTCATGCGAGTCCCTCTTTGCGCACCGCAGTAAGGCAAATTTGGCACGAAATCTCTATGCAGAGGCCCTTCTCGACGCGGACAAGGTGTGGGCGATATTCATTATGTCTCTAGCAGTCGTGCTTATACGACCGATTCATAGATCCTGGAAATAAATCCTTCTTTTTATCTTGGGTACGAAGTCAAGCGTGCAGCGCTTCATGGCGCACGACGTTATTATGAAGCCATCGAGGCCTTCAAAACTATGCTCTTGAAGGATGATGCGCCCGACGAATTGATACAAAGTAAGCCCAAACCACTCATGCGTCAGCCCGAGTATAATGAACACTTCCTGCAGAGCTGCGTCAGCAGTATGCTAGTCGATCTGAAGTAGAAGACACTATTCGACGAGCTGTGAACACCCACTTGGAAAACGCTCCGCTTCGTCTGCTCAATACGTCCACTGGGCGTTTATGCAATCGACAAGCACAGATATATGCCTTCATGGAAAGCATGGAGTACAAGGAGCTTTTTTCTTCATCAATGATGCGCGTGCCCCTCCAGACCGAAAGCGTCACAGAAGCGGTCGCAAAGTACTTCAGTTGGGTCATGTTATCGCATAGGTGGGAAGACGAGGAACCACTGCTGCACAACGTTCAGGACAAGGTCGTATACGAGTTGGACCCAGTTGGAACAGTGGTGAAGTTGCAAAAGTTCTGCGAACTTGCTCGTAATGCGGGGTATCGCTGGGCGTGGAGCGATACGTGCTGCATCGACCAGAATAACAACGTCGAGCTCCAACGATCAGTCAACTCCATGTTTGTCTGGTATCGCCGGTCAGCTCTTACGATCGTCTACCTATTGGATGTTCTGCCTTCAGCGAAGTTGGGCGCACTCGCAAACAGCGCTTGGAATACACGAGGATGGACTGTTCAAGAATTCCTGGCTCCTAACATTGTTCTATTCTACCAAAAAGATTGGACCTTGTATCTCAACGACCGCTCTCCCAATCATAAGGAGTCTGTCACTATCCTGAAGGAGTTGGAGGATTCGACAGGCATAAATGCGCAGGCGCTTGTCGCCTTCCGTCCGGGCATGACAGGCCCGCGCGAGAAGCTGCAATGGGCATCGACGCGCGTCACCACTTTACAGGAAGACATCGCATACTCATTATTTGGCATCTTCGGCATTCATTTACCTGTCATCTATGGCGAGACGAAACAAAACGCACTCGGGCGGCTCTTGCAGGAGATCGTGGCCCAGTCGGGTGACATCACTGCCCTGGACTGGGTCGGAAAATCATCCGAGTTCAATAGCTGTCTACCAGCTGATATTGCCTCGTATAAACCTCCGCCATGCACGCTGCCATTCCTATCTGAAGACCAGATACAGACATCAGTCTTGTCACTACAAAATGCCGCTATTGTGGAGCCGGCTTCCATGCTGTATAACCGGCTTAAGACCCTGAACACCCCTCGTTTCGCGAACCGCAGGTTGCAACTTCCTTGCATCGCATTTCCTATCACAGAAGTCAGACGGAGGCGTGGTGAAGGCCAGGAGACATGTTTCACTTATGAAGTCAAGGCAGATGGACTTCAAGACATGTTAATCATCACAGAAGATAGACTGATTCAGTTCTCGCGGGCAAGGTCTCCTGGGGAACCATTCTTGCTCGTCCGTCCGTGGAATCGTTATGACCTAGAGCTGCCTGATCTCGCGAACGATGCATGGAGCGTGGACAGTGGGTCCGAGCCGGAGTCTTCATCAGACAAATCGCTCGGTGAGGATCCTGGAGAAAATGAGCTTGTTGATTCGGAGTCTCACTCCCGAGCGTTGAGGTTGATCGTGCGCCTGGGACAGCCTTTTGGTGCACTTTTGCTTGCGCAGCAGCGTGGTGGGGAGTACAAGAGGATCGCTTCGGATCACACAATCATTGCGCAAGTTAGGGACATGACTGCTGTTCATGACAATGTCGGGACGCTTGAGATATTGTAGTTGTATGCATCTCGAAGAACGGAGATGACTGACACGTTATCATTGATAACTTGACAGTACTGTAACCTACTTACATGGAACACCCATGAATCACCTTAAGGTCGATTTCAGACGCAGAGGGAGGGAAATGACATTCAGGAGGGGGGGCGGGAAAAGGATGAATTGGACGGCAGGATCGAGTCGCGGGGAGTCCCAGTAATTAAGAAGTATGCACAAGCCGTCATGGCATGAAATTTGGATTACAGTTACACCTATTTGTTGTTTTGAGAAGATGAAAGTCATCCAATGCCAAGTCTCGGAGCGAACTGTGATCAACCGTGAACACACTAGCTGTAATCCGGAGAGTTTAGCTCAAGTTGACTGATGAGCTGGCTATTGCGAGAGAGATGCCAACAAATCCTTGTTTCTTGAGACGAACCTGTACCTGAATGGTTTAGGGTGCCTTTGGGTGTGTAAAAAATATGTTTAAGGGTCATAGACTGATGAGTTACCGGATGGGACCAACACTCTCGAATTCTGCAGGAGGTGTGAACTCTTCACCTTTCTCATCGAGCGGTCCGGCGATCGTGAACGCAGCAAGGGTACAAGAAATATTGAGGTATAACGACGCTTCGGCAAAATGGAATCCTGAAATAAAAGGCACTCATTCAATTACAGTCGGAGTTTCGACCGGGACAGTCTAAGTGTTATGCAAATGACACGTGCCAGGGCATGCACGACGCCCAAATCCAAAGACGAATTTGTGTGGATCCACTTGGGGAGAGGAGCCGAGGAAGCGCTCAGGTTTGAACTCCAATGGGTCGGGATACATGTCTTTATCGCGCGAGATCGAAAAGATATTTGCTATCACAATCGCACCCTTGAGTATTCGGTACCCTTCATAGACGTCTTCCTTCATCACGTGGTGCTGGAGCCCTGGGTTGCTGAGAGTGAGCGGGAACGAAACCACAAAAAATGATATGCCCAACCTTGCGGTACCACGGGTGCCCAGCGGAGGACCTCCTGGATGAGCGCTCCGATGTACGGAAGCTGTTCTCCATCCTCGAAAGTGGGAAATCTGTCTTGGCCCACGACAGCATCGATCTCTGCCTGAGCACGCTTCTGCGCCTCGGGATAGAGCATCATCGCTAGGGCAAAAGACGTGGCGGCTGCTAATGTCTGCTCATGCCATTGATTGTGTCAGGAAGTAGGAAGCAGAGAACTGGAGAATATACACCATAGCTTTCAGCCCACGTACCGTACTAGCATACATCTGCCAAGGCTCTTTCTTGGGAAATCCATTTCCAGTGAAGAACTTTGGACACGGCCCAGGCGGTAAAGGCAATCTACTGCGTCGGCGGCTGTAGAAGTAGCGCTAGCACCGATGCCCATTATATTTCATACTTATATAGAACATGAAAGTGAACTCAGGTAAACGTAAATTTTCTTGACGTAGAGGACTCAGGAGGGATCGACGATCACACAGTGTGTGCAAATTTACGGAATCGGAATGTCCAAGTTTGTAATGCATTCCAAATCGAGATTTAGATTGACGCCTCTTGAAGGTTTGCGACTAGGGCTCAGTGAAAAACTAGGCTCCAGGGAGGCTCCCGGTATATGTCATGTTTTAAACTCAAGGCTCGTGCTTGGAGGGTTTTTCACGCGAGTTTAAAACTCGACTTGGGCTTTTTTTGATAATGATCGATGATGATCGACCCGCTCTAATAATATGGTTTACTGACTCTCATAAGTACTGTTCCCGACGACCCTAACCAACCGTAACTCCCTCGGTTAGACCTTGTGCTTGAATCCAGAGACTCCATTGGCTTAATCTTTCCCGTCTGAGATTGGCTCAGTTGGTCCGTCGACATTACCGGCCGTAATTATGAGCATACCTTTGGCAAAAGCTGCGTTCTTAGGTTTGTTTCTCGGAACTTTGTTTTACGGTGCGTTACCCACTGGTAGAATATCTACGAGATCGAATTTCACCTATCACAAACAGGCGTGTTCCTCACTTTGTATTGGTTCATGCTATTCATCCTACTCAAGAAAACTGGCATTCAACGGCAAGTCCTTATCCCAGTGGCAACCTTGCTGCTCTGCATCGCAACGGCAGTGAGTGTAATCAACCCTCTTGGGGAATAGCTTAATACTGTCACTTTCAGCGTCTAATCGTCGATTTTGTTCGAGGGTTAGAGGCATTCGTATTCCAGGTGGATACGATTGGTGCAAATGCCTATTATTTCGACCTTGCTTCGCCGCTGAATCTCGCATCGATATCACTCTACATCACGCAAACCATTCTTGGTGATGGTGCACTTGTGAGGTTCTCCACCCGACATGGTCGCTCTCTTCTGAGTAGGGTATTAGATTTGGCGATGTTATATGCTCTACAGCAGAAGCCTCTTCATTGCCGTTCCTGGTTGTATTGTGCTGTTAGCCCTTGTGGGTGAGTATCTCGGGAGATATTATTTGATCATCGTCTTAACCCGCGAGAATTTGCAGCCATTGCGTACTATGTTATCTGGTCTATTTCTCACTTCGGTCCGCTGTTCACCGTTTCCACCACTGGTTCTGCGTGTATCACCGCAATCTATGTATTGACCATGTTTGTCAGTGTCACCTGTACCAGTACGTCTATTGCGCCTGATCTATAGGCTTCTGACGACCACTGTATTGCAGCTTTGATTGCCTGGCGCATCTATCGCACTGGATATTTCATGCCAGATGGTCTTGGTCCTTTTTTACCCGTTTTCATCGTCATCATTGAGAGCGGCGCTTTATATACCACGAGTGTCCTTGCACTCCTTGTAACATCCTTGGTCGGATCCAATGGCAAATTTGTCATGGTGTGTATTATCCCTCCTACTGTGGTGAGTTGGATTAGCTTGGACATAAACTGCTCATAAGAATTTTCTTCAGGGGATCACATTTTGCCTCATCATCCTGCAAGTGTATTTCCACGTAGGCTATAGCCCCCCCACCGAACAACCTACTGAAACAAGGAGCACTATGACCAACCTCTTTAGAGGGCCGGGTGTACTGGACGTGGGCTCCCTTGAACCAATGACTATGCAGATCACGGAGGAGATGGTGATCGGTCAGTCTGACTTGATGGGTAGAAAGAGTGACCAACGGGTCTAGGGGCATATCTTTCAATTGTAAATTAGTCACGTTCAATTCAATGTAGCCTTTCCATCTACGAGCAGCTAGCTCGCCGACCCTGTTTTCGGAGGACGAGACAGACCGTGACAATGGGTCAAACATTATCGTACCAGGCGCTATACCTCCCCATTTTTACACTATACACACACGATGGACTCGTTGAAGTTGTTTATCGCATTTTGGAACAGACACAGAAATGATTCCCTTCCATCCTGGACAGGTCGCAGCAGATGACTGACAGACTGAAGAAAGAAGAAGGTGATTGGGCCAGACTGGTGTGCTGAAGCTGTGTTATCTCTTCACGACCCGACTATCTGCAGGATGAATCATTGTCCGTATAAGTAGTAGTGATGCGTGCTCCGTCCATCCATGTAGCCTTCCTGAAGCTGGCTGATGTACCCGGATATATGCGCTGATCGAATAAAAGATACGGCACTCACACACTCTGGAGCCATACCGGTGACCACCGAAATCATCTCTTGCTCGAGATACTCTGCCTAACATACCAAGAGCATTGATCGATCAATACTAGTACTCGGTGGTGAACGTTAACATTAACCTCTGACGGAAGTGCTATGGATGAGGTGATCATATTTTATTCAAATAGACGCAGACGAAGCGAAATGACAACAGGAGACGAGACGAGATAAGGATGAATTGGGGGGTAGTATTGAGCCGCGGGAGTTCCACTAATCTAAGAAGCATGACTGCTGACGAGAAATACGACCGTCCATCACAGGCCGTCACGGTATGACAGGATTACAGTTACTAGTACAGCTGTTTTTTGTTTTGAGAAAATGAAAATCACCGAGCCATGCCAGTACCGCACTATGATCGATTGCGAACAGACCAGCTGTAATCCAGGGAGTTTAGTTCAAATCGACTGATGAGCTGGCTATTGCGAGAGAGATGCCAACAGATCCTCGTTTCTTGGGATGAACCTGCACATGAATGGCTTAGGGTGGCTTTGGGTGTGTAAGAATATGTTTCAGGGTCATAGACTGATGAGTTACCGAATTGGACCAACACTCTCGAACTCTGCAGGAGGGGTAATCTCTTCCCCTCTCTCATCGAGCGGTTTGGCGATCGTGAACGCAGCAAGGATACAAGAAATATTGAGGTATAACGACGCTTCTGCAAAATGAAATCCTGAAATAAAAGGCACTCATTCAATTACAATCGGAGTCTCGACTGGGACAACGTTATGCAAATGACACGCACCAGGGCATGCACGACGCCCAAACCCAAAGACGAATTTGTGTGGGTCCAACTGGGGAGAGGGACCGATGAACCGCTCGGGCCTGAACTCCAGTGGGTCGGGATACATGTCTTTATCGCGCGAGATCGAAAAGATGTTTGCTATCACGATCGCACCCTTGGGTATTCGGTACCCTTCATAGACATCTTCCTTCATTGCGTGGTGATGGAGCCCTGTGTTATTGAGGGTGAGCGGGAATGAAACTACAAAAAATGATATGCCTAACCTTGCGGTGCCACGGGTGCCCAGCGGAGGATCTCCTGGATGAGCGCTGCGATGTACGGAAGCTTTTCTCTATCCTCAAAAGTGGGAAATCTGTCTTGGCCCACGACGACATCGATCTCTGCCTGCGCATGCTTCTGCACCTCGGGATAGAGCATCATCGCTAGAACAAAAGACGTGGCGGCTGCTACTGTCTGCTCATGCCATTAATTGTTTCACGATTAATATGAGTGAAAGTGCAAATTTGAGAGATCTTACGGTGTCTACTCCCCCGCCATAGATTCCCTGGCTGCACCACTTGATGATTTCTTCTTGTTGGGCGCCGACCGTGGACCCATCCTCCGGAAGGAGCTGTTCTGAGACGAATGAAGGAGTATAGCTGCCCCTTTGCTAAGTGGCGATGACAATTGTTAGAGCTCCTGATAAAGGAAGTCACAATATTTCGTAGCGAAACTAACTATTTGCTGTTTGACCCAGTTAAATGGTATTGTGTCACTCCTACTGAGCTTCTTCCGGAGGTTGAAGGCCACGCGTTTGAAACCTGCGCCCGGGAACCATGATGGTACGAAACGTACTCATAGAAGGTTGACTTGCTTAGCTTTATGATAACCCGGAAAATGAAAGGGTGACCTACAGGATGGGATCACTTCGACCAACCAACGGCCAGGCTGGGACAGGATGGCAGACATGGCAAGGCCTTCTTGCACGATGCCAATGAGACAATCGTCATTCTTCGTGACCTTCCAGCCATATGCGAGATTAAGGACAACAGCTGCTGCGTTCCTGCACCTCCGATGAGAAGCGAGGAAACAAACACCAGCCACGAGAATATTTTACCTTTTGATGTGAGCGATAAATTGTTCAGGGTCCTTGTGCAGACCATCAAGCAGCACGCGAGATTCTTCGATTTGCAGCGACTGGTAGCTTTGTATATTGCGGGGACTCAGACTTGCTTTGAACATCCTGCGATAAGTCTTGAAATACGGGTGATTGAAAGATATGTTGAACGCGGTCAGCTTGCGCTTCGCAAGTTCTGTGTACATCCATAATCTTGGACGATCGGAATACGTAGTGGCACGTGAATCGAGCAATTCAGTCGCTGTTTTTAGAGAGCTGAGCACTATGAACTGCTGGCCAGGCACACGGAAGGAGAGGATGGGCCCTATTGTGAGGAGTAGGTCATGAAGTCTCCCAGGAAGTAGAGAATTGAAGAATATGCACCATAGCTTTCAGCCCACGTAGCATACATCCGCCAAGGCTCGAAGTTCTTGGACAGTTGATGCGCATTTCCAGTGAAGAACTTTGGACATGGCCCAGGTGGTAGTGGCAATCTACTGCGTTGACGGCTGTAGAAGTAAACTGCGAATGCAATGACAAAGAGAACGATTATGCCAAACGACATTGCACAGGTAACAGGTGGGTCGACTATCGAACCTGAGCGCTTGGGCTCTCTTCATTTTAAGTCATTATCCCTGAGCATGTGAATAGTACCTGCGACTTCAAACACTGCTTCACCTTAGCCGCACCGTGACCCCTCGGACATAGTAATCTCCCAAGCCAGACCTATAGAAGAAAGAAGACAGTCGTTCCTTCGCAGAACAAGATGATCATATGACTCGGACACTTTGACAGTCCGACTTAACTTGACTCCCGTGATGTTCATTACCGCGCAGGTAGATGGGGCACTGCGGGCGCATCATCGAAAAATAAGTCACCGGTAATAGCTGTTGATCAATACTAAGTACTAATCGTGTCGTGTCCAGACTCAAGTGAGTCAGCTCTGAATCAAGATTGAACAACCTGAACCTCTGGGCCGAGTAAGTACTACAACTTATAAGCACTGAGTAAGAAAATCGCATGGACGATCAACCTTTTATACTACCCTAATCATACTAGGCGTACTATGAGATATCATGACACTCATGTGACTTGACCCATAGACTCGGATATCCAGGTAGTGAACCTCTCGGGGGGGGGATGATGGTACTGTGAAGTGCTATGCAGATGAGTTGACCATTATAATTAATGGTGTTTTATTCGAACTGTCCAAGAAAGTGGACTGCTCCAACGAATTCGAAGGACACGTGGGAACAGCAGAATTTCTTACACGATCTGAATGCGAAGAAAATGCTGGAGTTGATGATGGGTTGATCGATGTCAACACTAATCGTGTAGTGTCCAAATCGTCCAAGTGAGTTCCTTGAGCAAACTTGAACACGACCGAGATTATAAGTACTATAAACACAGAGTTTGAAAATCGCATGGGGGTGAACCATGAAAGAGAGAGAAAGACGGCTCGTCAAGAAAAAAGCTCGGCTATATATAGGCATGCCTTCGATTGCCGTACCGTTCAGACCTGGCCAACAAACCATCCTCGAGGTTGCGTATGTAGATAGAAATCGTCCTCAAGTATTAATAGAGATGGATTGAGCAAAAGCTAGGATACAGATAACCATAATGAAATCTATGGCAGATCCTCCTACGCAACCGGCCCTCGATAAACGGTGCTTCTGGTTGGATCCTCACGTTGCGCACATCGGGAAATTGTGTGATACCTACGCGGACCTGACAGCCAACAACGTCGACCGAACCGATGCTCCCGTGGAAGAAAAGAGGTATGACCTGTTGAGCTTTCGTTATTCCAGAATGCAAGCGCTGAAGCCAGGTAGAGCGGTATACGAAGGAAATACAATATCTTAAGTGTTGTGTTGTCTATATAAGCAACTGAAAGCATACGTGAAACCAGGACATTCGTAAAGATGGACAGGACCGCATCGAGCACTGAGACCATCTCAATCAAGTTCACCAAAAGCCTGCGGGAAAGAAAGTGAGTGAGGCAAAGGCAAAGTAGACCGCGCACGTACGTGATAGAAAAGTAGACCAAGCAAATCTCCAAATGAGCTTGATGAGTTGGGAGAAACTGTTAGCCGAGAACGTGGGTTTCCAACCGGTCAAGCGACAGATGAAGTTACGTATCATAGAGTAGATGAAGCTGATGGCGTCCATGTAAGCAATGGTGCATGCTCCGTCCATCCATGTAGCCTTCATGAAGTTGGCAGCTGGTTGTTGTACCGCATATAGGCGCTGAACGAATAAAGCGAGGCGATCGAGGTGCGGCACTCACACATACTGGAGCCTTACCGGTAGCGACCGAAATCATCTCTTGTCCGAGATATTCTGGCGGGATGGTCCTGAACGCTGCATAAAATACGAAGAGCACTGTGAGTTATCATCTATGGGTGAGTTGATTATTACTAATGGCGTTTTATCGACAAAGTGGTCGACGAACCACTTTGTCAATCGGAAGCAAGCTGCTGGTGCAGATGAGTTGATCGATACTAATCGTGTTGTGTCCAAATCGTCAACTCATGAACTTGCGTGATTGGAACCCGACCGAGTAAGTATTATAAGTACAGAGTAAGAAAATCGCAAGGGGCCAGGTCATCATCACCGTTGGAGTGGGGCACCCCCCAGCGAGGGGGCGGAGAGGCAGGTGTTTGCCATGGTTTGCGTAGCTGAGTCAGCAGCATAGCGTTGTCGTAGAGTAGCTCATCATCATTGCCAGGCCTCCCCAGAGGCAGGCAGGCTCTTGGTCTGCACCGCTCCACCGTGAAAGACAAAGAGAGAAACGCTCAAAGGCTTGGGCCGCTTGGCAATATAAATTGCCTTTTTAGGTATTCCTCGATTGCTGTTTTTGACGACAGAAAAGTAACGAAACCCCCACAAACGACTCGAACTCGGAGGGACACGAAGATCTTGCATCGGGCTACCAGAATCAAAATTTTGGCAAAGAGGTACAAACTATGGTACAAAACCCACGTATACCTTAGTCTACCTATAAATAGGTAGCGCGGAGATTTCACATTCTACGCAACAGCTGTGATCAGAGCCCTCAGCCGCTGAGCTGCGGAGGCTCACCGCTCAGGTAGGCTCACCGCACTGCGCAGTAAGTCATTTCATTCTACATCACTACTGCGGTATAAATATACTGACAGTGATAAGATAGGCTTCATGGATCCAATAACAACACAGACACCATCATGAATGTCTTCGCATACTACTAGTACGCTTTGAGGGACACAGCTTCGCACAGCAACACATCTATGGTCTTCATCTTATTCACTTCCTGCGCTCAACCCCACCCAGAAACATCGTTGGCCTGTCTCCTGTGCGATTCTGGCTCAGTGGTCAAGTGACATAACCGACCATGAGCATATCTGTGGCCAAAGCTGCATTCTTAGGTTTGTTTTTTGAGACCTTATTGTACGGTGCGTTGCCCACTGGTAGAAGAGTGATGGTGCTGGATCTCACTATTTCAAATAGGCGTGTTCTTCACTTTGTACTGGTTAACATTGTTCGTCCTCTTTAAGAAAACTGGCATTCAACGGCGACTTCTTATCCCAGTGGCAACCTTACTGCTCTGCGTCGCAACGGCCGTAAGTGAAATCAATCCTCTTGGGGGAATAAGTTTAACACGATCACTTTCAGCATCTAATCATAGATTTTGTTCGAGGGTTAGAGGCATTCGTATTCCAGGTGGATACGATTGGTGCAAATGCCTATTATTCCGACATTGCTTCACCATTGAATCTTGCATTGATATCACTTTACGCCACGCAAACCATTCTTGCTGATGGTGTACTTGTGAGTTTCACCACCCGAGATGTTCGCTCTCCTCTAAGTAGGGTATTAGATCTGGCGAGTTTACGCGCTCAACAACAGAAGCCGCTTCATTGCCATTCCTGGTTGTATCGTGCTGTCAGCCACTGCGGGTGAGTATTCTGATAGGCGTTATTTGACCATCTCATCCCATGTCATTTTTCAGCCCTTGGGTACTATGTTGTTTGGCCCTTCTCTCGAACCAGTCTGCTGTCCAATATCTCCGCTGCTACTTCTGGGTGTATCGCCACTTTCTATACATTGACCATGTTTACCAGCGCCACCTGTACCAGTACGTCTGTTGCACCAGATCTGCAGGCACCTGATGACCAGAACAACGCAGCTTTGATTGCCTGGCGCATCTATCGCAATAGCCGTGTCATACCAGGAGGGCTTGGCACTTTTTTACCCGTCTTCATTGTCATCATTGAGAGCGGCCCTTTATATACCATGTGTGTCCTTGCACTCCTTTCAACATTCTTGATCGGATCCAATGGCCAATACATTATTTTGGGCGTTATCATTCCTACTGTGGTAAGCTGATTTGGCTTGGACATAAACGGCTCATAAGATTTTTCTTCAGGGAATCATATTCTGCCTCATTATCCTGCAAGTGCATTTCAACGTAGGCGGCAGGCCCCCCACCGAGCAACCTGCGCAAATGAGGAGCATTCGCTTTAGAGGGCGAGGTGTCCGAGACGTCGACTCCAGCAGGGAACCGATGACTATGCTCACCATGCAGGAGTCGGAGATCGTTCAATCTGACATAATGGGAAGAAAGAATGGCCAACCGCTCTCGGGGGGTTTCTTTCAATTGTAAATTGGTCATGTTCAATTCTATGCAACCTTTCCGTCTGCGTTCAGCTAGGTCGCCGATCCTGTTTTCGGAGGACGAGACAGACAATGGTCTCACTACATCGAACATTATTGTACCAGGCGCTATACGCCCCATCTTTATACTATATATTCATCATTGGGTCGCTGAAGTTATTTATTGCATTATCGCATTTTAGAACAGACACAAATGATGTCCTTCCATCCTGGACAGGTTGCAGGAGATGACTGACCGACTAAAGAAAGAAGAACATGATTTGGGCCAGACTGATGTGGATGCTTCAACTGAAGCTGTGTTACCTTTGACGGTCCGACTATCTGCAGGATGAATCACTGTCCGTGTAAGTAGTGACAGTGCATGCTCTGTCCATCCATGTAACCTTCCTGAAGTTAGCTGTTGTACCTACATATATGTGTTGATCTATGACATGAATAAAGCGAGGGGAGTCGGAGCCACACTGACAATTACATAGCGCCCAGGGTGCGGCACTCACTCTGGAGCCTTACCAGTGGCCACCGGAATCATCTCTTGCCTGACATATTCTGCTGGGATGGTCCTGAATGCTGCCTAAAATACCAAGAATACCATGGCTACTGAGATATCATAAGCTTGATCAACGTTGATGTAACTCGACCCATCTATCAGCTCAAATATCCGGGTAGTGAATGTTAATCTCTGATGATGGAAGTGCTATGGATGAGTTGATCAGTACTAATGGCGTTTTATTCGAATCGACCAAGTGATCAACACTTTGCTTTGTCAATCGGAAGCAAACTGCTAAACCAGATGAGTCGATAAATACTAATCGTGTCGTGTCCAAATCATCCAAGTGAGTTAACTGACGAGCTTGCACGATTTGAACCCGACCGAGTAAGTATCATCAATACAGAGTAGGAAAATCGCATGGGGACAGGTCATCATCACCGTGAAAGAAAAGTGGCCTCGATTCATTGAAGAGGAGTCGGTACCGTTCCGCAGCGCCCTAATTTCCTGTTCGCGTCGTCGAGAATCAAATTGCAAAGTCGATTCGTGGATTCGGGTAACCGATTTTGAGGTGGGCCTATACAGCTGGTAATTGTTTCAAGGCTTGTAAAGTCTACCCCCCCCATCTCCGAGCGCTGGGAGAGGGAACACCGCTTCACCGCGTCCTACTAGCGCACGTACACTCCCAATCAATATTACACCCTCCTTCGGCACGTACCGACGGCCTCACCCCTGACAACTCTAGCAGTGAATTGGCAGAAGCACGAAGAATTGCATGACACTACAATCAAACCGCAGAATATTCAAACGTGATCACGACATCGAGAAGCCCTGAGAAAGACTGAGCTTAAGCACCACAGGTCGAGCAAGTACAACCACCAGAAGTTGAGGCTTCATCGAGTTCGACCGTTTAGCACTACACAGCAGCAAGGTAAGAAACCACCGATTGAGGCGTACCAGTCTAAAGGCAGGACACGAACCGATAAGAAATTCTGACTTATTATGAGAGCGACTGCAGCAGACGCAGACGGAACGACATGACAACAGGAGGGGAGACCGGATAAGACGGCAGTGTCCAGTCGCAGGAGTCCCGGTAATTTAAGAAGTATGGCTGTTGACGAGAGAAACGACCGTCTATCACGGGCCGTCACGGCATGAAATTTGAATTACAGTTACAGCTGTTTGTTTTGAGAAGATGAAAATCACCGAGCCATGCCAGTACCGCACTATAATAAAGTGTGAACACACCACTATAATCAACGTGACTGATAAGCTGGCTATTGAGAGAGAGATGCCAACAGTTCCTTGTTTCTTGGGATGAACCTGCACTTGAATGGCTTAGGGTGCCTTTGGGTGTGTAAGAATATGTTTCAGGGTCATAGACTGATGAGGTACCGAATTGGACCAACACACTCGAACTCTGCAGGGGGTGTAATCTCTTCCCCTCTTTCATTGAGCAGTTTGGCGATCGTGAACGCAGCAAGGGTACAAGAAATATTGAGGTATAATGATGCTTCGGCAAAATGGACACCTGAAATAGAAGGCACTCGTTCAATTACAATCTGAGTTTCGACCGGGACAGTGTTATCCGAATGATACGCACCAGGGCATGCACGACGCCCGAACCCAAAGACGAATTTGTGCGGGTCCAATTGGGGAGAGGGTCCGAGGAAGCGTTCGGGCCTGAACTCCAATGGGTCGGGGTACGTCTCTTTATCGCGTGACATGGAAAAGATGTTTGCTATGACGATTGCACCCTTAGGAATTCGGTACCCTTTGTAGACGTCTTCCTTCATCGCGCGGTGGTGGAGCCCTGGGTCATTGAGAGTGAGCGGGAACGAAACTACAAAAAAAAAAATATGCCTAACCTCGTGGTGCCACGGGTGCCCAGCGGAGGATTTCTTGGATGAGCGCTGCGATGTACGGAAGCTTTTCTCTATCCTCGAAAGTGGGAAATCTGTCTTGGCCCACGACAGCATCGATCTCTGCCTGCGCATGCGTCTGCACCTCGGGATAGAGCATCATCGCTAGAACAAAAGACTTGGTGGCTGCTACTGTCTGTTCATGCCATTGATTGTTTCACAATGCATATGAGGGAAGGTGCAAAAAAAATCTTACGGTGTCTGCTCCCCCGGCATAGATCCCCTGGCTGCACCACTTGATGATTTCTTCTTGCTCGGCGCCGACCGTGGACCCATCCTCCGGAAGGAGCTGTTCTGAGACGAACGAAGGAGCATAGTTACCACTTTTCTAAGCGGCGATGACAATTATTAGAGCCTCTGATGAAGGAAGTAACAATATTGCGTAGCAAAGCTTACTATTTGCTGTTTCGTCCAGTCAAATGGTATTGTATCAATCCTACTTCGCTTTTGCCCGAGGTCGAAGGCCACGCGTTTAAAACCTGCGCCTGGGAACCATGATGGTACGAAACGTACTCATAGAAGGTTGGCTTGCTTAGCTTTATAATAACTCGGAAAATGAAAGGATGGCCTACAGGATGGTATCACTTCGACCAACCAACGGCCAGGCTGGGACAGTATGGCAGACATGGCAATTTTTTCTTGCACGATGCCAATGAGATAATCGTCATTCTTAGTGACCTTCCAGCCATATGCGAGATTAAGGACAACGGCCGCCGCGTTCCTGCACCTCCGATGAGAAGCGAAGAACACAAACCCAATCACGATTTTTTTTACCTTTTGATGTGCGCAAAAAATTGTTCGGGGTCCTTGTGCAGACCATCAAGCAACACTCGAGATTCTTCGATTTGTAGTGACTGGTAGCTTTGTATATTGCGGGGACTCAGACTTGCTTTGAACATCTTGCGATAAGTCTTGAAATACGGGTGATTGAAAGATATGCTGAACGCGCTCAGCTTGCGCATCGCAAGTTCTGTTTGCATCCATAATTTTGGACGATCGGAATACGTAGTGGCGCGTGAATCGAGCAATTCAGTCGCTGTTTTTAAGGAGCTGAGCACTATGAACTGCTGGCCAGGTACACGGAAGGAGAGGATGGGCCCTATGAGAAGTAGGTTAGCAAGTGTCCCAGAAAGTAGAGAACTGGAGACTATGCACCATAACTTTCCGCCCAAGTGGCGTACATCCGCCAAGGTTCCTGCTTGGGTAGTTGATGCGCATTTCCAGTGAAGAACTTTGGACGTGGCCCAGGTGGTAGTGGCAATCTACTGCATCGACGGCTGTAGAAGTAAACTGCGAATGCAGTGACAAAGAGGACGATTATACCAGACGACATTCAACAGATAACAGGTGGGGTCGACTACCGCCCATTCTGCGGCTCGAGCTCGCTTCTTTTAAATCATTACCCTGAGCATGCGATGACATCACCTTAGCCCCCTTGGCACCTGTGTGTCACCATTATTATTACTGATTAGTAACGTTTGTTACTAACTAGCGGGGGAAGTCTATGCTGCGGTACTTCAGCGAGTTCCGCAGCACTTGGCGGTCACTTAGGTAGGTAGAAAAGTAGATAGCGTACATTATAGGGATTGCAAACATGTCAAGCAATACAAAATAAATTTCACAGTACGGAGAACCAAATTATGTGGAAATTATTGATGTATTACTGTAACGACTGCGCTTAGCCGCACGTACCACGTCCCTTTGATATGTTTGTCTTTCTTTTGACATCTAACTTTACCCCTCGAATATGCGCTTATATTTGATATCTGCCTGTCATTGTGATACTGTTATATTTCTCTTATTTATTCAATATGGGTAACTTAGCTACTCCTTATCTCATTAGATTACTCCCTGTTTATGAGCTCGTTGTTGAGCTCGTTGTGCACAACGATGAGCGGAGCATTGGCGGCAACAGTGGTGGCGCGCTATTACCGAATATAGTGCTTGTGTCAGCTTTCCCGCGTGCTACCCAAGGCTAACAATACTTAATGTTCTAAGTGACCTTGATTTGCTGGTCTGGACCGCTGGACCTCACAAATAATGCTTTTTGGCTTAATATAAGGGTGAGCAGACGTCTTAGGTACCGCTTTACTATATTGGAAAGGTGGGAGTAATAGGTGGGGAAAAGTCCGGTTCGAACCGCGGTTCAGGACCGAACTTTTCCATCACTACCAAGGATGTTTTGTTCGAGATCGAGTGTATAGCAGGTCAGTCTGCGAAATGAGTTGAACGAGAATTCGCCATTGAGTCGTAGATCTGTAGTATCAGTGGTGTGATTCGCGGCTCGCGGACAACGAGGAGTACATATATTGATGCGTAGAAAGGAAGCAGTGGGATCATTATCGTCGGACGTACATGCAACAAAACCACTGCCACAATACATAGTTGCTTCGTATCTTTTTTTTTGAAAACCCAACCCATTTATCAAGTGTTCTCTTGGCCGCGCCTTCCGTAGACAGTGTTCACAGTATTCTAGCTATAAATTGCTCGGTATCCGATGAATGCCTTCAAGCCCGCTATTTCAGATGAAACTGTAAGACTTCGTTCTCCCCTGGGGTATACTCCTGGGGCAGCGGGGTTTTAGAAGCAAGCATCATGAGGTGGACGATATTGGTGGGGTCAAAGTTCTCCAAGTCTGCAAAGCACGATGCAGGGTCGGCCATCCCCTTATCTATGCCCTCGCTAAAGTCGAGAGACACTTTTCCAGGCTTTTTCGGCTCTACCGCAGGTGTGTAGACCGCAGCAACGCAGGTGAGAATCACCACGACCGCCAGAGGCACAAGGAGCAAAAGGGACGTTGACCGTTTGTACTCGTATCCCATTGACTGTACGTGAACTATTCCAGTGTACTGCATCATGGTGGTGTCGCTCATCTGCTGGAGCTCAAGTTGCCAGAACTGGATAATCAAACATGTAGTCGACTGTTGGACGACAAAAGTGGAAACTTGCCGTTCCAAGTAATTCGATAGCCCCTCTCAGGTAGTTTTCCTACTTCGTGTCAGCGATGACAGTTCCTACACTGATGTATGCCAAAACACTTACCAACGTGAAGTTCAATAAAGCACTGTCCGGTATGGCCATCTGAATACCAGCTGCCATGGAATTTCCAGAAATACTCTGCGTATCAAACGTCATCAACCAGATGAGGTCTGAAATTTGGTCTATAAAGACGGCTTGTTGGCCTTCTGGGTCCAACGGCTCAAAATTCGTGGTTTCGTTGATGTTCACGGTAGTCCCATCAAAGTCGACCTTAACGGATGTAATACGAGGAGAAACTTCACAAATCGTGGGTGTGATGAAGGAGTACCAAGGTTCAAAGCCTTGCATAAGAACAACTACTCAAATTCCATGATCAGAGTTTCGACCACATGGTTCCAAATGACGATTACTCACGGAAAGACTGGTTTGTCGCTTTCTCGAAGTCCTGGTATTTGCAGATTGAGCCAATTAAGACACCGTCGCCCAGAGCCGAACCAGTTAGATTAACCATTGCCAGGATATCGATGGTGTCTGCTGGAGAATTGACAACAAATTTCACTTGCGGTGAGTCCACTCACAAGCAACTGAATCGCTTGAACAATTTGTGATCGTCAACCATCTCTGTATAGCATAGTCCACTGTGACGCCCACATTGGGCCCATCGATCGATGTTCCCAATGATGCACTGCTATATAAATCCACAGATGGATACACATCGGTTGCATTGATGAATGACTGCTGTCGACAGTGGACTTCCGCACTAAGGCCTTGTTGGAACGTTGTATAGCTTTGAGTCCATCCTGCATATTCGGATGGGATGCTTAAACTGGCATCTTGCGTCATTGCCGAGTGATTTATGAATACACCCCCTGAGCCTCGTGTCACACAGTAGCCATACGCATACAAGATGATCACCTACCTGTTGAACCATTATACAATGCATCCAGCAAGGGGATGTAGTACGGTGAGCCAAACTCATTCACGACTGCCGCAGTTCCGGCTTGAGTATACTGAGACACCTGCTGAAGACCGTAACCCTGCAGGCCTGCAAGTACAAATGTTGTTTAATTTTATTGTGACTGCTGAGTGAAGAGAGATATCACCTCTTGTTGCGTTCATGTAGGTAACAAGTGGTGAACTCCCGCTAGGATATGGAGCAACATACCCGCCCCAATTAGCTTGAAGTGGTGCGGCGGCAGCGGAGTAGTTCATTTGTGTACCCGTGAAATAAAACTCGAGATCCACAGACGTCGGGGTCAAAAAACTAACCCAACTACCAGGATTGCAGATTAGTAATGAGAAGTATACGAAAACCTATCATGAATTACCTTGACGTGAGCGGTCCACATAACATAGCGTACATCAATGTATAGTTCAGCCAGGTCCAGTACTGCCTGTCGCCGAGTGCGATATCCTTTCTTCCATCGCGCATGCATGTGTAAGTTAGCTACGACGTGCGTAGCTAGAGGCGATGCGAGTGCGAAGGGGGTAGATAGACCGCTGAAGGAATGATAATGATTAGTGTTAGCTTCAAATGACGGATGACGGATGCGAGAGATATCGTGAATCGGTAAACGAGAGTGACCGCGTTATAGCGATGATAAGAGAAGGTAATGAGACGGGTTCTTCGGGGCGTTCTTCTGGGGGATCTACTGTTCTATTCTGCTGCTTATTAGGAATGTACATGGGCTACTTATACTGTAGGATGAGGAAGGGTCGTCCTAGAATAGTTAAAGGCAAGGGCTCGGTGTACGGTCGGTGAAAGCGGTAGCTGAAGGGAGTGGCGTTTGTATTTGATAGTGTAGCGAGAGAATGATATAAGAGTTGTTGACAAGGTGAAGACGGCGGTATTACGAATGGAGGAACAGTAACGACAGGAAGGGTTTAGCGAGCGATAGGAATTGAAAGGATAGGTACTAATAAAAGGGGTCGGGTATCGTGCTTGACAAACGGTCCAGGCGTTGACGTGGTGGTTGCGGTGAGAGGAGTATCGGCATGTTCCGGCGATAAACGTTTGGTAATTCTTACACCTCCCTCCAAGTACGAATATCAACCGTCCTCGGTTGATCCATAGGACCAACTAAGCATCAAACGACTCGGGAAGGCCTGCGATCGCGTCCGTGTCAATGAATTGTGTGACTTCGAGCGTGACTGGAGAGCGCGCGTGATAAGGAATGATGCGGAATGCGGTGAACTTAAGTTTGGACACTGATCCGTCAACTTCGGCGAGGTAGTAGGCTCCGTTTGAGGTACGCGCGACAACGACCATGGGACCGAAATAACGAGGCTTGCACTTGGCGTTTGAGGACGGTTCGATTTTCTTGTTGAGTACCAAGACGAGGTCGCCGGGTTTGAATGTCCGGTCTGCGATGGTGTTTGCGAAACGGCGCTTGAAGTCTTTGACAGACGCGTAGCGGCTTGCGAGAATGCGCTCGTGGATACATGCAAGGTCGTCGTCGCGTTTAGCGAGCTGGCGGGCACGTAGGGAGATGAGCTCGTCTGTGGTAAGGATAGAACCGAAGTCCGGCAGAAGAAAGGTTGCTTCGATGATATCGAGCGGAAGGAGGGGTTCGACGCCGTGTGCCATGTAAAACGGTGTGTGTCCCGTTGATTTACGAGTCGTGACGCGGTCGGCCCAAAAGACGTGCGGGGCTAAAACTGGCCATTGTGTGATGTCGCCGTTACATGCTTTGATGAGCGAGTCGCGAATTGTGCGGTGCGAACGTTCGACGATACCATTGGCTTTTGAGTTGTAGGCCGAAATGCGAATGTGATGGATGTGGTATGTAGACGCGAGCCAGTCTAGCGCGGCAACGAACGGCGTGCCATTGTCCGTGACAATTTCCTCCACTCCGCCCCAACGACACAGCAATTCTTCAAAAATAAATGCACCGAGTGTGCGACCAGTCTCTTTTCGTAGCATGCGCCACTCAGGCCATGCGGTGAGCGAACAGCGAGCTTGAACAATGTATGAAAATCCATGAGATGTCGGCATATACATGGAGTCGGTGTAAGCTTTTCGAAAGAGTGGCGCGGGAACAGCGACTGTTGGCGGAAGAATGACTTTTTCAACAGAGCGAAGCTGACATTGATGACATGTTTTGAGGTACCATGCGAGGTCACGATCGAGGGATGGCCACCAAAAACGGTCAGCAATGGTGCGTCGTGTGGAATAAATTCCCTTATGCCCAAGATTGTCGTGGGTTTCCTGGAGAATTCGAGCACGATCGAGCTGAAAAATAACAAGCTGATGACGACCTGTGGGATTACGACGCCAAAGTCGTTTATTATGAACAAAAAATTGTGCCGCTCGCTTAAGGAAGCGAGTGCGGTCAGAGCGCTGCATACCCGAAGGCAGTGCGAGCGTCTCAAGATAGCACTGGATGACCCGAAGATCATTGTCATGCTTCTGCGAAGCCTCATCACTTGGGATCGTGATTGCTAGGTCAGTACTCAGACTGGTTTCCATAGATGCAAAAACCTGTGTCTTCGTCATCATTCCCTGTCGTCCGTTGTGCGAGTCTATTGCAGCCCATAAACCACATCCGAGAACTTCATCTATCCAATCCTCTACATCCTGCGAGTCTTCTTCGTCGTCTTCATCGTCTTCTGGTGCGCGGCGACGCCGTGATAAGCCATCAGGGCCAATGTGCCTGGATCCCGGAATGTGTTTGAGTGTGAAGTCGAAGAGTAAAATTCCCGCGATCCACCGGTTGATGGCAGCATTCGGCTGAATATCTGGGTTGTTCAGCATGCCCTTAATATACTTCGCGTCCACTTCTACTGTGAGATTCTTGACACCTATTGTCCAAACTTTCGTTGCCTTGAGCGCGCGAAAAAGACCGTAGAGTTCGATCTTGGCCTGTGAGTAACGAGATTCACGTTCGTTCCAGGTAATGGAGCCGAAACGAGAGGGCCGTCGCTGCAAGTTGTCATCTAACTGAAGTAGAATCCATCCACAGGCAATATATGATGAGTCGACGGCAAGAATGACTGGATTAGAGGATTTGTAGTCAATAGGGCAAATAGCGGGGGATTGAATTACAGCTTGTTTGAGGGTGTCCATGGCTGTTTGTGCGCATTCGTCCCAAATGAAAGGTACAGCATTGCGGGTGAGATTGGTAAGTGGTCGTGCAATGAGGGCATAATCCTTGATCCAGTTGCGAATAGTGCCTGCTATGCCGAGAAATCCTCGGACTTCGGTGCGTGAAGTGCAGGGTGACCATTTCTTGATTTTCGCAACTTTAGACTCATCAGGGATACGTCCCTTATAAGTGCACCGCTGACCAACTACTATTACCTCCGGTACGCAAATAAAAAGCTTCTTAGCTGATACCGTGGCTCCAGCATGCTTGAGTCGGTGTAGAACTCGGTTGACATCTAAGCAGTGCTCCCAGACGAAGCATCGAATACCGGGATTTTCGGGGATTGTTTCGAACATGCTATCCAAGAGCTCGTACCGTGTGCTTGGTCCAAGAACGTTGACGTCATCTTGAAAATTTGGTGCGATCTCGATCTCGTGCTGCAAAATGAAAGCAACATCATTCTGGAAGACGGCAGGTGAATCTGTCCAACCCATGGGTAGAGCAGTGAGACGAAAGGTGCCGAGAGGTGTTTGGAAGGTTGTAAGATCACGTGATTCTTCGGCAAGTGCACGATGATCGAAACCGACAAATAAATCCATCATCGTATAAATAGATCGTCCAGCTGACTGCTCTGCAAATAGCTCAACATACGGAAGAGTAGCAGCGTCTTTGACAGTGACTGCGTTAAGGGGCTGGAGGTTGTGGACAATGCGAATGGAGCCATTTTTCTTTGCAACACAGAACCAGCTAGATTGATAGGAGCTGTTCGATGGTTCATAAATCCCTGACGCGATTTTTGACTTAATGAGGGAAATGACCTCATCGCGGATTCCCGGTGGGATGGGTGGCTGACGATGTACCCATGGAGTGTGCTCTATGGTCGGAATGATAACCGGTGGGAAATAGTCATCCCGAAATCGGCCTTTCTCCGTCTCGTCCCATGCTAGTGCTAACTCGTTGAGAGATAAGACATGTGCAGCTAACTTTTGCTCGTCGGGCCATAGAAAGCTGTTCTTGAATATTCCAAGGTCGTTCATGCGTTCCTCGGTGAGACGGGTGCCTGGAATAAAGTCTGAGGGAGTCGGAGAGACCGTGGGAAGGGATAGGAGTGGGTCTTCGGGAAGACGACGGATAATACGAGCATGGGCTGGCATGGTAGTTGCGACTGGCTTGATTCGATTAGCAACCTTCTTATATGCGAAAACGTGTCGGAGTGGATCATAGTCGAATGCATCTTGCAACAGGTGCTCCGAGAGAGAGGTGGCAGTGAGACGTGAGACAGCGATGGGTGATGATGAAGGAGTTGAGGCTGTAGCATGGAAGGTGGATGTTGCGAGCATGAACGAGCCTGGACGGGGTGGGAGACGAGGTGATGTAGCGCAGGTCCGAACACGTGTGATGTCAGTGGGGTCGTGGATAGTTACATAGACCATTTCTGCTGTTTCGGACTTTGATAACTTTACGAGTCGCTGCCAAGGACATCCTAGAAGCAAGCGATAAGGTGCGTCCGCAATAACAGTAGGCATGTGCCCAGGTTTTAATGCCATCTACATTGATCTCGAGCATTTCAATACAACCAGCCATATCCTGCGAACTGCCGTTAGCCGTCTGCATACGCATACGAATGTCTTTATTGATTGGGGCTCAAATCTTCTTCCAGACATCTTCGTGAATGACGACAAGCTCTGACCCTTCATCTAATAATCCCATCTCCGTGTGAATGCTGTTTAGCATGACCATGAGCTCGCAAAGGGGGGTAGCATGTTCGACTAGGGGTGGCGGTGCGGAAACGACAGCCGAGAGTGCGTTTGTGGATACTGCTGATGGTGTAGTGATCCGATGGGTGTGGCAGTGTTCTACAGCTTCGCGGCGAAGGTCTGGGCTGATTGCGAGAAGGTCAGAGATTGTGACATTGGGGACAGCCATGCTGAGCATGTTCTGATAGATATGAGATGCTGCGTCTGGGGTAGCTGCCTTGGATTCATAGGTGAAAGCTGGAGCCTTCTTAGCATAGGCATTGGAGGGCGGAGGTTCGGCGGAACAACTCTGGCTTTGTGCACGGGGTAACTTGGTGACATCAGACTTGATGGATGGTTCTGGGGTTGATCCGATTTTATCCAATGCTGCAGACTTGGCCTTGGAACGTGTGATAGCTAGTGTTTCAACTCTGGATTCTTCGTCTTCGATCGTCGTGACCGTAGCATGGTTCTCGGCTATCCGCGTGCATTGAAGAAAGTAAGACTCTGAAATGAATGTGCTGGAGGGAATGGAAGGTGTGGATGGCATGTGAGGAGGTGCTTCGCGTTCGAAGGGCTTGTGATTCACTGGAGCAGGTGGAGCTGGAGTCGTGCTTACACTGTACTTATTGATAAGTTGTTGCATCGTCTCATTGCGTCGTCGATAGATGCGTGAGCCATCTGGGTATGCATAGAAATGGTTCTCGCGAATAACACGTCCTGTGCGAATATACTCTGCTGCCGTAGGGCAATTATGAATCAGATGCTGTTGTCCACAGAAATAGCAGAAGAAGTCGTCGTTGAATGATCGGGATGGTGCTGCGTGTGTTGGCGTGACTGCGGGAACATTGTTTGAGATTTGACGAGTGCATGGAGGGGCCCAAGCTTGAGCAGCTGCAGGAGCGAGACAAACAAGACGGGTGTAACATGACGAATAATTGATGTCTGCGATGTCAAGTCCATGCATCTGCCGTGCGAGAGAGTCAACTTCATCTAGCGTAGACTTTTGCATACTGGGAATGGGGGGTTCTGGGCTTCTAAAACGGACATTCCTAGTCTGCCCTTCGCGCAGAACGTCTCGGAGTTCATCTTCATCGTCCGAATCGTAACTTGCCCGATTACGTGTGTGAGAGTTGATTGTTGCGCTAGTCGGAGTACAATGATCTCGAATGGATTTAATGCGGAGAGTGATGGGATCATTGAATTCGGCATCGAAGGCTTCGTCCGAGAACACATGACGACCAGCTGCTAGAACCTTCTCAAAATCAGCTGGCTCGTTGCGGTCGAAGTTAGGATCCTTAAGTTCCAGACGCTGGAGGATCTGCCGATGAGCACGGACAGATAGTCCTTGCCAGAAGTACTTATTGCGGTCCTGTACTGATATTTTGTTGTTTGTGACGAGCCAGACGGCAATCGCACGAAACTGACGGTAGTACTGAATGAGCTTGGTCTCCGTACAAATGTCATTATCCACTTGATTGACGACAATCCGTTCGAGATCACGAACGGTGTAGCGCTGCCCCTTGCTCGCACCAGGGTACTGATCTAAGATATTCTGCTTGAAAACGGGATAGTCGCGACTCTCGTAGCCAGTGAGCGTGATCCAGAAACGCTTCATCGGGAGATCGACGTATCGTACTAGACACTTGCACTTGTCAGCATTTGTTAAGCCGTAAGTAGTTGTGAGATCTTCAAACAGCTCAAAGAACTCTGAGAGTTCGGACGTCTCACCATTGAACAACGGCGCTTTGCTTGAGTTGGGACCAGGCATGGCGCCTATGCCTTGAAGCGCATGCGACATCACGGCGGTTGGCTGGGGTGCGGCTGGTAGTGTAGCATTGGTGAAGATGGCGGGTCTTAGTTGAAAGGAGGGTTGAGGGTGCGGCTGTGGCTGTGGAAGGCTGAAGAGTGGTAACGAGGGTGTCTTTGTTTGTGAGACAGTAGTGGTGATGGACATTGGGGAGCTGGGTTTGCTGACGATGGGCACGAATGGGTTATCTTCGTCGCTGGATTCCTGATTATCGAGTCGGGGACGGATTGGGGTAGGTATCGTACTGCTGGCGGCGACTGGATTTGACGGTGTTATTGGGATATATGGTAGTGGATGGGAAACGGATGGGGCGGTGAGGGAGCGGCTCTTGTTTCTGGTGACAGCCAGCGTGGGCAAGTCTTCTGCTAGAGACTTCTGCGGGAGTCCTCCGTATTGAAGCGGAATGGTGATAGTTGGGAGTGAGGTGATGATGGTATGGAGTTGGACAGAGATCTAATCACCCCCTCGCGGTGGGCTCCAATGTGTAAGTTAGCTATGACATGCGTAGCTAGAGGCGATGCGAGTGCGAAGGGGGTAGATAGACCGCTGAAGGAATGATAATGATTAGTGTTAGCTTCAAATGACGGATGACGGATGCGAGAGATATCGTGAATCAGTAAACGAGAGTGACCGCGTTATAGCGATGATAAGAGAAGGTAATGAGACGGGTTCTTCGGGGTGTTCTTCTGGGGGATCTACTGTTCTATTCTGCTGCTTATTAGGAATGTACATGGGCTACTTATACTGTAGGATGAGGAAGGGTCGTCCTAGAATAGTTAAAGGCAAGGGCTCGGTGTACGGTCGGTGAAAGCGGTAGCTGAAGGGAGTGGCGTTTGTATTTGATAGTGTAGCGAGAGAATGATATAAGAGTTGTTGACAAGGTGAAGACGGCGGTATTACGAATGGAGGAACAGTAACGACAGGAAGGGTTTAGCGAGCGATAGGAATTGAAAGGATAGGTACTAATAAAAGGGGTTGGGTATCGTGCTTGACAAACGGTCCAGGCATTGACGTGGTGGTTGCGGTGAGAGGAGTATCGGCATGTTCCGGCGATAAACGTTTGGTAATTCTTACAGTATCCGTCATCGATGAATTTCATCATCGTAGATGCTACGATGAAACGTCTGCCCACTCGACTGGTCAGCTGCAGAAGTTGCTTTGTCGATGGGGACGGGGATTCGGGTCGCCGCCATCGCAGCTGCTGGAAGGAATAATGGAAGAACATATAGATATCGTTGTCAACGTCTGCGCCGACCAATGAGATGATGACCACGATGCCCTCCCCAGAAGTTTTCACTGGTATTTCGCACACCAGTGAGCGCATCTCATCTGTCTCAAAGGCTTTACAGATATGCAATTCCGAACGACTTGTGAGCAGAATGTGGGTCACGGGCAGATCAGGGTCACGAAGTGCCCGTGCAAGCAAAAGGATGAGATCGGCAAGCTCAGGTTCGGATGTGCATTCATCAAGGGCATCGACGACAAACGACAAAGGCGGACACCCGCGCAGCCTAAACTGAAGTCCGTGGAGAGGTCGAAGAAACAGGGCCTCCATCTGATCGTCTAGAGACTTGTCGGGGTCTAGAAGGGCAGGATTCTCGAGGATAGTGTTGTTCACGTGAGTCTTGACGCTGGGGAAATTGATGGCCAGCTGGTAGGCAAGCGTCACAAAGAAGTAACCAACCGTGCGGCGTTTCGTGTACTTGCGTGAGAAAAAGAATGTTCCCGCAAGCCGCTTCTCGACATTCGTCTCCTCTGTCACTTTCAGACCTCTCATCCTTTCAGCTACAGTAAACGCAACAGCAGATTTTCCGGTGCCTGCCATGCCATGCAGCCAAATGATTTGACTCTTCTCCCGGTTGTCTAATGATGTGTAGATGTGGTTAAGAAGGTCCACTCGAGTCCCTTCCAAACATTTCGGATGAGGTTGGCGTTCACGGGAGTCATATTCGGCACCCCTGACAGCGACCTGGGATAGCTTCTCCCAAGTTTCTTCAGACGACCGAGGAACTGTTAATGAGGTCAGAGAGCGAGACAGGAGATGAGAGATGGAAATACCGACATTGATCCCGGTCACTCATTGGTAGAGGTAAGTATGAGATGGAACAGGATAACTTGGGCAGTACTGCCACTGATAGCATTGTCAGAGATCACAAGAGCGTCATTTATCTCAAGGAGTAACATACGGAGTCCGGGGACACATTAATCGAAGGATCAGAGTCCAGGGTAATTTTGAGCCCTTTTTAGTAGGTCAAGGTGGGTTCACTGAGTTGTGCAAAAGCTTAAGTTGTGAAGATATTATGTTTGTGTGACACTGGTGTTGAGCTGGGTAGGGAAACGATCAAGCTGTGCCAAGTGATGGAGACTGTTATGGTGGAGTAGGCGCTCGTGAGTTGCTCAGTACTATTATTGAACACCAGTGACCTTATAAGTAGTCTCCCGTAGTCATACCTTCATCACCAAAATTACCGAATCCAGACATCACATGACATGTTGACATTTCTGACGCCGCCAATTATATATACCTGTCATATTCGACATTTGAAATAACGTCACGATATGATGACGTCGAACATACTGTCTGTCAGACACAGGTCATCTAGTAGAGTAGCTGTCAGCCAGATATCAGATACATCCAATGTATTATATAGAGTAATACTAGTGATATATGATGAAACTGGGTGGAACCCAAGTAAAGTACCTAAAGGACACCATAGCCTCCCTCAACAAGTATGTCATCATCGAGTTCCTCACCAAACTCAGCCATAATCTCATCCTCCTCATCATCCCTCAAGATATCATATTCCTTCAATTATTCCCATTTTATCAACTAACAACATCCAGAACGCAGTCTCGTTGGACGGCACCTACTGCTTCAACTTGAATATAGACACTCCGGGCAGTGGGCACCAAGGTACCTTTATCATTTTGCTCGATGCTTATCTTGGATCGAGAAGCACCCGAAACTTGAATCTAATATCGCCAAACAAGGACAAGCACGTCAATATCAATATCGCGCATCGCATATTTTACATCTTATCTTTCACTTCCACCACCATGGTGCGTCGCAAACGCTCTGCTTCCATTTCTTCTTCTTCTGAATTATCCCACAGTTCCAGGTTATCAGTATTGTCAGTAGCCACCTCTACTTGACGACCCACAGAAAACCGAACTCGCTGTCATCATCAAGAAGGTGAGTGTATGCGCATATTATGTACTTAATTCATCCACCAGATGGATGCTGCTATTTCAGTGACTCGCTCTGACGACATCTCACGTCTGAAGAGTCAAATCGGCCATTATGTGGCCTTCAACACCGCCTAGCAAGAGTCCGTGCTCAATCACGCTCCGAGTCGTTCATGCAATCTAGGTGCGTCTTTTTTCACTTATCTCTGCATGTACATCACTGAGATGTATCTACATATATGTTATTGTCTGCAACTGTCGCTGCTTGTCTGTACTACTTGTTTGTACTTGTCTCTGCTGTCCTGCGCACGTTTGCGCCTGGTGATTGTCTTTTCGTTCACCCGAGATTCGTTTGTATTCATTTGCGCTTGGTCATGCAATCTAGGTGCGTCTTTTTTCACTTGTCTATGTGTATACATTGCTGACAAGTATCTACATATCTATTTGTGAAGTTATGTACATTTACTTTTTGGCACTTCGTTGCGGCCACTTCGCGTGCTTGCACACATCTACACTTGTCTTTATGTGTCTCAGGCTGTGCTCGTTTGTATCCGGCGTCTTCAAGTTGTGCAATAGGTTCGATTTTTCGATTGATAATATTTATAACTAACTGATCGCATGCTCACTTGTTCACATTGCCATCACAGAAAATTTAGCGCGCGCGCCGTGGCTTGCTTGGGCCCAAGCCCCGGCTTTGGGCTGGCTTGGGCTCACGGCTCAGGCTTGAACTCGTGGATTTCTCATATTCCTGTCCTGGTGTCCGCTCTCGATTACCCGTACTCACATACATAGGCTCGGAATGATACACTAATTGTACCTCACTGCTTTGTACTACTGTTAATTCAATGCATTACCTTGTTATATCAGAACACAATTGCGATGTCTGATCAATCTGAGTGAAATTCAAATACTTGATGTACATAGCAATGTCTGATATATCGGTACACTAGCTTAATGCCAAACTTATGTCATATGGCAGTCACAATGCCAGAATTGAGTTTCCTAACATTGCCCGACATTGAGACCTTGCGCCGGATACATATGGCAGGTATGGTAGCTCCGACATGGCCATATATAGCCATGTCTGAGTTTCTACTTCAGTTAGATGACAACTTGCAGCGACGGCCCTCTCGTTTCGGCTCCATTACCTGGAACGAACGTGAATCTCGTTACTCACAGGCCAAGATCGAACTCTACGGTCTTTTTCGCGTGCTCAAGGCAACGAAAGTTTGGACAATAGGTGTCAAGAATCTCACAGTAGAAGTGGACGCGAAGTATATTAAGGGCATGCTGAACAACCCAGATATTCAGCCGAACGCTGCCATCAACCGGTGGATCGCGGGAATTTTACTCTTCGACTTCACGCTCAAACACATTCCGGGATCCAGGCACATTGGCCCTGATGGCTTATCACGGCGTCGCCGCGCACCAGAAGACGATGAAGACGACGAAGAAGACTTGCAGGATGTAGAGGATTGGATAGATGAAGTTCTCAGATGTGGTTTATGGGCTGCAATAGACTCGCACAACGGACGACAGGGAATGATGACGAAGACACAGGTTTTCGCATCTATGGAAACCGGTCTGAGTACTGACCTAGCAATCACGATCCCAAGTGACGAGGCTTCGCAGAAGCATGATGATGATCTTCGGGTCATCCAGTGCTATCTTGAGACGCTCGCACTGCCTTCGGGTATGCAGCGCTCTGACCGCACTCGCTTCCTTAAGTGAGCAGCACAATTTTTTGTTCATAATAAATGACTTTGGCGTCGTAATCCCACAGGTCGTCATCAGCTTGTTATTTTTCAGCTCGATCGTGCTCGAATTCTCCAGGAAACCCACGACAATCTTGGGCATAAGGGAATTTATTCCACACGACGCACCATTGCTGACCGTTTTTGGTGGCCATCCCTCGATTGTGACCTTGCATGGTACCTCAAAACATGTCATCAATGTCAGCTTCGCTCTGTCGAAAAAGTCATTCTTCCGCCAACAGTTGCTGTTCCCGCGCCACTCTTTCGAAAAGCTTACACCGACTCCATGTATATGCCGACATCTCACGGATTTTCATACATCGTTCAAGCTCGCTGTTCGCTCACCGCATGGCCCGAGTGGTGCATGCTACGAAAAGAGACTGGTCGCACACTTGGTGCATTTATTTTTGAAGAATTGCTGTGTCGTTGGGGCAGAGTGGAGGAAATTGTCACGGACAATGGCACACCGTTCATTGCCGCGCTAGACTGGCTCGCGTCTACATACCACATCCATCACATTCGCATTTCGGCCTACAACTCAAAAGCCAATGGTATTGTCGAACGTTCGCACCGCACGATTCGCGATTCGCTCGTCAAAGCATGTAATGGCGACATCACACAATGGCCAGTTTTAGCCCCGCACGTCTTTTGGGCCGACCGCGTCACGACTCGTAAATCAACGGGACACACACCGTTTTACATGGCACACGGCGTCGAACCCCTCCTTCCGCTCGATATCATCGAAGCAACCTTTCTTCTGCCGGACTTCGGTTCTATCCTTACCACAGACGAGCTCATCTCCCTACGTGCCCGCCAGCTTGCTAAATGCGACGACGACCTCGCACGTATCCATGAGCGCATTCTTGCAAGCCGTTATGCGTCTGTCAAAGACTTCAAGCGCCATTTCGCAAACACCATCGTAGACCAGACATTCAAACCCGGCGACCTCGTCTTGGTACTCAACAAGAAAATCGAACCGTCCTCAAATGCCAAGTGCAAGCCTCGTTATTTCGGTCCCATGGTCATTGTTGCGCGTACCTCAAACGGAGCCTACTACCTTGCCGAAGTTGACGGATCAGTGTCCAAACTTAAGTTCGCCGCATTCCGCATCATTCCTTATCACGCGCGCTCTCCAGTCATGCTTGAAGTCACACAATTCATTGACACGGACGCGATCGCAGGTCTTCCCGAGTCGTTTGATGCTTAGTTGGTCCTATGGATCAACCGAGGACGGTTGATATTTGTACTTGGAGGGAGGTGTAAGAATTACCAAACGTTTATCACCGGAACATGCCGATACTCCTCTCACCGCAACCACCACGTCAATGCCTGGACCGTTTGTCAAGCACGATACCTGACCCCTTTTATTAGTACCTATCCTTTCAATTCCTATCGCTCACTAAACCCTTCCTGTCGTTACTGTTCCTCCATTCGTAATACCGCCGTCTTCACCTTGTCAACAACTCTTATATCATTCTCTCGCTACACTATCAAATACAAACGCCACTCCCTTCAGCTACCGCTTTCACCGACCGTACACCGAGCCCTTGCCTTTAACTATTCTAGGATGACCCTTCCTCATCCTACAGTATAAGTAGCCCATGTACATTCCTAATAAGCAGCAGAATAGAACAGTAGATCCCCCAGAAGAACGCCCCGAAGAACCCGTCTCATTACCTTCTCTTATCATCGCTATAATGCGGTCACTCTCGTTTACTGATTCACGATATCTCTCGCATCCGTCATCCGTCATTTGAAGCTAACACTAATCATTATCATTCCTTCAGCAGTCTATCTACCCCCTTCGCACTCGCATCGCCTCTAGCTACGCACATCGTAGCTAACTTACAATACAATGATCCTCGGGATCAGTTTCAGCTCATTCTCGAGTTCACAGATACACTGCTACCAGGAACGGATGTGTACAAACTATACGACTGTATCCTCTCCACATGTACCAATCCCAAACGGGCATACACACATTTGTCTGTCGTTGCTGCTCTTGCGGACCCTTTACCAGTCTCACAAATCTCGAAACTTCTTGGCCCGGGTGAGGGCAGGGATCTCGAGTTAACGTTGATGCAGCTACGGTCTTTCATGGATATTCCTACCGACAGTAGCCTCCCTGTAAACATCTATCACTCGTCCGTTCGTGACTATGTTTCCGACCCATCAAACTGCAGCCTCCCTCAAGTACAACCCATTTCACCGCACTCCCTACTTGTACTTTCGTCTCTCTACTTGATGGTGCGCGATATTCCAGAAAATACGGCTCTCCTTGATGCACTCTCAGAATTGGAGAGGCATAGCCAAGTTATGCAGCCCTATGACACTAGGAGCTTGAAACAGTCATTAGCCTTCGTCGTCCAGCCTCCGGAGCCACTGCAATCTCTCCTAGGTCTATTATGGCTTCGGGGAGATCGCGGTTCGCGTTTCCAGTGCTGGCTAGGGACCTTAGACGGGCATGCTTGGCTGCAGACCCAAGAGGGAAGGGACTGGCTGTCAACTGAGAATGGGAAAACTTGGCTGCAGATTCAAGGGGGGAAAGACTGGTTGTGGACTGAGAGCGGGGAAAATTGGCTTCAGACGCAAGGAGGAAAAGACTGGCTGTGGACTGAGAGTGGGAAAGATTGGCTCCAGACTCAAGGGGGGGAAGACTGGCTCCAGACCCAGTGGGGAGAGGATTGGCTCCGGAGTCAGGGGGGGAAGGACTGGCTCCAGACCCAAGGGGGAGAGGACTGGCTCCAGACCCAGTGGGGGGAGGACTGGCTGGGGACCGAGAGCGGGAAAGATTGGCTTCAGACTCAAGGGGCGAAGGACTGGCTTCAGACTTGGGGGGGGGGAAGGACTGGCTACGGACCTGAGTGGGGCAAGACTGGCTACAGACACAGAGCAGACAAGACCATGTGCGAATGCAGACCGCGTGATATTGGCTGCGGACGGAGAGTGGACGGGACTGGCTAGAGACGGAGAGCGGGCGGGACTGGCTGAAGACAGAGAGTGGGAGAGGCTGGCTTCAGACACAAAGCGAGAAAAAGAGTTCACAGACACAAGTAGGAAACACAGGGCTGCATACCCCGTCTCGAGGCAGGCTGCAGGCCCATGGGGGGAAAGCTTGGCTGCAGCGAGATTGGCTGCAGACCGAGGGTGAACAGGACTGGTCAAAGACTGAGGAAGGGCGGGACTGGCTGCGGACGAAGGAAGGGTGGGATTGGTTGCGGACCAAGAGCGAGCAGGACTGGTCGCGGGGAGGGCGGGACTGGCTGCAGACTGAGGGAGGGTGGCACTGGCTGTGGACGGACGGAGGGTGGCACTGGCTGCGAACCGAGGAAGGGCAGGACTGGCTGCGAACCGAGGGAGGGCTGGACTGGCTGCGGACAGAGGGAGGGCAGGACTGGCTGCGGACAGAGGGAGGGCGGGACTGGTTGCTGGCCTGGCTGCGGACCGAGGGAGGCTGGGACTGGCTGCAGACTGAGGGAGGGCGTGACTGGCTGAAGACTGTGGGAGGTCGGGACTGGTTGCAGATTGAGGGAGGGCTGCACTGGCTGCAGACCCAGGGTGGGCGGAACTGGCTGCAGTCTCCGGATGCGCAAGACTGGCTGCAAACCCAGAGCGGGTGGCACTGGCTGCACACACCCCATGGCCAAGCATGGCAGATGACTTCTGCGGCGTCTTTCTGGGCGACAATGACAGATTTCTTGAGCACATTGGAAGACATCAGCGAGTACACAGTCATTCCAGAATTATCTTCACAACCAGCTTTTCAAGTCATCCATCAGTTTAAAAGCCTGCCGGATTTCTTGATATTTCCGGTGCTCCTGGCTTTACGGCCCCAGGATCATTCCACTTCCGCCATCCCAGAAGATCCGCCAGACATGGAGATCATCCATGCCATGACGGCATTTGCAACTTTCGCAAATGAAGCACGGGAACGAAGTCGATCAGCTTCCGACGCTTCCAACTACGCATGTCAAAACTGGGCCTTCCATCTCTCGCGTGCTCCGAATCCATGGGACATCAGGCTCAAACGTGCATTTAAGTTCTTCTGGGATTATCACCTCCTTTCCTGGCTCGAAAGGCAGTGGTGTTTGAAGGGCCTGCGGTCTTGCCTCGTTGTTTTATCTGAAGGGCAGAAACTTGCAAAGGTGTGTATCTTCAATGATTTTCGCGACTCAATATCTGACCTGCGCATATAGGAATGTCTCCTCCGAGCTCCAGGGCCATCTCAGTCACAAGTCTGAAACTCTATTTTATGCAACATTGTCCCACTGTCTTGTTATCTATCGCGCAATGCTATCCTTCTGTTGCGTTACTGCGGTGTTTACAACTTTTATACGCAGTGACTAATGTTTTTTCTCTGCTTCAGCATTGCCTGCGTTCGATCATTGACCGACTGTCATTGTGA
Source organism: Suillus paluster (assembly GCF_016628075.1). Taxonomy (NCBI): domain Eukaryota; kingdom Fungi; phylum Basidiomycota; class Agaricomycetes; order Boletales; family Suillaceae; genus Suillus; species Suillus paluster. The sequence goes on along the minus strand of NW_024537591.1, from coordinate 238,182 downwards.
ATGTTCGGGAATACTATCCACTGGCATCCAATGAATGAACCCAATCCTTTGACCCCTGAGAAGTGATAGCCTGGGTGAGAGATTCGTTACTATTTCCATCGCAGGCACTGAGCTCCCCGATGTGATCACCACTTGTTGTCAATTCCCTTCTACTACTGCCTGCACTCTGCCGCGATGCCCGTTCATCGACTTCAACATACTAATGCAGTGCTACATGTCTCACAGACAAACCGTTGGAGTGGGGGACCCCCAGGCGAGCCGGGGCAGAGTAGATGTCACCCTGAGTCTCTGACCTAGGAATGTCACCACGGATCGTACCGTTACCACGTGTACAGTCCAGAATTCTAATGATGCTGAATTTGGAAGGATGATAGCAGACTGCAAGAAGACAGAAAACAGTTCCGGGAGTTGACGAAGCTGATCCGAACTGAATTGAGACCTTTCAATGACATGCAATAAATGCTTGCTCAGAAATTTGATGGTCACAACAAGGGTGACAAGACCAAGAGACAGAGAGGGAAATAAGGTATGTAGCCTAGTGTTGAAAACACGGCCACGCACGAGACGATGACGAAAGATATGCGACACATTCGCAATGATCGAGGACAACATCTACTTTTTTTTTTTTTTTTTTGATTCCAATTACTGTCCTATTGAGAGTCATACTCTATGGAGGACAATACTATCTAGTCTAGGGGACCCCCAGTGTCCCCGACGCATCTCTGGATCCACAAATGCCCTGGTGTGGAGCGTACTCCCACCAGTCCGCCGTTCCCGCCGGCCGTTTTAGACGCGCGATCCTACGAAGATGAGATGACTTTTTACAGGTGTGAACAGTGTATGTATCTAACAGATGAATAAACAGGTACACGTACTCGGCCGTTAAAACGGGCAGGTACAGGAATCAAGGTTGGATGCAGGGTTAATATGTTGTAAGAGACGGCCAGGGTTGGCGATTGGCGTCTTTTTTACAGCCGGCTGACTTAGACCAGTGACAGGTGGTGGTGATTCCATGTGGGCGAGTATGATTATGGTGTGGTATTATAGGGGGTGTAGGGCATGCAGTTCTGTTGAGGTCTTGTGTGGTAATTAGGAGCGGGGTGTTTGAGCTGCCGGTGGGTGTCAATTAGTGGAGGTGCAAGGAGGCGGTATTTCACCGAGGGTGGCTTTCAGTCTACCAGTAGCATTGAGGAATTTAACAAGAGGGAGAGTGGCAGAGGGGTCGGTGAGGAGAAAGGAGGTGGATGAGGCTTGTTGACCTAGGGCGTTGAGCAGGATGTGGCGGTTGTGACAGTAATGAGGGCATGCTAGTAGGAGGTGGTGTACTGTTTCTTCAATGTCTAGGCAATGGGGGCAAAACGGGCTGGTCATCTTGCGAATGCGATGGAGGTGCTTGTTGAGTGGGGCGTGGCCCGTGCAGAGGAACATGTACATGCTGGCGAGGCGCTTGGGAAAGGTAGCGGATAGCTTGATAAATGAGCATTTCAGGATAAGGGGGTCAAGTTCGTTGAATCTGTAGAAGCGTGGGGATTGGCTCCAGGAATGACCCCATTGCTCATTAATGACCTTGTGCTGTGACTCTTGAAGTGCTGATATGCTCAGTGGCAGGGATCAATGATGTAGGTAATGTGGAAGGTGATCGCTGGGGGAGTTGTTCTGACGTCCTTCTGCCACCAGTTTGGCGTGTTTGTCTACTTCCTCATTACCGTGTACTCCAACGTGTCCCGGAACCCAACGTATTGTCACCTTGAAGTCGTCATACTCTCTTGCGATTCTTCTCATCAATCTACGAAAATGGTCCACTAGGTAGGATCCAGGACGTGAGTAGAAGCTCTCACCAGCATAGATGGAGGCTTGGTTGTCGATGGATATGGAGAGAGGGAACAATGGGTTGCGTTCTGTGGCTATTAGCTGCGCTGCGAGGGTTAGTCCCACTTCTTCTGCCTCAAAGACAGTGTGCTCTTCCTCCATGCCAAGGTGGTAGTGTAGTGTTCTGGGCAGTTTTCCCCGCGTGAAAGAGTACAGCTGCTGCTCCCACTTGACCTTTGTATCTCGATCTGTCACTGTAGACTTGGATCAGGTCGGTGAGTTGCTTGTGTTCCATCACCACTTCTTCCTTGCTGACAGCTATGTGAGTGGTCCACAGGTTCTTGGCCAAAGGTGGGTGATGTGCTGGTATGAGGGTTTCTACTGTGTTGGGTGATATATCGAAGCAGTGGGTAAGTCAATGCAGGGAGGTGCAGTGGGCAGCGACATATCGTGTGGCCACTTTGTGGACTGGCACATAATACAGTAACATATACCCGTCTCAGACGGGCAGCCGGGCATGACAATGTACTGATAGAGACGGGCCATCCAGTGTGGGCCGAGGGTGTGGTGTATCCGAGGCAAACAGATGGGCCGGGGGTATATAGTATGGATGGTAATACAGGAATGTACTATATAGGATATCAACAATAGTAGTGAATCCACTGGGATAGACAAGTGGGCTGGAGTAATGGAGTGCAATGTAAACGAGTGGGCCAGTAAAGGAGGTAAAATGGAGATGGGTGGGTCGTGTGATAGGGCCAGTAAACAAGGTGCGTTTGAGACGGGTGGGCCAGTAAAGGATGTGCAATTGAGACGGATGGGCCGGAGGTGCACTTGAGACGGATGGGCCAGAGGTGCAATTGAGATGGATGGGCCAGTAAATGATGTCCAATTGAGATGGGTGGGCCAGACGTGCAATCAAGATGGATGGGCCGGTATAGGATGTGCACTCGAGACGGATGGGCCGGTATGGGACGTGCAATTGAGACGGGTGGGCTGGTATGGGACGTGCAATTGAGATGGGTGGGCCGGTAAAGGACATCCGGTCGAGACGGATGGGCCGGTATAGGACGTGCAATTGAGATGGGTGGGCTGGTATGGGACACTCATTGACTCATTGAAAGCCCACAATGTTGAGAGCATAATAGACTACTAATACAGATGACAACATGAAAAATATGTAGTAGTATTACTTCTCCGTATCACTGGAAGGCTTCTTAGCATGCCTAGTGCTCGCTGACTGACCATGTTGGAGGGATAGAGGTCCATATTGTCGGCATGACAAAGGAGCCGAGGTGGACTGACCATTGTCCAGCACATTTGATGGCCCTCTGGTGATCAATGCATGAAGGGTGCCAGGTGAAGGCATGGACCCCACTGGGAGAATGAGAGGTGGTACCGGTGGTGCATCACCCGGAGGAACAGATGGGCCGGATACTGTTGTGGTGAGTGCCGGGTTGATGGTGGAAGTGGATGGCGCCCGTGCTTGCCTTGCGACCGGTGAGCCGTCTTCAATGCCAATGAGATCACCACCGGTCTGGGCGCTCATCCAAGATGCATCCGGAGTGAAGACGTCGTTGGTCAACGTGCGACCGAATGCACTGATGGATGGGCTGGCGACAATGGGGGGTGGATTGAATGCCGGTGGGGTTGTTGCTGTCCCTTCATCGGACCTATCCCCCCTCATATACCTCACAACTGCTTGAAGTTGGACGGACAACTCAGTTATGAGTCTTTGGTGCGCGTCCACATCCCCCTGTATCCGGTCGATCTGCATGGTCATGGCAGCATCCGATCCTTCGGCGACTTCGATGCAACGCTCCAGGTGATCTTGCCGGACGTCAACTTCCATCCTATCGTGTGTCCAGAGTGCCTCCATATCGATGCGAATCTGGGCCAACATGGCCTCCATCTCCTCATTAGCGAGAGGGTGCTGGATGGATCAAAGGGGTCCGGAAGGTGCAATGGGGGAGAGTGGATGATGGACCGGAGGGATGGGTGAGTCCCGGATGTTGTCCTCTGGGGCCATAACCGGTGGTGGAGGTGGCATGTCGTCAGTGCCCGGTTCGATCCAGTGGTCTGCGGGGAAATCGTCTACCGATGTGAGAGGCGCTGGTTGTGGTGTGGTACCGCCGGTACCAGTCACTTCTGGAGCATCATTGATCATCCGGACATCGTCATCCTCTTCCTCTTGGATGGGACTGGGATGTCGAATATCCCTGTCTACAAGGGCAAATGAGCGCCGGAACCCTACAACTGGAAACAAGAGACTTACCTTTGCCTTTGGACGACTGCCCACCGGTCTTGCTCTGTCCAGTGGTCTTTGACCGGCTCATCTTGGAGCGAGTGGTGATGGCTCTTGCAGGTGGTGTAGCGGCGATGCTGGGGGTGATGGTGGTCACAGTGGTGCTGTCCGTGGACACTGGGTCGGGCCTGATGCATGCCATCTTCCACAGATGGCACAAGGTGCAACTTAGGCCAACCTCACCTTTCTTCATCAACCACAGGATGCACTGCACATGCTTCGACCGGCATCTCTCGCAATGAGGTAAAGGTCCATCAACGTCCGGCTATGACAGATTAGTATAGTAAAAATGATATTGACCGGATGTCTCACCGGCTGTTGGCCCTTGCCCTTCTTGCTGTGGTCCTTGCCCACGGGACATGTAGACTAATGAAATATGTTAGCTGTATGAATCACAGGTGCGATGAGAAATAAGACCTACAGGTTTGTGTTGTTTCCCCGGCTTCATGGTGGCCTGCATCAGGATGAGTGAGGCACCGGTAAGAATGAAAATGATGAACATACCTTTCGCTTGCCTTGGGTATCATCACCCTCCAAATCATTATCTTCATCTTCCGGAATCTCATCCGTCTCACTTCCCTCTGGTGCAGCGCCCTTGTTCTGTGGAAGGACAAGAATGTCTGGTAAATTGTGTCAGTCGATAGCAACTGTTTTTGAAGGCAATGAAGACTTACCTTGTGTTTGGAGGGGTTTCGCGTCGACTTCTGGCGCTGTTTGCTATGTCAGTAATGTTAAGTGAAAGAGAAGGAAAGAAACTTGCCTGGATGACTGGAAGATCATCAACATCAGTCGCCATCTCCTCATCCTCATCCTCATCCTCATCATCTTCTGGTACCTTTGCCTTTGCCTTCTCTTTCCCTTTCCCCTTCCCCTTTGCTTTCCCTTTGCTCTTCACCTTCAGCTTCACCTTGTCAGAGTTGGTGTCGGACAAGACTTCCCTTGACTTGAGGAGACACTTCCGGGCCCTCTTGAACTGACACACAGGGGGACTAGTACTGAGTTCTCGCTTGTGCGATTTGGAGGGTCCAGCCGGTGCGGTCACACCGGATGCTGTATTTCCAGGGATGCAAATGCTGAAACGGTGGGCTGGTAATGACTGACCAGAGGATGGAACAGGCTGAGGTGCAGGCACCGGTGATGGGCCTGGGACTGGGGGTGGGACTGGTGCTGGTGCTGGTGTCTTTGAGGGTGTTGGTGCAGGTGCAGGTGTGGTGACCACCGGTGCAGAGGCTGGGGCTGGGGCTGGTGCTGGTGCTGGTGCAGGTGCAGGTGTGATGACCGCTGGTGCAGGGGCTGGGGCTGGTGCAGGTGCAGGTGCAGGTGCAGGTGCAGGTGCAGGTGTGATGACCGCCGGTGCAGCACCCAATGTCTTACCATACAATGGATGCTTCATGCACATCTCCTGGTTGTGCCCAACGCGGTTCCAGTCCGGGACTTCCTGCCAGTTGAGTGGTGCGCCTCTGAGCACTGAAAGATCTCAGCTGCCATGGACAGCAGGCGAGGGGGGATGTAGGTAGCGACCCTCCCATGCGAATGAATCGCGTCATTCTGAGACCCTGGTATCAATACAGGCAATACACAGAAGGACGTCAAACATACCACTTCACGAGCAATCTTCCGGCTCAATCCCATTTTCTCTTCCTCCGACTGGGACCGGAGCACCTGTTCAGCCATCTCATTGAGTCTGGCGATCAGAGCGATGAGCGCCTGGTTGGCAGGCAGCAGGGCAGAAGCAGAAGCAGAAGTGGAGTTGGATGACATCTGGGTAGTTAGAAAATTGCACTGGCAGATGGATGAGCTGAGTATCGAGTGAGAGCAAGTGAAAAAGACACCCGGAAGCGACCAATACAAACACTTGTGAAAATTTTTCATCACCGGATGCCCGGGCCATTGTTGCCACGTCATCATTATCTATTTTTAGCTACTTATTTCTCATTGTGTGGATGCTATTGTTGACACGTCATCTTTATCAAATTATCGCCAGCAGAGCATCCGGCTACAGTAGAACACATTCATTGTTCCGGTGATCGCATGAAGAACATCAATTTAAAGAAGGCACCCAACACAAGGAAGAAAACCATGTCATCCTCGGCGATTGCGCAAGAATATTTACAACTATCTAGTGAGGATGAAGGTGAGAAATCATTGCCTTTGGGAATGTACCTGTTGACATTATCCGGCATACTAGTATTTGACTTATTAGAGCCGGAACACGAGGAGCGCACTTACAACGACCCTTTGATGGATTGTTCAAGCATGGCTGAATGTGAGTTTTATCTCATTCCGGCCTGTCACACTGACAATTGATATTTGTCTTGGAGATTTAGATATCCTGTCAGCTCATGACCGGTGGAAGGATGGTAAAACATTGAAGATGTTGGAGATGACCGCCGAGGAGCGCCGGTCATTAGACATGGGATTTCCATTGTCTGATGATGACCGGATGTCTGACACTTTGGACATGCAATTCCCCACACTGTCTGACGACGACCGGTCATCCAACATCGCACCCGCACCGGAGTTACAGGAATATCAGATGTTGGACCTGGGATTTCCTCTGGAGTCAGAAGCGTTAGACATGGAATTCCCACTGGAATCAGACGATGCACTGGACATGGAATTTCCTCTGGAGTCTGACAATGATGTATTTGACATGGGATTTCTACCCGAATCCGGAGATGATGGACTCTCCCTTCACCCGGCAAACTCTCTGCAAGTCAGTCATCCGGCCGGTAACACAGGTACTGGTGCTAGACTATATCTAATACATCAACTTGCTCATTTTTCAATTCAATCCATGATACTCAATTAGAAGGCAGCCCTCTGGAGATGGGTTTTGACACAGATCCGGTAGATCATGTTCCGGACATAGGGAACAGTATTCAACCGGTAGAGAGCCCCTTGGAGATGGGTTTTCAAGCGGATCCGGTCAATGAGTTTCCGGATCAGTCATGTAAGTCTTCATTTTGTCAGATATTAAATGATTAATCACCTGCATTCAGTAGCCGTCAGTCAACCGGATCCCATTGGGTTTGTTATTCAGCTGGGCGGTAGGTGATTTGCAGGTTGCAGTGCACCGGTTGGAGATGGACAGGGATGGTGGTGCAATTTCGCCAGAAGAGGCCTTTGCAAGGGAGCAAGTCCTTGGGTTCACTCGAGACTTATTGCTGGCATGTCAACTGATATCGATACCTCAACTGTCAACATGATGTATCTATCCGGTCAAGCACTATCTACACCGGTCTACAATACTTGTAATATAAAATGTCCATCTATCCAAATCATTACCTTTGCATATAGTGAGCTTTATAAGATGCCTTTGCATTTCTACTGGAGCGTTTTGGCTCCAGATTGGTAATGCGGGCTTCCTGTCCTGCAGTTTTCTTGCCGGTGGCCTTTGGAGGGGAAGGAGGCGTTGGTTCCGGCACCGGTCGCTTTTGAATTTTCATGGTCCGGACACCTGATGCAGGACCAAATGAGCGACTTGTAGATGCATGGTGTGAGGGCAGCGGATGACTAGAACTGGTACCAGGTATTGTCTTCTGATGGTCCATTGCTCTTGACAATGAGTTTGGATTTCTTTACCGGTGGGTGAGAATCCTGCTGCTCTGATTCAGATTGCACCAGATGAACCGGTGCTGATGAGACTTCATTGCGCCTGACAGTCACCTTGGATTTCTTGACCGGCAGGGGGAGAATCTTCCGGCTCTGAATCAGATTGAACTGGAGGAACCCTGCTCCGCTTGTTGGTTGGGTGAGACTTTGAAGGTGGCGATGGGACTTCATTGCACCTGACAATCATCTTGGATTTCTTGACCAGCGGGCGAGAGTCTTCTTCCTCTGAATCAGATTGAACCGGAGGAACCCTGCCCCGCTTGTTGGTATGTTTGGACTTTGAAGGTGGACATGGGAGAACTTCTTCCTCGTCTTCTTCATCATCTTCATCTTCTCCTTCTTCCTCCTGCTCATCTTCTTCTTCCTTGTCTCCTTCCTCCTCCTCTTCATCTTCTTCATCTTCTTCTTCATCACCCTCATCCTCACTACTTGACTTCTTTTCCTCCCTCCTGCTCGCCTGTCTGGTTGACTTTTTGACCGGAACCCTGGTCTCTGCTGCTGATTGTCTGAGTCCGGTGTCAGGAATCCTTGCCTGAGATTGTTTCTACCGGTTCTCTCATCTTCTTATCATGGCCTTCCCAGGCTTTGAATTCAAAGGTTGGGCGAACCTTGTCCTTCTGTCTCTGACACCAGAACTCTAAGAGCCGGTCGACTTCAACTAACTGAAGCTTTGAAGGTTCCTTGATCTTGCCACTGGTAGGTAAAAACTTGGCCTCAACGAAGTTACCCTGAGCATACATCACTGCGGACCATGGCACAGATGCCTTTGCCCTTTGGCTGCAAAACCCTGAAAAATAGCTGGTCAGTTGATCAACACTCCAGATGCATGATTTGTGAAACTGACTGTAGTGTTTTGTGAGGAACATCCAGATGAGATGTTGCTTGCTCTCTAAGTTAAGGTTCTGAACATCCGGTATTACCGGAAGCCCATAGGTATCCACCTCCAAAGGATAATCATCCTTCTTTCCCCTTGGCTTTCTGCTCTTCTTCCCATCCCCCTCATCGTTGTCGTCATCTTCATTCTGGTCAACTCCTGGTATCATCCCCAAGTGTGATAAGTGCCTGATTGAATGATGCAAGATTGTGGAAAAAGAAGCTCACCGAACTCTTCTCCAGCATAGGCATTCCACTCTGATATCATGGGCTTCCAGTCCTTTGTACCTGTAAAACTATTGCCCTCCAACTTTTCATTGAAGTCAATTCTTCCAACCGGATCAGGCGATCTTTACCGGTTGAGGGTGAAATTAGAACTCACCCATTGATCCTCACTTCGCCTTCCTTTGTTTTCCACGTGGACAATATGAATATCCTCATACCAGCGTGCCTCCATAACTGAGTTGCCAGGTCCTTCATCATACCGGGTGCTTTCTTCTTTGCAAACTCGGCCTGGACCTCTGTAGGAGGACCATCGCTAGACCTACTCTATCACAGTCTGCTTTGCTTCCTTCAGCTGCTCTTTCGATAGACTGGCCATGACTGCAGTGAGGGTTGGCTGGTATCTTTTGATGAATTCCTCCAATCCAGGCCTTGCTCCAGTCTTTTCAATGATCTCCTCCTTGTGCTGCTGTTCTATCACTGACTGGGCATTCCATTTCTGACCCAACTTCTTTTTGCGAGTCTTTTCAGTTCTCTGGTTATAGAATCACTCCCGGTACATCTTGATCCATCATGAGAAAAGTCAGCAGTCATGTATAACATTAGAAGATCAACTGCTCACTGTTTTCCTCTTCTTCAATAACTGGGCATGCATAGCAGGGGCATGCACTTTGGCCTCTTTTGTGGCCGCCTTCAGAATAACTTTTCTATCCTCAGTGGCTGCTTCCTTCCATTTTTCTAGGTGAGATTGTAAGACCAGCACCTCTTCCTCTGTCAATTTTTGCTTCTTAGTCTTTTCTGGGCTGTCCACTGATGAGTTGGATGGGGGCATTGCAAAGTAGTTGAAGGGTTGGTAGACAAAAGCATGTATGTGTATCGCACAGTATTAGGTCACTTAAGCAATGTACCTGATAGCAAACCGAACAAGAGATTATCTGCCAGCAAGTCAACACTCATTTATTGGCATGATACCCTCAACATCTCATGTGTTTCCGGTCCATATAATTTAGAAATGTAAAAACACACAGACTTGGACCTTTATCATATAGTATATGAGCAGCATACAGCTATACCCTCAAACATTGCATACAGGCCCTATTCAGCTATACCCTATGACTTGCTCGAGTAAGTGTCATCACAAATGACTTTGGAGGCCAGCATGAATGCAGATACATACAGCCGGTCTCCTGAACATCCCCCAGGCAGTGCTTCAAGTGCTGGAGGAGGACAAGAGCAGCAAATGTGACAGAGCCATGCAGTTTGGTGTGGTGCAAACCATAGGCAATGAAATGTTGCAACTTGACTTGAGAATTCAAAGATGATAGGGGATACTGAGGACAAGCAAAGAGATGAATAATAAAATATGTGCACAAATGAGAAGCCTGTTCATGTCCATAGAATGGGTTATTTGGTTTGAAGTGTTCCCTGGAGCATGTTTTACAATGCCAGTGTCCTCACTGAAGTTCATGCAATGTGTTCATATCGTCTCACATACATCATCTAACCGGGAAGTATAATTTTCTGGCAGTGACACTGAATGCCATAATCCATCAATTATTGTTGTGATTGCCTACATGCATCCTCTAACTCATACCTACTGCTTCAGCCTGAGCTCCTGTTATAATACCTGAATTACTTCTGAGACCAACACCCAGTGACACTGAGTAGAAAGAAGTATATGTTACTGCCAGGAGCCTCTTAATCTTGAACCTTGAAATGTCACCAGTGACTCCAACCTATATATATTCCTAAATGGAGAGATATTTTGGGACTTCATTATCCTTTATGGTCATATGACAATGATCTGGTTGGATTATCAAATCGGTCCATTTGCTCCGGTAGGCACATGACTGTTGCTGAATGACTAACAACAAGGCAAAATATCCTTTATAGTAATATGACACCAGAACAATGATCGGTTGGATTATAAAATCAGTCCCTTGCTCTGGTAGAACTTCACATCAGGTTGCTGAATGACTAACAGCAAGGGGATATGTCCTTTATAGTAATATGACACCAGAACTATGATCCGGTTGGATTATCAAATCGGTCCCTTGCTCCGGTAGGCACATAACTTCAAATCTGGTTGCTCCATGACTAAACAAGAGAAAATGAGCTGATGCCGACGGTTCAGAGTTGATGGAAGCACGATCCAGTGGAGTTGAGTACCTCCCAGTCATCAAGCTTAAGTGCACTCCCTGGTTCAACGATCCTTTCCGGTGGTGGTATCAATATGGCAAAGACTAAACAAACAGGAATCACATACACTCCTCCTATGAAGAAACAATTGCCTCAGCTGTATAAGCTCAAGGAGAAAACTACAGCCAGAGGATCCAGATCGTCTTGGGTGAAAGACTCATGGTCTCCGAAAGCAAAGTCGGTAACATCATCGCCGATGAAATCTCCCTCAAAGCAAAAATCCGGGTCCTCTCGGATGCTGTTAGGTACCATGCCGGCTCAAGAGGCAGAGGGGTCGGGGCTTGGCTTCAGCTCTTGCACTGCGCCCTTAGCCGAGTACGTGCCCCGAATTTGGAGCAGGTCCGACGTTGTCTGACGATAGGATGAATGGACCGCTTTGGTCTGCTTTGAGGGTCGGGGAGTAAGAGCTGCGAGTGGTGGGCTGACTAGGAGCGGAGCGGAGAAGACAGGGGGTTGATGTGGAGGGTGGATAGGGCAGGGGGAATGTTTGGCAGAGGCGGAGAAGGCGGGGGATGATGCAGAGGGGCAAGGGAGAATATTGGATAGGGGTGGAGTATATGGGAGAGACTTAGAGCACAGCTCTAAGTCGGAGCAGAGGGTCGGAGGGTCGGAGGTGACAACAAGTTGAAACTTGTGTCCAGAGTGGGCAAGGTCCTACTGAGAATTCTCACAAGTAGTAACTGCGAGAAGACAAGTAATATTAAGACTAAGGAAAAATATCTAAGTACAGGATATGTTATATACTTCTATGTGAGGCAGTGATCAGGATAACTATGTAGTAAAGCTATGTACCAAGGATATAGTTTGTAAGTACTTTACATAGGCGAAGACATAAGTCGGAGCGGATATCAATATGTATGCGTCGGATCAGCGATCGGGCGGTAATAGGAATTACCAGTGATCCGGAAGTAAGGGTCTATGTACCGAAGGGGGAAGTGTATGTCTAAAAGGGGAAAGGGATCCAGTTGAATGGAGAGGTTTATGGAAGGGGACTGGTTGAGTGGTTGAGCAGAAGCGTAGGGCGGAATGTGGGTTTGTGATAGGATGGAGCAGAGGATGGATGGGGCAGAGGGGGTCGGAAAGCAGAGCAGATATCAGTATTGGAGCGGTTGGATCTGGTATATGACAGTATCCCCCCCTTAGGGCCGAGCCCTCGAGGCCTAGAGGACCGAAGAACCGGAATGGGGATGTTATGGAGCGGGGGCGGGTTGGGGTTTATCGGGATATGCAGCATGAAAATCTCTGACCAACTCAGGAGCGTGTTCTAGCTTGGTTGCTAAAATCCAGGAAGTCTCCTTGTCGGTGCCTTCATAGCCCATCCATCATACTAGATATAATAATCGGCAGGAGCGGCGCCTCTGATCGATCTTGGTGTCTAGGATTTTGGAGATCTCATATTCTGCTTCTCTGTCGACTTCTATCGGCGGGGGCGGAGGTTGAGTATGGTTGGGAATGGTATTGGGCATAGCGGGTTCTAATTGCGAGACATGGAAGACAGGATGCACGGAGTTCATGGAGTCGGGGAGGCAGATGGTGAAGGAGAGGGTACCTGGTTGCGCGATGACGACAAAGGGTCCGAGATTTTTTTCCGACAGCTTCTTGGAGGGGCGGGTGGAGCGGAAGTATTTAGCTTTGACAAATACTTGGTCCCCAACATTGATCATCGGAGTGGGGAGCCATTTGGCGTCAGTGGGGGCCCTGATAGCGGATCTGAGTGGAGGACATTTCTTCTCGGAGGAACTGGTGAAGTCCGTCAAGGTCTATGGCATATTCGCGGGCACGGGCGGACAAGAGGTCGCGCTCTGGGTGAACAGAGATGCTCGGATGGTAACCTTTATTCGCGAAAAATGGGGAAACTCCGGTAGTCGCGCTAGGCGTGTTGTTGTAGGAAAATTTCACCAATGGAAGTAGTTCCGCCCAATCATCCTGCTGATAGTTGCAATATATGCGGAGGTATTGCTCGAGGGTCTGGTTAGCACGCTCGGTTTGTCCGTCACCTTCTGGGTGATAGCTGGAGGTGAAGTGGAGATTAATATCCAGCGCTTTGCCCAAGGATCAGAAAAAGTGAGAAACTGAACTCCGTTCTGCGGTCGGAGGTTACGTGCGCGGGTACTCCATGCTTAGAGAACACATGCAGTAAAGAGAGTCAGGCGAGGTTGGGGGAAGTAATGGTATCATGGGTCAGAACAAACACCGCTTGCTTGGATAGGTGGTCAATGACTACGAGGATGGCAGTAAAGCTGGCAGAGGGCGGAAGTTGTTCAATAAAATCCATGGAGATGGAATCCCATGGTCTCTTTGGAATGGGGAGCTGCTTGAGTAGGCTGTAGGGTTTGTGTCGGGGAACTTTGGCACGGGCGCAAGTGGTACATGATTTTACATAGTCTCTGACATATGTGTGGATACCTGGCCAGGTATATTCTCAACGGATGAGCTCTAGTGTCCGATTTTGACCAAAATGGCCCGACAGGGGGTGATCGTGCATATTGCGGAGTACGCAGAGGTCATTAATATCCAGGACATAGATGCGATCGTCACAGCGGAGGAAACCTGCTTGGTCTACCGCCCAGCAGGGGCTGGCGGGAGCAGTCAGATGGAGGGAAGCGATGGGGTCGGAGGGCAGGGTGGAAAGGATATCCTGTCGGAGCCGCTCAACGTCCATTAGTATTGTGGTGCGCAATACTGGTATTTCTAAGGAAGAGGCTTGTAGGGACAAAGTGAGCTGTTCATTAGTAAATACTGGGCGGAAATTATGAGGGTTAACTCGAGTGTAGTCCTTATTCCCCTCTTTGGGATAGACGTCCCAGCGTCTAGTGAGGGAATCGGGTTTGGCTCCGAGCTTGCCAGGGCGGAAGCGGATGGTGAGGTTGAACTGGTGGAGGTACTCTGACCAGTGGGCTTGGCAGGCGGGAGAGGAGTTTGGTAGTGGCAAAATACTCAAGATTTTTGTGGTCGGTTATCACATCGACTGGGGTTAGCGGAACCCTCCAGGTAGTGCCAGCCAGGAGTGGAAAGCTTCATAAAGGGCTAGGAGTTCTTTATCATGAGTATCGTAATTAAGCTCTGGCACCGACAGAGTGCAGGAGTAAAAAGCTACTGGGCAGAGCTCCTGGTCGGGGCATATGATGGATAGGATGCCCACGACGGCGTAGTCGGAGGCGTCGGTCTCAACAACTATTGGTACGTCGGGCATCCAGTGCGTGAGGATCAGGGGCGGAGGTGAACGATTTTTCAAGGACTCGAAGGAGCAGCAGGCATTCTTCAGAAAAATTCCACAGGGCAGTCTTTGCGGGTGAGGTAGGGTGAGCGGGACCACGAATGTCGGAGTAGTTAAAAATGAACTGGCAGGTAAAAATTCAGCAAAGCCCAGGAAGGACTGAATATCCTTAACCTTCCTTGGTTCAGGGCCAGTCGGAGATGGCTTGGATTTTTTCAGGGTGACAGGTACAGTGGCTCAAAAAAGTGTCCTGAATGTTTATGCATTTTCAAGTAATTGAACAATAGCAAGGCAGAACCAAACAATGACCAATGGGTATAGGGACATGTCTGGAAGCTCTATATCATGGCTCAAATCTGGGATATATAGCGTGGGAACTCGACCATATATAGGCAAGCTATGGTAATTCTAAATACATGACTCATTCGGACACTTTTTTGACTTTTTATTGAAATCACATAATCAGACCATTCATACATTATACTCTTAATTAAAGCGGTGTCATAATGATAATATGGTCTGATTTCAATATTATTTGAATATATAAACCCACATAAGATTATGAAATTCAACATAATCATCATGAAGCCCATCTCCTCTGCTCACAAGGATAATATCCTTGTTCTCTGTACCTCTGGTTTATCTACTAGGCAAATTGCCTCAAAAACTGGTCTCAGCAAGTCTACTATTACTACAGTCATAAAGCAGCACATGCCAGAGAAGGAAAATCATCAAATGGGATGTCCTCCCAAGCTTACTCCACAGAACAAAAGAGCTATTGTTCACCAAATTCTATCTGGCAAGGCTTCAAATGCTACCCAAGCTACCAAGTTCATCAATTCCATCATCTCCACTCCTGTCTCCACACAAACTGTTAGAAACACCCTCAAGGCAGCCAATCTTAAGGCTGTAAACAAGAAGAAAAGACCTCTTCTCTCTGTAGCTCATAGGAAGAGAAGACTGGCCTTTGCTTTAAAGCACCAACATTGGACTGTGGAAGACTGGAAGAAGGTTATTTGGTCAGATGAAATAAAAATCAATAGAATGGGGTCATATGGCCAGGAATATGTGTGGAAAAAGGCAGGAGAACCATTAGGAGAAAGAGAAGTCAAGGGTACACTGAAGTTTGGAGGAGGAAGTATGATGGTATGGGGTTGTATGGCATGGAGATTCTTTATGAGGTGGAAGGATGGATGAGTGCAGATCAGTACATCTCCATTCTAGAGGAGTGTCTACTCAAAAGCATGCAGAAGTCAGGAATTGATGAAGAAGACATTATCTTTCAACAAGATAATGACCCCAAGTACACTTCAAAACTGGCTACAACATGGTTTGAAGACCATGATATCAATGTTCTATCATGGCCAGAACAGTCTCCAGACCTCAATCTCATTGAACATCTCTGTGGATTACTCAAAAGACTACTTGCTGCCTATCAAGATCCTCCACAGGGGCTATTTGAACTATGGGAGAGAGTTGCAGCAGAGTGGAAAAAGATTGCTGAAGAGAAGCATCAAAAATTGATAGAAAGTATGCCTAGGAGAATTGCAGCAGTTATTAAAGCCAAGGGGGGTAGCACCAAGTACTAAAATCATAGAATAGTCTTGGTTAAATACAAAGTCAAAAAAGTGTCCAAATGAGTCATGTGTTTAGAATTACCATAGCTTGCCCATATATGGTCGGGTTCCCACGCTATATATCTCAGATTTGAGCCATGATATAGGGCTTTTAGACATGTCCCTATACCCTTTGGTTATTGTTTGGTTCTGTCTTGCTATTGTTCAATTACTTGAAAATGCATAAACATTTGAACACTTTTTTGAGCCACTGTAAGTCTGGTCGGAGAGAGGAGGTAACCCAGATACTCAACGGAGTCAGAGTGGAATTCGCATTTTTCTGGTTTGGCATATAGCGAATGCTGTCGGAGTCGCTGGAGGACTTCGCGGACATGTTCCTTGTGAGCAGTTAGGTCGGAGGAGTAGATGAGGATATTGTCCAGATACACGATGACGCAGATATCGAGCATATCCGCAAATACACTATTAACAAAGCGCTGAAAAGCCGCCAGAGCATTGGTTAATCCCTCTGGCATCACCAACCATTCATATGAACCATAACGCTGTCCGAAAAGCGGTCTTCCACTCAGTCTCCTTCGGAGATGTGGACGAGGTGGTAAGCCGATCAGAGGTCAATTTTGGTATAGATCTTGGCCCGACTAGGGGAATCTAGGAGGTCGGCGATGAGCAGGAAGCGGATAGCGGTCTTTCTTAGTGATATTATTGAGTCCTCGAAAATCGACGCAGAGGCGGAGGGAGCCATCCTTTTTCTTGACAAAAAGGACCGACGCCCCGTGGGGGGAGGATGAGGAGCGGAGGAGACTGGTCGCAATATTCTCAGTCTAGGAATTTGTGGAGAGCTTCAAGCTCGACTGGGGAGAGGGAATAAATGGTGCCGATAGGTGAAGCGGCTCCGTCCTCCAGATCGATCTTGAGATCATAGGGGCGATGCGGAGGAAGTTCGCTGGCTTTGCCTTTGTCGAAAATATCCGCAAACTCGTGGTAGTCGGAGGGAACACCAGCAAGGTTGACTGGTTCCGATGACAGAGTAGCGGAGCGGAGGCCTGACACCGGTGGGGCGGAGGTAGACACTGAACTGTACCAATCCCTCTAATTTGCAGGCCCAACAAAATGCGACCGCATTTATCAAGGAAATATTGGGAGGGGTATTATCAGACGGAGGAGCAGGAAAGTGGAGGAGGGGAAGGTGAGGTCAGAGGCGGGGGAACCGCCTGTGCCAAGGGAGGTGACGTTGGGGGGCATGGCATTCCATGTGATGTCGGTCGGAACTGTATGCTGCCCAAAACCCAGTCAATCAACGGATTGTGTCGGGTGAGCCAGCTATATCCTAAAACAATAAAACAAGATGAATCCAAAGGAGTTATGTAGAACGTATCAGAGGTGACCTCGCCGGAGGGAAAGCGGATAAGTAAATCTACTGCTTCAGTAATAGTTGCGTTAGAAGTACCATCAAATAAATGGAGCGGAAGCGGAGGAATGGTGTACATAGGGATTTTATGTTTTCTAATAAAGTCAGTTTCTATAAAACAGTGAGAAGAACCACAATCTAATAAAGTGGGAAAAGCGATAATGTCGGAGTAAGTGGAAAGGGAAACAAGCGGTCTAAGAGAAGTCGGATTTAAGAGTGGCAGCATTGAGGCAGAACTCCTGTGCACGGGCGGAGCCTATGCAATCCTCCCCCCATGCGGAGATGGAAGGATCACGGCCTATTTTTTTGCTTCAGCAGAAGCCTCCTGTTTGGCTTCAGGAGTCAGGGCAGCGGAGTGGACTGCGCGGGAGGTTGATTTGGTGCATTTCTTGATGAAGTGACCGGTCGCACCACAGAAGAAGCAGAGCCTGTGCTCGCGGCGGTGCTTATGTTCTTCGTGGGTAAGTCTTCCGTCCACCCTCAGCTTTGGAGGAGGATTGAGGATATCTGAGACAGGAGTTTTAGGCATGATGTTTCAGAAGAAGGATAGGGGTTATTTCTTATTAGTATACTTCGGCTAAGAGGAAGTCTTAATATACTGTTAGGTACCGTGCCGGCTCAAGAGGCAGAGGGGTCGGAGCTTGGCTTCAGCTCTTGCGCTGTGCCCTTAGCCGAGTACGTGCCCTGAATTTGGAGCGGGTCCGACGATAGGACGAATGGACTGCTTTGGTCCGCTTTGAGGGTCGGGGAGTAAGAGCTGCTAGCGGTGGGCCGACTAGGAGCAGAGTGGAGAAGATGGGGGTTGATGCAGAGGGTGGATAGGGGCAGGGGGAATGTTTGGCAGAGGCAGAGAAGGCGGGGGATGATGCAGAGGGGCAAGGGAGAATATTGGATAGGGGCGGAGTATATGGGAGAGACTTAGAGCACGGCTCTAAGTCAGAGCAGAGGGTCGGAGGGTCGGAGGTGACAACAAGTTGAGACTTGTGTCCAGAGTGGGCAAGGTCCTACTGAGAATTCTCACAAGTAGTAACTGCGAGAAGACAAGTAATATTAAGACTAAGGAAAAATATCTAAGTACAGGATATGTTATATACTTCTATGTGAGGCAGTGATCAGGATAACTATGTAGTAAAGCTATGTACCAAGGATATAGTTTGTAAGTACTTTACATAGGTGAAGACATAAGTCAGAGCGGATATCAATATGTACGCGTCGGATCAGCGATCGGGCGGTAATAGGAATTACCGGTGATCCGGAAGTAAGGGTCTATGTACCGAAGGGGGAAGTGTATGTCTAAAAGGGGAAAGGGATCCAGTTGAATGGAGAGGTTTATGGAAGGGGACCGGTTGAGCGGTTGAGCAGAAGCGTAGGGTGGAATGCGGGTTTGTGATAGGATGAAGTGGAGGATGGATGGGGCAGAGGGGGTCAGAAAGTGGAGTGGATATCAGTATCGGAGCGGTTGGATCTGGTATATGACAGATGCTCCATGAAGGTCCTGACTTTGACTTTGACCAAGGTGACATCCCCCAGCCCAAATTACCAAAATCTCTGGCAAGCAGCAGTCATCCTCATTTCCAGAGTCTGGATCTGACCGGATCATACAGGGTCAGAATGCATATCTCCGGCAATGGAAGGGCAAGTTCAAAGACTATATAAACTTACTCATGGTCAGAGAAGCCCCTCTGGCAGACCGACTTTGCTCAGTGTGCAAGAAGGATGGGGTGTATAAATGCCATGGCTGTTTCAATGAGCCCCTCTTTTGCACAGACTGCTGCAGAATCCAGCATCAAAGACATCCATTCCATCGCATCAGTCAATGGACTGGATCATTTTTTCAAGAAACTTCGCTCATTAAAGTCGGCCTCCACATTCACCTCGCTCATGACAGCACTCCATGTCCCAGCAGCACAGATTACATGTCAGACGTCTTTGAATGGTCAGATACCAATGAAAATATAGACTACAACAACTATCCGGAGGGACCTTCTACCCCACCGGTCACAAATTCAGATCATCCGGCCATAACTGTAGTGGACAAGTCCGGAGTTCACTCTCTTTCCATATGGTATTGCCACTGCCCTGGTTCTCTCAACCAAGATATGCAGCTCTTCCAAGCAGGCTTGTTCCCAGCTTCTTTCACCAGACCAAAAACTGCATTTACATTCTCTGTCTTGGATGACTTTCTGCTAGACAATCTCAAGTGCGGGACATCAGCAATGAATTACTACAGCAAAATTAGCAGACTAACCTCAAGCATCTTTCCACTGATGGTTCCAGTAAGCTAGGTGTCATTTTCTGTACTTGACCATCCTGTCATTAAAGAACAATATCTGTAGGATTGCTACAGAGAGCTCATGAGAACTTCCAGGCAGTGGCGACAATGCAAGCTTTACAAGTGGCATGGATTTGCCCACAAAGATGACCAGCCAACGGCCGGTGATCTCGCCCTATTTTGCCCTGCATGTCTGCAACCTGGGATAAACTTGGACCTGTCTACCGGTGTAGTCACCCAGCCTGACGATGCACCTTCTTGGCTCATCACCAGGTCTTTGGTCATGGATGGTAATTTTAAAGCCGAGCACATGCATCCGGTGAATCCATCTGACGAAGTATCATTGATGGATGGTCTCGCATTCATGGTCTCCGATGAAAGATACAAGAGTCATTTGTCCATTGCTCAAGACCATGTCCAAAAGTCAGATTGCAACAATCACCAGGCGGTCAATCAAGCAAACGCCTCCCGGCAAAGGCTGGAAGCCACTGGTATAGGAGGGTGTGCATGTGCACGGCATGGATGTTTTGTCCCACATTCCATGGTGGATTTTCAGAGGGGTGAAAGGTGAGTACGCATCACATCCGGTCACTTTGATCTCTGGGCTTACAGGTCTTACCGGGAATAATCAGGCAGATGAACATGGACTATGCGTTGAGTCAAGCACTCAACTATAAGACCGATGGAATCTCTCGAGCCATAACTTTCTATGACATAAATTGTCAGTATAACAAGTATTTGAAGGACCGGATCACTTCCAGTATATATCTTTCCATCCCCATTGGCATGGATATCATTCCCGGAATAGGTTTGTGGCATGTACATGGCCATCAAGGCAGCTGCTTTGTCCGGTATGCATCAAATTTCATCCACAGGGCTGGCAGGATAGACAGAGAGATCATGGAGACCCTCTGGGCACCTTTGAATATCATCTCCCCATCAGCCAGGGGCATGGGAACCCCGCATCACAAGGAGGTATTGGATTATCAGATGAATGATTGCAACTTCATGAAAATGATTTGCATCAGTAAGTCGCCCACCTCCGGATGTTCAAATATATTCCGGTCTCATACATGATACTTTCCGGCTGATTCGCCCTGTAGCTAAGTTTCTCTGCAGAAAGTTAAAAGGGGCAATCAAGGGTGCTGTGGAGAGCAAAATTGCATTCCAAAATCTCAGTGAAACAGCTCACCCTGACATGGTCATTCTTTGGGAGGCAGAGGAGGCACTCGCTCATGCGAACAGACTGGATGATCCGACAGCTATGGACATCTATGAGGTCCAGTTGGAAAAGGGTAAGTGTCCACTTCTACCACTCCTCCGGTAGGTCTGATCACGTTCTGATTATCATCCAGCCATGTGCAGCTCCCACTAGAAAACAGCAGGAGTTGCACCTCCTGCAGGCTCAAAATCGCCCGGAACATCTGGTCGCCAAGGAGCTGCCACCTGGCTTGCAACCAGTCTCACCATAGAGGAATCTCAAATCTCTCTTGCTAGGGATGTGAAATGGCTGGGAAAGCATCCCACAGACATGCAATTATTGAGAGTGGCCCGACTCCAAGACAAGCTTCAAACTCACATCACAAGCTTTCTCATGGTGGCACCTACTTATCTCGGAGTTCAAGTCGATGTCAACGACCCGGATTTGCTGGTCAACAGAGTTTGTAATTCACTCCCGGATGATTATGAAGACAACTCCAATCTCGATGATGATCCGGAGCCGGATATACATGATACTTCCATATTTCAACCGGAGCTCACTGTCATACCCCTGCCATCCAATATTGGTCAGGTCAGGTGCAAGGATTTAGGTCTGATGGATCTCATGAAAGAAGAAACTACCCTTCAGGAAGGCCAGGCCAATGATGCACTCCATGCCATTAGAGTTCATTTGGGAGATAAAGCCGTCATATTCCGCAATACTGTCTGGTCAGCCAAGTCACAGGCCTCATCCACCAGGGCATGGACTCAAGTTCGCTCAGTGGAAACAGCAGTAAATCTCAATGCCAGTATATATTCAAAATGCAGGTTGCAACTGGCTAATCTCCCTGACCATGACCTCTTGAAGAAATACCTTCCTTTGAAGAAAGAAGACCTGAAAGCAAGCTCTGCAGTGGCTGATCCCAATGCACATGGTCAGAGGGACACGACTCTTTCATGGTTCTGGTCCTTGGATGTTCAGGGCGACACATCAGGCAATGACTGGATGATGGAATGTGAGTGTCTGCTGTATCTGGTGGTATCAGGACGTCCAGTCTCACATATTCTCAATAGTTTATCGGGTGAATTGGCTCTGGACGAAAGCACTGCATGATCGTTGGAATGAGGAGGTTATTCTCATCAAACATGAAATGCAGTGGTCCATTAATTTCTTTAACAACAAAGCCAAGCAATGGCTCAGTCACATGGACACCACAACTTCTGCAGGGCTCACCGGACATACATGTTATGCTGCTCGACAATCTCACATATATCACCAACTAGCAGGACATGCAGAGGATACTTTCCGGAAGATGATGGGTCAGCCAGAACTACCGGTTTGATGGTTCATGGTACCGGTTGGATAGTTCATGCCACCGGTCGGATGGTTCATGGTACCGGTCAGATGGTTCATGCCACCAGTCGGATGGTTCATGGTACTGGGCAGGTGGTTCATGTTACCGGTTGGATATATAGTTCATGGTGCCAGGTGGATAGTTCTTGGTACTGGTTGGACAGTTCTTGGTACCGGTTGAATCTTTCACAACACCGGTTAGGTAATATGAAATTATGGTTGACACATGTAAATAATTCTGAGTGTTGGTCTCACTACAGCCTCACATTCCCTCCATGAACAATACTGTAACTCTCATCCCCCCTGACCAAGTCATCATTGCCACTAAGGGCAATCAAATCACTGCTGGGGATATCTCTCGCGCCTTATTCTATGCCAATTCCCGGTTGTTGGCCATGCACCTCTATGTTGACAAGAGTTTTGCCACTGACATGCCTGGCTATGCCACAAATTTTTACATCTTGATGAAATGGGAGATGGAGGTAGGTATCCGGCAATGCTGATATTCCCTTGCACTCATCTTCTACACTGTCATACAGACCTTTGTAACTCCATTCATCAATATATCATTTATCACCCAGTTGTCTGCTGTCGTTCCCCACCTTCTCAAGGGTGTGCTTGCAATCATGACCGCACACACATTGGTGGACCGGCAACTGGATGTTGATGCTATCCTGCAGGATATCAAGGCATTGCGCCTCTCTGTTGATTCCAACGCATGCGATGACTATGACATTGCTCATATGCCAGACTACTTCAATGACTGGTGGAAGGAAAGTCTCGGTTCTTGCCGGGTGTCCGATATGTTGCCAAAGTCATCCATCAAAGATGTGATGGATTTGGTTGAATTTCACTGTTCACAACTTGTAAGTCCCTCAGATCATGTTAATCTTTGCCAGATGCTCACAACATCCAAAATAGCCGGATCATGTAAGGTCCGGCCTGCTCCCATATATTCTTCAGGGCCCAGATCCGCTGCCAGATACAACCGGTTCAACATCTCTTGTGCAGTGCCACAAGACACCAATTGGTAGAGAGTTGCTGGATATGTTACAGGGAAGGATGAACAATTTTAGAAGCTCAAGTGATAGGTTGGCCAGATTGGTTGGGCCGATTGATGAACTCACAAGGGCTGTCACATCCTCACAGGCACTCATTGACCGGTTGAACACAGATGTCAGTGCATAGTGCATCCTGGGTGCAGTCAAGGACAACCTGACATCTGCCAGCATCCGGTCAATATGTTATACTATTATATGTTACTGTCATATTCACTGCAATGTAAATGAGAAGCACCGGTTTTTGTCTTTGCAATCAGGCCGTGTGAATGTGAAACTATTTTCTCTAACTGCTATCTCTCCGGCTATCATTCAACAGTGGTGTTTTTCCATCACTCATTTGGTTTTCCAGACATGGTCGCAATCCCACTAGACTGGGCTTTGTATCAGACTGTTAAGGTCATGCTCAAGGGAGAGGTTACTCAAAGGGCTTTGGCTTCAGCTCGTGCGCTGCGCCCCTTACCCGAGTACATGCCCTTTAATTTCCAGGGGACAGAGGGGAAGTCCGACGGAAGTCCGGGGAGTTCCGGAGGACTTAGTGTTGGTGGAGTTTGGCGGAACTCCGGAAGGTTTATACTGGGACGGAGTAAGGCTACTACAGAAGTCCGGAGTAGAAACTGAACAGAGGTTAGACTACCCTAAGGTAGAGCTGGAGAAGTAGTCCTAAGGTTTAACCCCTAAGACTCAGAGGTGGACAAGAGATGAGACTCAAGTCCGGAGATTGCAGGAATGAGCAGAACTAAGATGATATTCGAACTGAGGACTTCCGGAGTATTACAGGGGTTTATATACTGTAGGTAACATGTAAGTAAATCAGTCAGCAAAGGTAAGGGCTATGTACGAAGCATGTGGAAAGTCTATTACTAAGTGTAGCGGATCAAAGCAGTGAAGTCGGAAATGAAGTAGGAATGGACAGATCAATAAGCATAGCGGAAAGAACATAACCAGTAACCGGAGCAATAGCTAATCTAAAAGGAGTTAGGGGTGAGTGCGGAGATGAAGGCAGAGCGCCGGGCAGAATAGTAAGATGGAGGACCAGACTTTAATGGAGTAGATCCGGAATTCCGGATCCAGAGGTACGGGATATGACACAGACCTACCTTGCCGGTGAATTGGTTCATGAGATTTTCATGTCCACAATTCATCAATGACTGGCAAAAAACATGAACCTTGGACTCTTGGATATTGACACTTGCATTGCATTAGAGCATCTCACCAATGTGATGGCCACTGCATACTCCAATGCCGGTAGGTATGCCGGTCCATCACCACATTCTGGTCAACTAACCACCATACAGTTCATCTCAAAATAGACATGGTCAGATACAATGATGCCCTGGACAAAGATGAATCCGGTCGAAGTGCAAAATGAGAGCAGACCCTCTTTGACAGATTCCCCCCCCCGAACAGGAGCATTTCTTGACAACACCAGCTGTTGTCATTGATTCCGGAGGTAGAATCATTGTCTGGTATTTGCCTGGAGCAATGACTGCTATGATGATGGTCGGTCTTCCATTGATCTTCATTTGAATTTCAGCTCAGCCGGACATACATAACAGCAAGATATGCATGGTGCAACACATTCCATGAGTGATTTATTGAAGCACAGCATAACAACTGGTAGGACTGTTGAATGGAGGACCCATCGGTCTAACTTTCATCCAAGTCCGGATGGGAAGATTACACCCGGTTGCATCAATATATCCCCTGCATGGTTTCAGCAAGGAAGAGAGGTATGTCTGGTCCATATATATTGAAGTTGCTGGTTTGAAGTATTCTAGAAACATGGTTTTCCAAAGCTTGACCCGGAAGATGGGTTTTCGCCCAAGGTATCCGCTGCACTGAAAGGTGATGTCGGTTGGAACATTACGACCTCCCTTCAAAGGTCCGGTATACTAGTTTCGGCTGCACTTCGAGTCATGCACCCTGATCTTTATTGGGCCGGAATGGAAACCCAAGTCAGGCTGGGCGAATGGGCGACCCGATATCATTTGCATGAGATGTACCATCATCTACAACACTGGACATCCATATTCAATGTTGTGTCGGTCATATGCAATCACCAGACACCGCCTCATAGAGACCCAAAGTGCCAACTGGCAGCATTTGATATCATGATGACCACTGGTGTTTATCAGCCAGTTATCATGGATTTTATGAACCTCAGAATCAAATTTCTATATGACTCCAGCTCAATGTTGGCTTCATCATGTCACCTGGTGAGACATTACATGAATGTCGAAGAAGGCAACCGGATTGTCACTGCATGGTACATGCGAGACAGCATTCACAACTTTGTTAGGACTCCGAGTACAGAGTATGCAAAATATAGCAATGTAAAATTCAGCGACCCAGTGGAGATGGAATGGGTTTGAGGACTCTGGGTCAACGGACTGTAGATATTTAGACAAGTGATGTCATTCAAAGATATATTTCCGGTAGATCTTGTTTTGCTATACAATGGATCCCCCGGTTGTTCTATGATGGATATGCCAGTTACTGTATGGATGTACCGAATATGGTTTTTGCATGCATGCACCAGTCTCCATTGCACCCCACAGTACCGGCCCACCCACCTCCATTGCACCCCATAACGCCAGCCCACCCATCTGCATTGCACCCGGTAGCCCCAGCCCACCGGTCTTGATTTCATCTGGTTGACCAGCCCACCCAGTCTCCACCGCACCCCATAGCCCCGGCCCACCCGGCTCAATTTCACCTCCTTTACCGGCCCACCCGTCTTGATTTCACCTGGTTGACTGGCCCACCCGTCCTGATTTCACCTGGTCCACCGGCCCACCCATCTCCACTGCACCCCATAGCCCTGGCCCACCCGGCTCAATTTCACCTCCTTTACTGGCCCACCCATCTTGATTTCACCTGGTTGACCAGCCCACCTGGCTCAATTTCACCTCCTTTACTGGCCCACCCGTCTTGATTTCACCTGGTTGACCGGCCCACCCATCCTGATTTCACCTGGTCTACCGGCCCACCCTGTCTTGATTTCACCTGGTTGACCGGCCCACCCATCTCCATTGCACCCCATAACCCTGGCCCACCTGGCTCGACTTCATCTCCTTTACCGGCCACTGTTAAGGTTGTGCTCAAGGGAGAGGTTACTCAAAAGGCTTCGGCTTCAGCTCGTGCGCTGCACCCCTTACCCGAGTATGTGCCCTTTAATTTCCAGGGGACAGAGAGGAAGTCCGACAGAAGTCCAGGGAGTTCTGGAGGACTTAGTGTCGGTGGAGTTCGGCGGAACTCCAGGAGGTTTATACTGGGACGGAGTAAGGCTACTATGGAAGTCCGGAGTAGAAACTGAACAGAGGTTAGACTACCCTAAGGTAGAGCCGGAGAAGTAGTCCTAAGGTTTAACCCCTAAGACTCAGGAGGTGGACAAGAGATGAGACTCAAGTCCGGAGATTGCAGGAATGAGCAGAACTAAGATGATATTCGAACTGAGGACTTCTGGAGTATTACAGGGGTTTATATACTGTAGGTAACATGTAAGTAAATCAGTCAGCAAAGGTAAGGGCTATGTACGAAGCATGTGGAAAGTCTATTACTAAGTGTAGCTGGATCAAAGCAGTGAAGTCGGAAATGAAGTAAGAATGGATGGATCAGTAAGCATAGTGGAAAAGGACATAACCAGTAACCGGAGAGCAGTGTTCTAAAAGGAGATAGGTGTAAGTCCGGAGATGAAAGTGGAGCGCCGGGTGGAACAGGACAGAGAACCGGACTTTCATAGGGGAGAATCCAGAATTCTGGATCCGGAGGTATGGGATATAATGTTCGGAGGAAATAGGGGTAGTGTCGGAGGAGTGGAATAGAGTTCAGGGTGGAGGTAGCAGGGCTAGTCCTGCTGAAATGCACTTCGTGCATTGTTGGAGAAGGAGGGATGGAGCGGATGGGGAAACAGGGGGTCGGACTAGTAATAGGGATGTTCACAGGTGGTATTGGAGGTGCTCGTATCCGGTATGTGACACCCACCCATCTTGATTTCACCTGTTCTACCGGCCCACCCATCTGCACTGCACCCCGTAACCCCAGCCCACCTGGCTCAATTTCACCTCATTTACTGGCCCACCCGTCTCCATTGCACCCCGTAACACTGGCCCACCCATCTCAATTTCACCTCATTTACCGGCCTACCTGTCTCCACTGCACCCTGTAAACCGGCCCACTCACCTGTCTCCACTGCACCCTGTAACACCGGCCCCCTCATCTACATTACATTTCATCTTCTGGCCCACCCGTCTCCATTGCACCCTGTAACACCGGCCCACCCATCTCTATTTCACCTCATTTACTGGCCCACCCATCTCCATTGCACCCTATTCCCCGGCCTCCTCGTCTCCATTGCACCCCATACAGCCAGCCCACTCGTCTCCATTGCACCCCATTCCCCGGCCCCCTCGTCTTCATTGCATCTCATCTACTGGCCCCTTCGTCTCCATTGTGCCTTATTTACCAGCCCACTCGCTATCACACACTGGATTCACCACCATTCATAATCACCTATATAGTACATTGCTATACTACCATGTATACTATATACCCCCGGCCCATCTGTTTGCCTCGAATACACCACACCCTCGGCCCACTCGTCTATCACGGTACAATTATTGCCACCAGCCCACACCGGATGGCTCGTCTCTATCGGTACATTGTCACGCCCGGCTGCCCGTCTCAGACGGGTGAATTCACTGAAGGGGCTCGGACTGGAGCGTGCAGCGGATGGGTGCCTGGGAGGGCAGCGATGCGTAGGATGGCCCGGTGGCAAGCTTTTTGCAGGAGGAGTGGGGTGGGGAGAAGATTGGCGTGGACTTCTACAATGTCGGTTGCTGAGGTTCGCATAGCACCGGTGATGGCGATGGTGGCCAAACGCTGGACTGCAGATAGCCGTTTGGCGACGCCTATCAATCCTCTTTGCAAGGTGTTTGTTCCTTCATGGTACACTGGGGAGAACCATAGATCTGCCGCATAGATCATTTTTGGTACTGCAACTGCTAGGTAGAGCTGGCGCATGAGGCAGAGTGGTATTCCTTTAGCAGAAGTGGAGAGACGACGTAGCTGTAACACGTAGGCTGTTCCTCTCGCGATGGTGTTGTCTACTTGGGCTTTCCATCTAAGTTCCTGGTCGACAATGACCCCCAGGAAGCAGTGGGTTGAGGAGGGGCGGATGATTGCTCCTTGTAGGGTCATGTTAGGACGGGGTCTGCGTTTGTTCATCGAGAAGTCCATTAGTGCGAATTTATTAGTTTCAAAGTGGGAATTATGAGTCCTAGACCATTTGTAGCCCCCACCTGGGCGTTCGAGCATATCTGCTATGATAGCATGAGTCTCTGTGAAGTCATTCGCGACAGCAACGAAAGCCGTGTCGTCTACGAAGGCTAGAGTCAACTCTTTCAATGCTGCTTGACCTGCCCGGGGTCTGGCGACGTCTACCAGGTCTGAACTGTAGATAATATATAGGATCATAGAAAGGGGGTCGCCTTGACCGATACCGTTAGTGACCGAAAACCAGTCAGAGGTGAATCCGTCGAATTTCAGCTGCGTTTGACGATGAGTGAGGACCTGCTCTGTGAAATGTACTAATTCAGCTGGAATGCGCCTCATTTTCATGTTGTGGAGTAGGCGTACAACATCTACTTGTTGGTAATCTCTAGGCTAGCTAAAATCAAGAAGACGAAGACAAGACAAACCGAGACGAGTGTGGGTGACAGTAATGGTAATTAATACACTGATTGAGGGTTATGGAAAGTCAACTCCAATCGCTTCCGGGGCCCACAACCCGAGCTTTTGATCTCATGCTAGCGGCGATAATTATTTAAAAAGAGTCTCGACTCTAGGGCCAAAACTAAAGACTTACCCTGATCGAGATTGACATCTGTAATTGAACGGGGTAAATAGAACGTTCAAAAACAAGCCCAGCACTAGAGAATTACCTTCGAGGTTCTGCTCCTCGATGACTGCGTTGTAAACAAATGAATATGACGCTCGGCAGCAAAGTCAGCACTGGAGAATCACCTTCAGCATCAGGAGACTTGTAATACCAGGAAGGGACATCTAATTAGACGGTGTCAATCAGATACTGCAGCAGGCACGTTAGAATTCAACCTACAGAATGCGTTGATACGAGCTGGATGCCTATCTAGTCAGAAGGTGCGAATACCACAAGACACATCGAAACATACATTTGAGGTCCTGCTCCACGACGGGCGCTGCTGCCATCATCTGTACCAAAGCGACGGCAAAAAAAACAAAAGACAAAGAGAGCTTCATGGTAGTTATATAGGTAAGAATGTGTTACTTGGGGTGTTGAACTGCATAATCGATGCAGGGAGTGAAGCGTTTATATCTTTGGGGATTGTTTGGGGACCGGACCCAGTTCATAGACTGACTCCTGAGTCCTCGTGTCTTGTCATATCTGATCTGATCTATATTGTGTTCCGTGTTGCATATCTTGAGGCTAGAGCTCCCTTTTGACTCACCGTGCGTGTATAATATCACACAATGACCGGAGAGGTATGGTGTGACAGCTGGAATTAAATTTCATAATGATAATTGAATTGACTATATTTCATATTGAGTGATGAGTGACGTGCAATTTCCATGAGTCACTTACCTTCCACGTAACTTACCGCTCCAAAGTACTTCGACTCCCAAATCTTGAGAAGGACAAGGTATGTGCAAGCCTGCAAGGTAACGGTACTCAGTCATGCCTGACCCCCGGAACCTCCTCCCACCGAGAAAGGCACTTATGATGACGGGGAGCATTAAGGAACAACTCGATACAACACAACACGGTTTGACACTGTGAATGAGGATTTTAAAGTGCAAGCACCTCTACAGCTTAGAGCAAGACGCCCACCGTCTCTACAGCAGTCTACATGGAGCGTACTCCACACCATCAAACACCACCAATATAGCGAATGACACATGACAGCCCATCATTCCATTGACCACACCCACTGGGGTGTTTGAAGGTCATGAGGGCACCATAACCGCAATCTCATCCTTGCCCGATAGACAAAGTTTGATCACAGGCTCGTACGAAAAGACGGTTTGTCTGTGGGACATGCAGAACTGCATTATGTTGAAGACGATGAAGGGGCATTGCAGCGGCGTGCAGGCAGTAGTAGAAAGGGAATTGATGGCAAACGGTGATCACATCGGGGAGGTCAGCGCCTGCGATGGAAATAGTGACCAATCTCTCACCCAGGTTATCACTTCTCGGGGGTCAAAGGATTGGGTCCATTCATTGCATGGTAGATAGTATGCCCGAACATCCGTAACGACAGTCGGTCAATAATCGAACGCAGGGCTCGCGTAGTTTCGGCTGAGGTGAGAGTTCGCCAAGGTTAGTAGGAATGTCGCCCTGACCTAGGAATGTCATCACCGGATTATACCGCTACTACCTGTACAGTTCCGCAACAGAGGACATCCCACCTTTCAAAGCGCATTTTATCCCAAAATTTGTGGCAATATCTTCTGGGGGCCTCACAACCTTTCCTCCAGCGTTCTGCTCGTCGCTCAATTTAGTCCGGGCTCCGGATCAGTTTCATCAACTCCTGGAACTGTTTTCTGTCTTCGTGTCTGCTATCATCTTTCAAAATACAGCCCCATCAGAATTCTGGACTGGTCCTTAACAGTGTAGGATGCGAGAGGCGAGACCTTTCGGCTGCAATGTACATCCGATGCACACACACCTTCGGAGTCGAAGGGATGGCCAGAGCAATAGTACCGTGAGCTAAGTGCATTCCAGTTCTACGAGAGAATGAGACCAGAGTAACGACGTACGCGAGACGTGACTGTTCTGGCAGAGTGCATGGCGATGTACTGGAGTAGCAGCTCCACGTGAGAAACAGGACATGGTTTATGTATCCCTGCAGAATATATAATAATCGTAACATTCGACAAGACTTGAGTACTACCAGCCATATTTACCGGGGGGTACCTGGTTGTGCACCAATTTGACGCGAGTTGATGCAGTGCGAAAGTTGTGAAGATATAAGTCGGACCCATGTGCAGAGTCGCAGGATGGCGCGGATGATAACAGGGACCATCCTCAGTGTAGCCTTGATGGAGGTGGGGAGGTGAGCACCTGACTTGTCCTGGGCGTCTATAGAAACAGGAGACAAGTATTTTCATGAAGTGAATTAGCGCAAAACGCACAATAAGTGCACCCATCTTTGCAACTTAGAGCAAGTCATCCAGAATCCCTTCAGCCAAGTGACCCACACCTCGACCGTGAATGGGACATATCACGTTTCATTATATAAACACGTGACAGACCCGTCATACTTCTCCTTCCTCCTTCCTCCTACCAGTCTTCAGTCCCTCAACCCTCCCCGACGCCGCCACTGACGCCTGTGGTCTGCGTATGCTTAGGTCTGCCTGTGCTCTCATGCATGGACGAATTTGACCGTCATGGAGAGTGGCTTTTGCGCTGAGGATGTAACTGGGCTGTAGGAATCTATCATTGATATCTAACACTTCGCCACCAACTCCGAACATGCCACACGCCTCACCGCCATAGACACTCTAACAACCCTCGCGCGCAAAAACCACCACCTTCAAATTGCACATGTATTTACGCGTCCTCCTTCATGCAGGTGCATGGACACAAGTCGGGACTGCTCTTGATACCGCAGAGGCTGTACTTGGCCTAACGTTCGACAAGCTCATTGCGCACGTTCCATGGTATCATTCAGGTACCCTTCCCCTCATCTTTGGTCCTAATTAACTTGCTAATCATTCTACTCGTACAAATCCTCTCCCACCACATCGTCCCCAAGCTACAGTCCACATAACCCACCCACTAATACTTCTCCCGCTCACATTCCTCGTCACCGCCACCGCGAAACGAGTCTCAGTAGGCAGGAATTCCGAAGCGGGGATTGAGTTGACTTCATCGAGATAAACATGGCGCCTTGTAAATTTGCGAGCGTAATGTTTCGTCGACTGTAAAATCCATTGCCCCAATTAAAAGATCGTTCACCGACACTACTGCTCGAACACCTTATTACGACCAGCACAAGATCAGCCTGAAGTAAAAACCCCGTCACTCTCTGACTGGTTAGCATTTCAGCAACCTCGCCTACACCAGCACTGTTAGCAACCCGCACCCTAAGTCCATAAACAAGGAGACTTCGTGGAGATATGCGGGAACGATGATATCTGAGGTGATCGAGGACGTCAGCTGGCCGTACACCTCGCTCAATGCTTCGTAGCGGTCCGTCTGGAGCGTGAGGACCTGTGGAGCACGTTTCGTCGATCAACTTTGCGCATGAACACATGGTTGCGTCGCGGCTGACTTTTAATGGCTTCTATGGCACTGGTGCAAACACGTCTGATGAACGTAACGGGTAATCCAGCACAGAGGAATTTGTCTTAGGAAGAAATAAAACTTGGAGGAGAAGCAAGTGATTTGTATGTTGAATGAAGTTTTACTGAACCACTGAGCTGTGAGAGGCGAGGGTGGCGGCATATTATTGACATCCTGTGTCAGATAGCGCTTGTTGCGCAAGGGTAAGGGTAGCAAGGTATGATTGCGCCAGAGTACATAACGTACATTCCAAGAGAGACGGTATACTGATTGTTCTAGACACGACATGGGGATATATGATCTGGATTCTTAGCTGCGCGCAATGTGGACCAGCAAAGTAGTATAAGACACCATACAAAACGTACGTCTCACAGATGCGGCACTGACGGTGATGACATGCAAAGTGCTCAGGCAACCAGTCTCCAGTGACCCATAACTGTCAATATCAGCTAGTAGGAAGACCGGTGTTGATCGGGAGCGATTGGCTTTCAGCACGCGACGAAAACACACTCGCAGACAAGTCGTAGTTCAAGTCGCGCGTTTCTTGGGCTTCGGGGAGCGTAATGAGGCATAGTGTCGACTAAGGTGTGGGTCATAATTGTAATATTCTTTTGAAGGACCCGCGAGTGATACAACAAATGATCTACCGCCGGGACTGTGCAAGTTCTAAAACTGCAGTGAGCACGACTGGAACGTTATCGCGACAATTAGATGCCGGTGAAGCGGGGTTGAGAACTTGCGGCTGATAACCAAGCGCTGTCACTAGTGAGATTCGTGAGGTCCGCAGAACGAGGAGGGGAGAGGAGGGGAGAGGAACTTCTAAGAGAAGAAACGGGGACATGCAGATCGGCGGCGCGCTTGGCAGTTGTGACTGCGACGGCAGATAAGGAACGAAGCCACAAACAAATAATATCAAATACCACTAAGCTTTAGAGCCTGTTCGGTAAGTGTCCAGGAACAACGCTTGAAGGAGTAAAGTATGAAGGAGATCTGCTCGGACTTGAAAGTTACGCAACTTTTAGGAACCGAAATATTTCGGACAAGTAACGGGGGACGGTAGACTCCATTCTCAAACCTGCGTGCCGAGTCCGTAAATTTAAACAGGCAGCTGTCGATTGGGAATTTCCAACAGCTCAATGAGTACATTCGGAGGCACATATGTCAACACGTGAGATGGAAATAGCGGGTATAAGTTCGGCATACGGAGGAGATGGTTAGTGTTTTTCATGGTGGAAAGGAAAATCGGACCGTCATGCTGACATGACGCCGTCGGGTCGATGGAAACGCCAGCGCTAGGCGAGTTTCTGCAAAAGTCATACGAGGGAAGTTCTACAGGACTTGTTTTGAAATTTCTGAGAAAACATTATTGTGTGAGACTTACTGAGACTTGCATTCGCAATTTTGCATCCAGAACATGCATATCATACTATAGAGCGTGGGTGTCACTCGATAGCGTGAAGTTGAACAAGACAGGCATTCAGGATCCCAGTGCGTAATGGTTCATCTGTTACTAGGAGGGTAGCTCAGAGTGCGCGGGTGTCGCCCGAAACTGGATGGTCCTGGAGTGCGTTCAAACCTCGATATCTGGTTGGTCGAACTCCGGCACAAGGCCGGCAGCCTCGTGTGAGTCGTGTCTTCCTTCAACCGGGCAAGCGCCCACTTGTCTCTCAGCTGCATTCCACTACCATTCAACGAGCTGATCATAGTCCTACAACCGATTCGAACATCCATCCATTCGCTCCAAGCGGCCTTGAAACATTACTATCACTCCACAGATTGATCGTTTCCGAGCTGCCTAGCCTAATACCGTTGAACACACTGACTGGACAGCCTGACGCCCAAACATAGCTTCATTGAAACAATTCAAGTTACAGCTTAGACTTTGATTCTTCAATCAAGCGTACGTCCCTCGTGATAGCCGTCACCTATAAGATGTCCAACTGACACACTGTCGAACAGAACTAGTATTTTCCCGACGATTGCGTCACGTTTTATCATCAATCTCCGTCGATGAGTGACCAGGATCAGTGTCAAGTATCTCCTTCTCTTATCTCCTCTTATCTCCTCTCGCGGTCTGACCTCATTATTAACAGTTCCTCAATCGTCTGAAGGGCCTTGGGAGAAGCTGTCTCGGGTCGCTGTCTCGGGTGCTGAGTATGACTCCCCTGAACGCCAGCCGCATCCAAAATGTTTGGAAGGGACCCGGGTGGACCTTCTCGACTACATCTACGGATTGTTGGACAATCGAGAGAAGAGTCAAATAATTTGGCTGCATGGCACGGCAGGCGTCGGGAAGTCTGCTGTTGCGTTCACTGTAGCTGAAAGGATGAGATCTCTGAAAATGACGGAGGAGACGAAGATCGAAACAAGACTTGCGGGAACATTCTTTTTCTCTCGCAAGCACACACAACGCAGCACGACTGGACATTTCTTTGCGACGCTTGCCTACCAGCTTGCCAGAAATTTTCCCAGCATTCGGCAGGACATAAACAAAGCTATCCGCGACAATCCTGCGCTTCTAGACCCCGACACGTCTCTTCGCGATCAGATGGAGGCGCTCTTTTGCCGACCTCTCCGGAAGCTTCGAATCAGACTGTGCGAGTGTATGCCTCCGATGTTTGTTATCGATGCCCTTGATGAATGTAAACACGAAACCGTCGCTGACCTGATCTCCCTGCTTGGCCAAGCTCTTCGTGATCCACATTCTGCTCACGAGTCGCTTGGAAGAGCATATCCGTAGAGCCATTCGAAACGACGAGATGCGCTCACCGGTGTGCGAGATACCAGTGAACACTTCTGGGGAGGGCGTTTTTGGGACCATCTCATTAGACGGCGCAGATGTTGACAACGACATCTATATTTTCTTGCAACATTCCTTCAGAAACCTGCAAAGTCGTCATCCCGATTTCCCGCAGCCCACCGCGGATGAGCTTGCACGCCTGGCAAGCCGAGCAGGCAGACGTTTCATCGTGGCGAGTACGATGATGATGTTTATCGATGATGGATACAACGATCCCCGGGATCGGCTTGAGCTCTTGCTCGAGCTAACGAGTGAATTGCTGCCAGGAACGGAGGTGTACGAGTTATATGATCGCATCCTTTCCACATGTTCTAACCCCAAGCGGGCATACCTGCACTTGTCCGTTGTCGTGGCCCTTGCTGATCCTCTACCGATCTCACAAATTTCTCGACTCCTTGGCCCTGCTCAGGGCATTGATGTCGAGATAACACTAATGCAACTACGTTCTGTCATGGATATTCCTACCGACAGCAATCTCCCCGTGAATATATATCATTCGTCCATCCGTGACTATGTTTCCGACCCCTCTAACTGCAGCCTCCCCCAAGTACGCGATATTCCATCACCCCATTCGCTACTCGTTCATTCCTCTCTCTGTTTGATGGTGAAGAAAATTCCGGAAAGCACGGCCCTCCTCGATGCGCTCTTAGAATTGACGGAGCACAGCCAAACTATGCAAACCCACGACTCCCAGAGTTTACAACAATTATTAGCCTTCGTTGTCGAGCCACTAGAGCCACTCCATGTTCTTACGGGTCTGCTATGGCTTCGGGGAGTTCGCGGTCCGGGTTCGCGGTCCTGGCTAGAAACCCCGGATGGATGTGTATGGCTGCAGACCCAAGGAGGGAATGACTGGTTGCGGACGGATGAGGGGGAGAACTGGCTGCCCACTCGCAATGGGGGGAACTGGCTGCAAACGCACGTGGAGAACACATGGCTACAGACCGAGAGCGGGGGAGAGTGGCTGCAGAGTGGGAGAGAGTGGCTATGGGCTCAGAAATGGCGACAAGTCGCTGGACACTCTGGCGAGCCAAAATGGCTAGACACCCAGAGCGAGCGAGAGTTTCTGGAGACCAACGGAGGGGAAAAAGGGGCTGGAGACCGAGAGAGAGTTGCTGGAGACCAACGGAAGGCAAGAGTCACTGGAGACCGAGAGACAGTTGCTGGAGACCAACGGAGGGCAAGAGTCACTGAAGACTGAGAGAGAGTCGCTACTGACCAACGGAGGGCAAAAGGGGCTGGAGACCGAGAGACAGCGAAAGTGGCTGGATACTCCAGGAGGGCAAGTGTGGCTGTGGACCCCGAGGGCCAACAGAGTGCGAGAGTGGCTGCGGACCGACAGCGGGCGAAAGCGGCTGCAGGCAGAGGGTGGCCGAGAGTGGCTGGAGACCAACAGAGTACGAGAGTGGCTGCGGACCGACAGCGGGCGAAAGCGGCTGCAGGCAGAGGGTGGCCGGGAGTGGCTGCGGACCAACAGCGTGCGAGAGTGGCTGCAGGCAGAGGGTGGCCGAGAGTGGCTGCGGACCGACAGCGGCCGAGAGTGGCTGCAGGCAGAGGGTGGCCGAGAGTGGCTGGAGACCAACGAAGCGCGAGAGTGGTTGGAGACCAACAGAGCGCGAGAGTGGCTGGAGACCGACGAAGCGCAAGAATGGCTGGAGACCGATGGAGCACAAGAGTGGCTGGAGACCGATGGAGGGCGACAGTGGCTGGAGACCTACGGAGGGCCATGGTGGCTGGAGACCTATGGAGGGCGACAGTGGCTGCAGACCTATGGAGGGCGACAGTGGCTGCAGACTGACGGAGGGCGATGGTGGCTGGAGACCTACAGGGGGCGATGGTGGCTGGAGATCTACGGAGGGCGATGGTGGCTGGAGACCGAGGGAGGGCGACGGTGGCTGGACACCGAGGGAGGGCAACAGTGGCTGCAAACCAAGAGAGGGCAACAGTGGCTGCAGACCGAACGAGTGCAACAGTGGCTGCAGACCGAGGGAGGGCAACAGTGGCTGCAGACCGAGGGAGGGCAACAGTGGCTGCAAACCGAGGGAGGGCAACAGTGGCTGGAGGCCGAGGGAGGGCAACAGTGGCTGCAGACCGAGGGAGGGCAACAGTGGCTGGAGACCAAGGGAGGGCAACAGTGCCTGCAGACATGGCCAGGGCAAATGTGGCTGCAGACACAGAGCGGGCGAGAGTGGCTACAGACGCCCCATAGTCAAGCATGGCAGATGACTTTAGCATCTGTCTGGGTAACAGTGGATGAATTCTCGAGCACATTGGAAGCCGTCAGCGAGTACACAATCATCCCAGAAATACCTTTACGGCCAGCTTCTCAAGTCATCGAACAGTTCAAGAACTTGCCGGATTTCTTGGGCTTTCCGGCTTTCCTGGCATTTCAACCCCAGGATCACCCTACACATGCGTTCCAAGAAGATCGTCGTTTACCAGACATAGAGGTCATCTACTGCTATGACGGCGTTTGCAATTTTTGCAAAAGAAGCACGGGAACAAAGCCGATCAACCTCTGACGCTCTGAAGTACGCATGTCAAAATTGGTCTTTCCATCTCTCGCGAGCTCCTAGTCCATGGAATGGCAGGCTCAACGCTTTATTCAAGCTCTTCTGGGATCGTCACTTGCTCGCCTGGCTTGAAAGGCAGTGGTGCTTGAAAGGCTTGCGGTCTTGTCTCCTTGTTTTATCTGAAGGGCAGAAACTTGCAAGAGTGTGTGTTCTCGATGATTTTCGTGATTCAGTACCTGACCTGCGCATATAGGAACGCCTCGAAGCTCCGCCGGGGCCATCTCAGTCATGAGTCTGAAGCTGTCGATTTTGTACATCCCGTCACGCTGTCTTGTTATTGCGCATTAATTATTTTCATATCATTCTTTTATGTTGCTCCAGTGTCTTTAGCTTTCATTCGAAGTATTTCCAGCAGATCCTCCGTTTCCAAGTCATCGGGCGAGAGAAATAAACGTGTTGATTTTTGTCATCCCCTCCGACTATAAATTGAACAGTATATCAGGACCACTTGTTGGCCAGTGGGGGTGTATACAGTACCTCACGATACACCACAACTGCCAGCGTATGACAGGTCAACACTAACGGCACCAATAGATTGTGTAAAGGTAAAATGTGCGCTAAGCAGATTGTCACCGCCGTGAGGCACGGGCACTCCTCGCGCGCTGGTTCTCAAACTGTTGTTTGATGCCCGCATAGCCTGCCCGGTCGACTCGATGTAGATAATATGAGCCACCTCCGCTACCCCATGAAACGCTGCCAGAGCGGTAGGATCGTTCAGAGACATCAAAGATCGCGCTTATATCATCCACCTGCGAAATTCACATGAGATAAAATTTATGAAGAGTAGGCATCGTCACTCACGTTGCGTTCAGTAACCCGTGCATTGAGAGAGGAAACGAACGGCTTCAAGGAAACAACAATGGCGCCCTCTTTTAAATCAAGAAACCGCGGGCGTAATGCTTCGTTTACTGTAATATGATCAATATTTTGAGGCACAAATAAAAAAATTCACTGACGCGACTGCTGGAACACCTTATTATTAACCAGCACAACATCCGCCTGAGGTAGCAACTCAGTGACTCTCCGACTAGTCAGCATGTCTCCTTCTTCTAACTCCACCTCTCCTATCGAAAGTCCCCACATCCTACACCGCTTCTTAATCTGCCTCAGCTGCTCTCTCCCCACCTCCGCGGGAGTAGGCATCAGCTCAATTCCGTAGCTTCTGCAGCACGTTTCCAGGCTCGCCTGCACGAGCACATTTCCTACTCCACATCCCAAGTCCAAAAACAAGGAGTCTTTGTGGAGATGTGTAGCAGCAATGATATCCGAGGTGAACGAGGGTAACAGCTCG
Source organism: Suillus paluster (assembly GCF_016628075.1). Taxonomy (NCBI): domain Eukaryota; kingdom Fungi; phylum Basidiomycota; class Agaricomycetes; order Boletales; family Suillaceae; genus Suillus; species Suillus paluster. The sequence continues at coordinate 199,081 of NW_024537591.1, read as the reverse complement.
CCGTACACCTCGCTCGAAAATGCTTCGTAACGGTTCAACTTCAGAGCATGCGGGCCCACGGAGCGTTGATATGTTTCGTCGATTATGCGCATGAGCACCCGGTTGGGAATCCCGCCTGATGGCCAATTTTTGATAGCCTCTATGAGTACATTCGGAGGGGCCGGTGCAAACGGGTCCGATGGAAGCGGCGGGTATTTCAGCGCACGGAGGAGCTGGTTAATATTTTGCATGGTAGAAAGGAAAAGCGGACCGTCACGCCGTCGGATGGAACGCTGGAGGATACGCAAGTGATTTGTTCCGCAAGGGTCGTACGAAGGGAATTTTACAGGACTTGATTGCTCTGAATCACCCGAGAGCTGCGTGAGCGGTGAGGATGGCGGTGTATTATCGACATCTTGTAGAAAATCTGTGGGTAATGTTCCAAATAGCGCTTGCTGCGCGGGCGTAAGGTAGCCTGGTATTGGATCAGAATCCACGCTTGTAACTGGTGATGGTAGTAACGTACATTCGAAGATAGTATATAGGGATTGTTCTAAGCACATGATGGGGTTATAGTGATCTGGGTCCTTAGGAGCCAGTAAATAATAGCTGCATGCAATGTGAATCAGTAAAAAGTAGAATAAGACACCGCGCGAAACGCACGTCTCACAGGCATTAGCATTAGGATACTCGAGTTCAGCAGCAGGATAAGATTCAGCTTCAAATGACGTGTCGCTGGGATCGTCCGAATTCTTGAAATCTGCAATAAGTATAAATTCAAATGAAATCTGCAAGAGATGCATGGACTCTCACAAGTCTTGTATGATCGCGACAATATCTTTATTACAGACGCGGCACTGACAAAGTTCTCACCTGGCGACCCGTCCTCAGTTATCCACAACTGTCGATGACGAAGGAGATCAGGCGGGGGAAAAGTTGACGTTGATCGAGAACGACTGCTTCGGTATATAGACTCGATATCAAGAGTCTCGGAACGTTGTCGACTTTGAGCACGCGACGAAGACACGCTCGTAGTCGCGCGTTTCTTGGGCTTCGGGGGGTATAATGTGGGCTCGGGCGCGATTGACAATATTCTAGGTCGCTTTGAAGGACCTGCTATACGCGCGATGTGAGCTGGCTCGTCAGCTTCTGGTGATGTCTCGGCAGAAACTGGGGTAGGTGGAGATAGGTGTGCCTGTGAACCCGTAGCCTCCTGTTCACGTTTCATCTGTACCTTCCAGGCGCGGCGGGTGGTGACGCATATCTCTGGGACCATTTGCTGTATGTTTTTCGATGTGTTTTCAAATAGAAAGTAACGAAAGTCTGAACACGGGGAAGAAGGGAGGGCAGATGAGAGCATTAGAGCAAGTGTCAATGAAATCTTAAAACCTACAAATGGGAACTGGTAATCGCGTCGGTGGCGGTGTCACAACACCGCTTTCGGTAAATTACTAAGTACCACTCGGCTCCAAAAGATGCCGCTGACCACAATTTAAACGTTTTGCTCTTTGTACTTGTCAGACGCTATATACTTATTCTCGAATACGATTAAAATCTTGCCAAGATTTCAGTAAGCTGTCTCCTAGTGTTCTTGCGTTCGTGTCGGTTCTCTTTGCCCCTCACCATGCTTGTATCGGACCTAATCCCTTCGCCAAATAAAACACTCACGAAGAGCCCCATAGCCAAGAATGCACCGTCTACGCCCTCGTCCGACTTTGCTGATGAGTCTCCATGAATTTGATGCCCAGTTCATCTGTTATAGTTCCTCCATTACAATTCGTCTCTGTGACCTGCTTTCCCAAGGAGCATCGCATTGACATACTCTGACGCATTCTACTTGATACGCTCGTGCCACGTACGGATGTCTATGTGACTAAGGCGAGCGGTCCAAACGTCCAACAAAGGTCTTACTCACTACTGTCAAAAGACGTTTGATTCGTGACGTCACAATGCCATCGATCCAGCGGTAGTGTGCGTTGGTTATTGCATGAAACCGTTCCTGCCCTGCCGTGTCCCACTGGTACCACTTTAGTCCTCGTACCCGATCCGTAGCCCCGTCGAAGTTGAACTTTACTCACCGTCTCAATGCGGACGTACTTTCCTTCGATGTTTCGTGTCTTCAAGTCGATGCCGATCGTTGAATGAACGAAGGGGACCAAACCTCATCGCTGAAGCGCAGCGCCCGACTCGATCTGCCAACACCTGCAGTTGCAACGGCTACTTGAGCTTTTGTTCACCTTAAAGCAATAACTGAATCGCCAAGCAGCAGTATTTGCGGATCAATATGGGATGTACGATCTCTCAATAATAACCTGTTACTTTCGTCAATACTGACCTTGATACAGAGATCCACCGGTGCCATGCCTGCTAAATATCGAGCTAAAACCAGTCTGCAAAGTTCCTCACCTGCCTAGTCATAGGTGCTTCAAGTGCTACGCTCGTTAATACCACTGATATGTCCCGGCACTCTAGCAAACATGAAGACACTGCGGCTCCGCGGTTGTACCTTTAACTATTTTCAGCTTCGAGGTTGATCTGCAGCGAGTGATTCTATATGTCCAGTTACCTACACCGCACGAAGATTGATTTCAGAGAAAGTCTGGCATACCTACAAATGTACTCCCGGGATGAAAGAGGATAATCACTGCTGGGGAATCACAACAATATTACCTTTGGCTCAAGTGCCACAGCTACAGTCGTCCATCTCACAACTTCGACACTTCAGCACTCCGCAGCAAGTCAAAGCATCAAATACTAGTGCAGCTATTCAGTCAACAGCACCGTGTAACGAGGTAGAACAGTATTACATGGAGGGGGAATACGGAGGTAACGTGAAATAGTTTGCAAAAGATGAACAAGAGGATCTCGGATCGTACTACTATCACCACATCCAACATAGGTGCTCATGAGCAACAACCAGTCGACGCCAAAGTCGCAGGTTGATTGACTTTCACTGACCCATCTGCGTGGGATGCACCTCCCAGTGAGGCAGCTGAGTCGGCTTGAGAGTCGATGAGCCGAGTCTTGCAATCCCTGTACATCGGCAATTGAGAGTGAAGTCCGCAATGTAGTCAAATGCGACAAACCTTGCAAGGGTGAAGAAGGCCTCTTCCACACCGTCATTCACTTTGGCAGACGTCTCCATAAACTTCATGCCAAGTTCGTTGGCAAGTTCACGTCCCTGGTCTTCTGTTACAGCTCGCTTGTCTGTCCAATCTGACTTATTACCAATGAGTATCTTATTGACACCCTCTGATGCGTGTTGTTCAATGTTAGCATGCCAATTGCGGATACCTGGAGAGATGCACATCAGGATGGGAAAATAGCAAGGGAGGTGCTAATAGCGCGCACTGTTGAAGGATCGTTCATCCGTGACGTCATACACAAGAAGAATACCCATTGCTCCGCGGTAGTACGCAGTCGTTATAGTTCTAAACCGCTCCTGGCCAGCCGTGTCCCACTGTACGACACAGGTCAGACTTGTGAAGCGAACAGTTCTGGGATGACGGCACGCACAATTTGAAGCTTAATACGCTTTCCATCTAGCTCGATTGTACGGATCTTGAAGTCAATGCCGATGGTGGTGATGAACGAGGGTGTCCACGCATCGTCGCAGAAACGGAGCAAAAGACAAGACTTTCCAACACCTAACAACAACTTAAAATTTTGAACATGCTGGATAGAACCACGTAACAAACACACCTGAGTCACCAATCAAGAGCAGCTGCGAAGCAAGTTATGCGTTTGAGGCGTGTAGTGTGTATACAGCGTGCTCACCTTGATGAGGAAATCATAGTGTGGGGGAGGCATTCTAGAATATCTTTGCTAGTTTATGAGATGCGTTTGTCCATCTACAAGATTAAGAAACAGACCAGATGAAGTATTGAGTAGATGGCCAGCGAGCAGGAATTCAATATTCGAGTGCGTCACTGCGAAACCACCTGTCGCTGTTATTCAGTGCCACACAACATTACGGGAGTAGCCGCAGCATGTTATTACGTAATAGAAAGTTCTTCGATCCTATGTACGCGGTCCTACGTACGGAACAACTACATTATCATTCGATTATCATAAACTCATTCTAATTTTTACGTCGGGAGTCGCAGATAAACGTGTCTTGTGTTCTTTATCCTACTTGTAATTGTATAGCAGAACCTCTTCTTCCACCTGTACGTAAGCGTTCTTCTTTGCGGATGTATTGAGGGTCCAAGTTTGTCGCTCATACAGCTTCAGGTTGCCCACAGGTGTCAATTTTAGGTGCACGATTTGCGCCCCAACGTGTTCGGAAGTTTAAACAGAGCGCTCGCTCGACAATAAGAACAGCCTCGTTGCGGAGCTTGCTTTGCGACGCACTTCCTTGTACCTTTGTACCTCTTGATTTGTTGGTATACCCAACTCATACGGGTGCTTCAATATCACAAGTACCTATCGTTCAACAGACCATGTTGGACTTATTCTCCAAAGATCGAATTTTCAACGAGGCAGGACTTAGAGCCGCCTTATATCATCTGGATGCAATCTCAACTTCAGGTGCAACTGGATTACAAGCCACGATCGAACATCTACTCTCACCACCCCATGTTTTTGCCTATATCATTTCTGGTATCTCACAGACTTTCTTGCGCCACCAGCTCTGACTCTGTAATAGTTTGGAATCGCTCCGAGAGAATGATCTCGCAGATCTTGACAGACTTTCCTACCAAATCTCAAGAATATCCTTCATCCCTTGCGAGCAAGATTCTAGACAATTTGTCTATATATCTTTTAGCCTTGCCAGTTGAGTCTTTGGAGACAGAAGTCTCAAGGGACATCAGCCGCCACAGAGGCTTCATAGCGGGCGCTTTACCCTTACTTTGTGCCTTGAGCACTATGAAATTTTCCAACGCCAATTCATTTGAAGACGAGAGCGATCTCTTCGACGTCGAACCTGATGATGGATTTGTCAAAATGAAAATGCCTCAGAAAATGCGCAAGCGAAATCGCCAGAAACCTCAGCATGTGACTATCGACACATCACTCTTCTTCAGGCTCGATGTGGCTGTGCCTACCACGAGTGACGCGGCCGCAGCGTTGTCCGTTCATATTCTTGCAGAGCTGAAGCAAGTCCTCTCGGTGCGCATATTCACAGCCTTTTAATGTTTTCCCTGACAGTTCCCCGTAAGTTCTACCTCTCGCTTCTGCGGAGGACGGAATTAGCAGGCGACATCAAAGCCTTACTCCTCCCAAATGTAGGAGAGTCCGCCAAGGATGTCGCGCCTGCATTTTCGTCCACCGACGATGTCGAGAACTCAACAAACCGACCCAACGCGTATCCAATGGTGCAGCCCATGAAGGCTGCCCTTTACTTCGACAACGCGGATGGGTTCGGAGAGTGGCGAATCCTCATATCCACCGAGGCCTATAAAAATTTGCGTGAATTCCGTCGAGCGGATGTGAAGATATTCCAGATCATCGTCAAGAAGATCAAGTCTGTCTTCAGATGCATTTGGCTGCAATGATCTCATCTTTGCCACAGACAGCTATCGAATGGTCATTTCTCAGATGATAACCACAAGCGACTTAATGGACCGGATGCCGGCATTCCTATCCATGAGGCCAAGATGACAAGGGACCTACGATTGGTAGTACGTGTAATTTTGCATACGCTACTTAGAGCAGGAGACAACCAACTTTTTCTCACAGTACCAGATTGATTGTGTCCCTGACCATGACGGAGAGGTGGGTCGTTCTTCCATCAATAGCAAGCATCATGCTGAGACCGGACTCTCGACAGTTCGAGAGACAAGGTGAGTTATCAAGAGCAACCACATGTATCCGTTATTAGCGCTCACGTGAATACCAGTTATCAAGGTCTACGGCATTTATACGCATGCTCAGCTTGGCAGAATATGGGATGCGTTGGGGAGTCATCTCGCACGCAAGGGCAGAGAATATCGTAGAAGGTGAGTACGTTTTTCAGCTCTTGATGCAATTCAGTGAATAGTTGCTTTTACAGGGTCATCTTTCGGAATAGACCAGCGCTTTCTAATGATAGCGTCATTCTGCCAGCGTCATTCCCGCCGGCAGAACCTGAGCCAGAATGCCCAGGAAGCCCGCTCGATCTTAGTGATAAGGACATGGACCACGTTGAGTGTTTTCATCTTTCATTCGCGCAATGATTGACCCATGGCACAGCTTCACTCTTTGCTTGTGTATGAATTCTTGTCATCTTTATACAATTTGGTTTCCATCTAACAATTTTCTAGTTTGGAGAAATACGTCGCATTCTCGCAAGTAAGCTTATCCACACGGTTCTTCGGCAGGCATACTGACTTGGTATTTTTAGGCGTTTCTGCATAGTGAGTGATCATGTAGCCGACTGGTCATGGCTTCTCATCTCTTGCAAAAGGTCTCATCGCGAACCAAGACGTACAACACGTCTTCATGCTCACGTAAGTTCCGCCCCAATGCAATGAATTACTGATCGATGCCGGTTCAGACCTCAAGAACTAAAGATTGTTGAGAATACCACGTCGTGCTACGTCTTGGGTCGCAGCGGTACAGGGTAAGACTCATGCCCTTGAGATCAGTGACCTATTTATCACATCTAACCAGAAAAACCACGACGATGCTGTTCAAGATTCTCGGCATTCAGCGAGCTTGGGAGATGAGTGCTGTCGGTATGCCCAAACCGCGCCAAATCTTTGTAACCAAATCCAGAGTGCTCGCCGCGAAGGTGGAAGAGTATTTCACAAAGCTTCTTGAGTCTCTGGCGCTGGCAGGCTATACTCTGCAGGAACTTGCGACAATGAAGGCACAAGCTGTCCAGGAGGGCCTTGTTGATCTCGATGACATGCCCGAATCGCAGATGACTATACCCATGAAATACAGCGAGCTTGAGGACAAGCACTTTCCTCTTTTTGTGACTTTTGATCGAGTATGTCCCCATCCGTCGTCCAGGCAGTCCCTTAGCTCATTTGCTTCTTTAGTTGGCGAAGATGGTCGCGGCAGATATCTTGAGCAAGGACAACCCCGAAACGAGAGATAGCGCAGAACTTTTCTTCATTGCTGATGATGCTGAGGCGCATGACTCTTTCGTCACCTATGAAGTATTCGCAAATCAATATTGGCCTCATTTTCCGCAGAATCTCACTAAGAACCTTAGTAATGTCCTTTTCTTTTGTCATGATGATGATGATGTACTGACACTTCCCCACCAGACCCGTGGTTGGTTTTCAGCGAATTTATGGGTGAGTACAATTCTTTCTCATCTTGACATCAGCATTTCCTGAATATCTCTACAGGGATCGTCAAAGGCTCCGAACACTGCGCTGAGCTGTCCTGACGGGGTTCTCGATCGCCCGAATTATCTACGCCTTCCTCATCGTTCCAACCCGAATTTTGCGAATCAGAGGGGGATTCTGTATGACATGTTCGAGAGTTACACTAAATTCAAGAGGCAGCGACGTCATCACGATGTTGCGGATCGGTACCGACTTATTCCTTATCCACGGAATATCATGATATATGCCCAAATAGCACGCAAGCAATACTCAAGGTTTTGCGGAGCCAAAGATTCCCTGGCCAACAGATCGATTATCTGTACGTATTGTCCCCACCAGCGTAGCCAGTTCCTGACCGCCTGCGCCAGGTACGTCGACGAAGCGCAAGACAACCTTCTGATCGACGCGCTCTGTAAGTAGCTACCACTTCAATGATGAAGATCCCTTTTGAACTTTCTGTTGTAGTCTTGAGGCAACTATGCAGGAATCCAGACGGTTTGTTCTGGGCTGGAGATACCGCACAGACAATCTCTGCTGGGAGTTCTTTCAGGTTCGACGATCTGAAAGCGTTCCTCTACCGTGTAGAGGTCAGCGAACAATAACTTATCTTCCGGGTCCGAATTGATATCTTCTTACAGCAGCAAAATACTTCTGTCAACTCCGCTGTAGCATCTCTCTGCCAGCCCACGATGTTTCAATTGGCAATCAACTACAGGTCACACGGGGGCATCGTCAACTGCGCTCATTCTGTGATCGAAATCATCACAAGATTCTGGCCCAACACAATCGATAACCTACAGCCAGAAAAGGGGGTGGTTGACGGGCTGAAGCCTGTATTTTTCACCGGTTGGGACAAAGACACCGTTCGTTATGAGCAGTTCTTGTTCGGGGCGAGGTGAGTAGGCCCTGACCGACATCCTTTGTTCCCCTACTGAGGATTCTCGCAGTGGAAGCCACATCGAGTTCGGAGCCCAGCAGTGTAAAGGAATTGGTTCAAGATTTTATCATACGCTGACAAGCTATCTTAGGCATACTCGTGCGTGATGATGCAGCACGTCAGAAGTTGCGAGAACAAGTAGGCGATATTGGACTGATTATGTGAGTCGTCTTACAACTGCCTTTACTGCGTGGTTTTCATGCCCACGTGTCGCAGGACGCTTTACGAGAGTAAAGGCCTGGAGTTCAATGATGTGAGAAAGCTAATCTTAGCTATCTGATGGGTGTCTGACTTCGGTCAGGTGCTGTTGTACAACTTTTTCGAGGATTCCGTTGTAGATCTGTCGCGCTGGCGCATAGTTCTCAATGGGGTAGAGGGTCAAGCACATGCACCGAATTTCGATCGTGACGAGGCACGTTACGCTGGGGTTTGCAGCGAGGTAGGCGTACTGGTGTTCGATGAAGGAATAAACTCCGCCTTACTTTTATCAGCTCAAGCTTCTTTATGTGGGGATCACCCGAGCAAGGAAGAACATGTGGATCGTCGACAAGTCTGATAAGTCAGACCCGATGCGTGTACGTTAGAGCAGCGTGTAGGTTTTACTCGATCTGATAATCGTTTCCCTTTAGATATTCTGGACCTCTCGAGATCAGGTTCAGAATTGTACTCCCGGCACCGATGTTCCTCATCTAGCTGTATCCTCGACTCCAAAAGAATGGGAAACCTTCGGGCATTCACTATTCTTGCACAAGCGGTATTCACAGGCTATGCATTGCTTTGAACGTGCTGGCCTTCGTCGTGAGGTGAAGGTCTGTGAAACCTATCAACTGCGAGAAGTAGCACGCTCTAGTGTCGGAGTGGCCTCACTCAACGACCAAAAAAGAGCTTTTGTCGTGGCAGCCGATGCCTTTACTGATTGTGGTGCGGCCGCGACGGGGAACCAGAGGCTCCAATATTATCGCAACTCAGCAGACTGCTACGTTCGAGGAGGGGATGATCTCAAAGCTGCCGAGGCCTATCTCAAGGCTCAAGAGTTTGAGCAAGCAGCGAAGAGATATCGCAAGGCTGGACGTTTTGACAGGACACTTCATGTCCTTAATGACCATGGCACGAATATACCTGAAGAGACCTCTGCGGAGTTACGGACTGTGTGCAGACTCTTTTACTGCAGCAGGAACAACACTCAGTAAGTCTCCACAATTCGAGTATGATGTTGTTCAATAGCAATTGCGCAGGGCTCCCTTACCTCTCTTCTCAACATTCGATGAGGAACTCGAGTTTCTGGAGGACTATGATCTGGATTATGCTCGTGCTTCACTACTTGAATCTCACTCAAGGTACTATGAGGCCGCAGAGCTGCATTTATCAGAGAACCGGCCCCTGGAAGCTGTCCGAGCATTCATCAAGGACAACGGCAATGTCGATTCCACTGCTCGTGCGGCTGACACTATTTTGGAACACCTCTGGCGCAAATGCTCCTTTAGAATATCTGCAAAGGTTGCCTTTGCTGACGGGTCACTCCAGCATTTCATCACTCTCGCTGATCAGCTACAGACGAGCAAACTAAAGCCCGTGACGCAGGATCTAGTACGTATAAGCAGTCCCGAAGTGTACCGGTTGAACTGATTGGCATCCAGATCTCGATGTTTCAGAGCATCTTACGCGGAAATGATAAGCAGTTAGCAAATCTCGCGCTTGCCTTCGAGAAACATAACAACCAGCCAGCGGCTCTCCTGTGTTTGGACCATGTCTTCTCTCGAGCTACGGACATTCGATCTTTTGCGGTCGATGAAATGCAACGGTTTCTCCAACAGTTTCACGCCTATACGCGACTGCTCTATCTGATTTCAACCTTCCCTGACCCTATAGAACATCGAGGCATTCAGAGACTGTTCTCCTATGGTGCAGCTGTCCGGTGATGAGTTTCTCATACCAAGTGGAACGTTCCTCCACAGCAGTGTGATGGAAATTCGCCAAGGAATCGCTTTGGTATCGGAACATCCGTCCGGGTATCGAGCCTCTCGCAGAAACATCACGGAGCTGCTACAATTATCGATTCGAACTGTCTTGAAAGACAAAGTGTCGGCGATGGATGCTATGTGTTGCCAATCCCCCGTTTTCTCGCAGTGCCTGCCATTCATTGTTTCTGGGATGTGTCGAAGAGAAAACTGTCCCCAAGAGCATGTCGCAATGTCGAAATTGGATCGCATGTATTACAACGCCCGTGTTGCCATCCACATCTGGCAGATTCTCATCTTGCAATTGATGTATTCCTCTCACCCATACATTGACCGACGCGATAGGTGCGCCTTGAGGTAGCCTACGATCGGGTATCTATGCTAACCTCTTGATCAGCATGAGGGACTGGCTCAGTCATCTTTACGAGGCACTTAATCCACCCTTCTTCATTCAAGGTTCTCTCGCGGACCTTGACATGAGTCTAATGCCATTTCGTTTAGATGGCATGAAAGTGGTGAAGCTGTGGATCCGCGAATCCTTCTACTCGCTCGACCCATTCTATACCCAGAGTCACTTTTTGACGGCACTGATGAGGATTACTAGTCTAGGTTTTGCTTGTGACAGGAATGACGCATCTGGCTACATCTGTCGGGCAAAATGTATGGTCTCCGGACCGGTCGAACTGCATCGCAAAATAGACGATCGCTATATGGTTCGTGACTTGTTCAACTCTTACCAAGGAGCTAGCTACAGCAGCATCTCATCGGGAATTCTGTATCTTCTGTAAGCTTGCTCCTTGTCTCTGTGTGTACTATGCTAAGTGTAATTTAGGCATGTCCTCAACAATCGTTTGTTTACCAACCTCTCCGTGCTGTGTGACTGCATCGAGGACATCTGCAGCGCCTTTGTAATTAAGTACCGAATGGACCCGGCGTTTAATCAGCTTCCCCTCCATGATGTCGTCCTTCCATGTAACTGGTTACTGTCTCCCCACAAATTCACTGCGGAGAAAGAAGCTAGGCTGCTTCTCATGGGCACGCTTCTGGATGAGATAGCAAGGCTAGTCGAAGCATTGCGCATAGAGGCTGGCATGGGTGAGTTTCTCCACTCTCGAGAGACCTTCTGAGACTACGATTGGGCAGAATTCCTCTGGCTGAACCATACTAAATTTACGCCTATTCTCCGCAATATTTTCATTTCCCGGATGTAAGTTCATCTTAGTACCTGCTCGTCGACAATGTGCAAACTAATTACATATTATGCAGCTGTAGAATTCTCTGCCTTGGTACGTTTGCTGTTTTTTTCTCAAAACCCACTGGCTGCTGAATTCAATTCATTAGTTGCCCATAATACTAGGAGCCGCCTCATCAAGGACAAAGTAGACAAGATCATACTTTTTCTACACAAGAACAACCCTCCTTCAAATTGGCGTACAGCTAACTATCGGAAACTTGTGGATGACGTGGTCAGGTACATGACACCCTTGCCAGGACGGGTGCCCCCTTCAGACGGTTACGTGCGAGCTCTCCTGGCTTTCGACAACAACACAGGAGTCAGCAATCTGGCGCACCTTGTCCACAAAACGATGAGCCATCGCGCTCGAAACTATCCAGTTCGTCGGATCTTATACGAAAAGGTCGTCGAGATTCCCCATCTCCTTTCGTCTTATGCAGTAATCGCACAGTCTACTCTGAGAGTGGAGGCCCCTACCTTTGTACCTCGCTTAGAGCATCCCAAAGATCACACGGAAGTCCACGATGAGAAAGAAGAAGCGCAACCTCAAGAGTTCGAGGGAGAGGAAGAAAGGGAGGAAGATGTTGTGGCGCATACTGATGCCGAGACTCGCGATGCGATGGAGAGTTTGGATGAGGCGGTAACGTCCCTGGCACCTGATTTGGACGAGTCACTACGCTCTAATGGACCATCGGTGGAGGAAGAAAAGGCGGCTTTCAAGATTCAGAACACATATCGCCGTTACGTTAGACGTCGCTCTAGTCATGCGGTGGATGCCGAACTCGCTGCGATATTCACGAGATGCTTCAAGGAGACACAGTCTTCTGAATCTGACTGGTATCCGGGTTATTACCGCCTCCTTTTTCTTGGACCATTGCCCCACCTTTTGGTGTGCCTGGAACGAGGCATTGCTCTGACCCACGCTGCCAAGGCGAAAACGAAAGGCCTTCTTAACGAGGAGAAGCATGAAAAGCTTGAGGAGTTGGGCAGGCAGAGAAGCGGGATCGCGTCAGTCCTAACTTACCTAACGTCATACAATGACTAACGTGCTTTACAGAGCGACGCTCAAGAAGGGCTTGCGATTGCGCAAGCAGCTAGAACCTTCCTCGGCAGCCCATCGTGCCCGCGACATTGATGCCCTCAAACGTGCAGTTCTAGAGGTCAAAGAATTCATGCAGAGGGTTCCCAGCAACATGCAGGATATGCAAACTGGGTTTCAAGTAGCCTATAAGGCAATCATTGCCGAGAAGAAGGTTCCGGCGGGAAAGGAGAAAGAGAGACCCGCTCTCAACGTGGAGGATGTCTATGACTGCTTGATAAGTAGGTCGTGGAGAGTCGAGACCGTGATTTGATCGTGTACCATATTGAATAGTACATATTTCTGTAATAAATGCCTTCCACTCGATACTATGGCCCTGTCTAGACATCTCCCGGTCAATGAATGGAGAATGCGATCGATAAATGCATGGATAAATGCATTACATAAGATAATTTCAAATTGGCAATAATTCATCTATCACAAGTATTGGTTCGGACACTTTGCAATAACTCACACAATTTAGCCTCAATGAATATTCTATCTCACCACATATCATTGTACACATATTCCAAGCTACTATAAAGTTGAATCATCAAAATTGGTGGAGAAATGATTGAGATAGTTGTTAAGGTGTGACAGAGCAGCTCGAGTCTGCCGTGGCGGAGTTTCGATACCTGGTAGGAAAGATGGGCTCGCAACGCCAAATACCGAGCGGAGTTCGCTTCAGACAGCCAGTGACCATGGTGCGACTGTCTGAACCAGTGAAGTTGTGGTAACCGATAGTAATACCTCGTCTTTATCCTGATGGCTTCGGTTAAGAGCGTCGGGAGACTAGGAAGGATAAGTAAGAGATAGGGAAATATCGAGGCGAGATAAACTAATGAGTGGACGATATCAGTCAAGACCGTAACGTCAGGGATATCTCTGATATGAGCGTATATCGAGCAAGTCAACGAAAGTCGGGCAAATAAGGACAACAGTAAACAAACGGATGGTATACTGAACGTGCACCTAAGCGCAGCCGTTACAATCAACTATTCCAGGATCAGCTCGCCGGGTCCATCCACAATGGGCGTCTGTCAGTCGCGTCGCCGTCAAGTTGCTGAATCAAATCAACAAAAGCGAAACTCCCCCTATCCCACATGCCCCGATATCAACGAGACGATACACCATTTCCTCTTCGACTGTCCTCAATTTCGACGCGAACGTCACATCATGTCCAATGCTCTGAAACGCAACGCAACGTCAATACAGTACATCCTTACATCAAGCAAAGCCACACCTCATCTTATCAGATTTGTCAATAGTTCCGGCTGATTCAAACCGACTTTTGGTGAATTATAACACCCACTTAGATGCACATACTGCCGTAAATTTTGTACAGATAATCCGCCAACCGCCGTCCATCACCATCGCCATGTACATTATCACCTATTCCATGACGAAAGGAGAGATGCGCATCGCCGTATCGCTGTCGGCACAAAAGGGAAGCCAGTAGTAGACTCGTTAACGAAAGATTAGCACTTCCGAATCAGCGCTCTATCCACGCTACAGATCATTATTCGCAAGTTCATGCATTCACCATCACACTCTACTGATGCTCCCTTCACTGCAGCCTTCCTTTTGTACTTACTAGCTCTGTCCCGTAAGGCGGAGTAAAGGAGTACGCGTCCGTCCTCAACACACCCCAGAACCCATACATACATACGAATGACAAAAATGTTCAACATAGGGTCTTCGACCCCAACGGGCTACCTCTGATGCAAAAAAAAAGTTGTTGAATGAAGTGCATGGCCTCCAAGCTCATGTTTACGTCGGCACATATGAGGATCCGCTATTTTCCTTTCTGCCACACAAGATCGAAAACACTATCCAGCTCCTCCGAATGCCGAAACACCTGCTATCTCGATTTACACCGGCGCGTCCGAATGTACTCATCATGCTGGTAAGAATTCCCAATCGACGTGTTTTAATTTACGGACTCGGGGCACGGGATTGGAAAGGCGCTGGTGCATAGGATCTGAAACGGGGTCAATCCCCGCGAACTACGGATCGGTGAGCAATTCGGCGGCGCTAGCCCTGTTCGCGGGATCCAGACGCAAACATCTCCGCATCAGAGAAGCCGTAGATTGGACGTCTTCCTCCCCTACAACTTTGTAGGGTCTGATACACTGTTCAAATGGGTAGCGAGCCATTGGTATCAGTGGATTCGATCTAAGGGAACCTGCACACGAGAAATTGAACAATGAATAACTGGTGCAGATTGGATGCGAGAACATGTCTCGTCAAAAAGTTCGACACCTCTTTGGCTGACCTTGAGTTTCTCTGGGCTGAATTTTTCACCTATGTGGCGCATCATATGCCATAGCATATTGTTTGTCTCGTCGAGCTTGCCGAGAGGCCAGGATTTGAATGTGAAGAGGCAGACACCGGTGATGAGTTCGAAGATCTGAGAACCTTTCGTGAGGCAGGACATAGCAGCAGATTAGAGAAAAATTTCAGGCGGACGAAGATCGCACGCAGCGATCTCGTCAAAGTTTTGATCGTAGCTAGGCTGGGCTGTAGAAGAGCTCGGCAGAAGGAAGTAGAATCATCGCAACGGACTTGCCATTGCCAAAATCGGTGAGAACGAACGTCCTCTGCATGGCTTCCTGCAGAGTAGGTACCGGAAGTGGCTGCGACACTGCAGCCTGCATCATCCCATCATAAGATTCTTCCGGAGAGTGTCGGCGAGACGGGTGGGACTCAAGTAACTTGTCAAAGTCAGAACCAGACATGCGTGTATCGAAGAAGATGTTTTCAGGTCTTAAATCAGTGTGGAGTACACCGCGGCTGTGCGCATGGGCGATTCCACATAGTGTGTAGAAGGACACGTTTGGCAAGGGGGGAGAGGCAATGAAGTTCTGCCATGCCCTCCACACAATGTGTTTACATATGTCCACCTAGGATCGGCATTACCGAGCAGACGTGTTCCCCTGAACTGCCTTTACCAGGATTCGTGAAGTCAGACAGGAGTTTAAGACAGTGTGGGCTCGATGGGGACGAAACTTGATAGAGGGTTTCGGTCTCCCGAATGATGCGTTGTCGGACCAGATCAGTCGCTGTGCCAGTGAGTACCTTGATAGCGACACAAGAGTTGTTTCTGGGAAAAATCAGACATTCAAAGTTGTCAGTTGAAGGAGCAACTTTTGGCGTACGTTTTGTCGCGGGCAAGCCAAGTCCTTGAACTCATGCCCCACACAAGTTTTCTGCAGACAACACAGCAGTCATCTGGGCCAAAACCGCCCTGAACTGGCAAACCGAGTGGTTCCCCGATGAACCTCTCAGAACCCACCCGAATTTTTTTACCCGAATCAGGGGTAACCTTGACGGAGACGTGCTTGCTGGATGGATGGACACGCTTCGTATTTGCAGATGGCATCCCCATCGTCCTAGGCCGAGCGACTGTAGTAACTCGAAGCAAGTTCGCAAGTTGGATGCGAGATTGAGGGAGAAATAAGCCCGTCATCGTGAAAGCGAAAGCCTGAGCAAGATGAGCGTCAGCGAGAAAGGGGCTAAATCATAGTATTGAATGCATCACATGACCTGAAAACGAGCACGGTCAATTGAACCCTCAAATTCTCAAGCCCAAAGCCATATGCATACCATGATGAGATAAATTATAGACCTATCATAAATAACCCGAGCAAGCATAGTCCAGGACGCAAAAAAAAGTGAAAAGCGGAATAAACGAGGGTGTATGTACGACGAATGAGGGTGTATGTGCGAGTATGAGACGAACGAGGGTGTATGAACGAGGGTGAGCGTATGCGTCTGAACGAGAGTGTACGCGGTTACGAGGTTGTGTGCGTCCGAAGGTTACAGTATGCGTGTCCGAATGAGGGTGTATGCGTGTTGAATGCGTACTCGTGGGTCGCCGTGGGTGGTGACAGCCAAGAAGATAATGATAAATGATAAACGAGGGCATGAAGATGAGGGGGACATGAGGGAGTATTACGGGGACGAATAAAGAGTAGCAAGACGTGTTGGAGCAAAAAGAAAGAGAGAGGCGCGAAAACGGAGGAGAAAGAAAAACTGTACAACCTCCAAGGACATCAATCAGCCTTGAACCGAGCCCCACCGCCTCCTCCCCGCACGATAGCTTTCATGAACCCAAAGAAGCGGTCTGCATATTCAGCAGGCGGGACTGGGCTGATTTTATGCTGTGTGAAGGAAAAAGAGTCAGTATTGGGGAACAGACGAGAGCGAAGAATGAACAGTGGACCGAACAACAGTTCAAAACGAACGAAAACCCAGAAACGAAAATCAACTCACCCGATCAGCCTTCAACCCCTTCCAAAAATGCTCACACTTCTTCATCCCCCCATACGGCGTCAAAATATCAATAATCCCCAAATAATAAATAACATCCATCTCGTCGTTCCCTTCGTCCGTCGCTTGTAACCCTCCCTCGTCTTGATAGAACAAAAAGTGGTCGCGATCTTGCGTTGGGTGGGTTGGTTGTGGTTGTGGTGTGGTGGCGTTGGCGTTGCTTGTACTGGAACGACGCGTGCGGGGGGTGTTGGGCGTAACAGGCGGGATGGTATGCGTTGATGGGGAAGGTGAAGTCGGGAGATCCAGCGTAGTTCCTAGATGGTGCGGATCAGACGCGCGCATGATTCGGCGCATGGCTATCGCTTCGGGCGACCGTCCGTTTTTTGTTTGCGTAGTTTTGCGCCGGATGGGCGGGACTGAGGGCTGTGTGCGCGTCAGTTTAGAAAGCGGAGAAAAAGTAAAAAGTAGAAGTGTACCTCGAACACCCTCAACATAGTCCCTCTGACATTCTCCTTGTTTCCCCTAGTCCCCCAATGAAGCCCGACGAGGAGACTATAATCCATGACACCAAGATCTCTCAACATCTCGCTATCCCTCCTCAACTGCTCCATCAATAAAGCCCTCTTCTCCGGGCCAAGCTCCAACACCCTGTTACTATCGATCCAGTTCAAATCCTTCTGTACCGCACGAGGATTCTGCTCCAGCTTCGCAGGGTGGAGAAGACGACCGACAGTGCTCCCCTTGAGATCATAAGACTCGTGAATATCTTTATGAGGCGGGAACAAGTTATTCATGATCACGAAATGAATCTTTCGGCCTCTCGGGAGCTTGACCCGATGTAGACCATAAAAGCGACTGAGCAAAGTATGCGGGTTTGCTTTTACATGTTCCCAGTATCGGCGGAGGACGCGGAGGAGGAACTTGTGCTCTGCGTGTCGGATGGTTTTGATAATGAAGCGGTAATCGCGGGAAAAATAGAAGAAGGAGCCACTTTTCCCTGGGGAAGTGAGTTCAGAGAGGATGTATTTGGAGGTGAGTGAAAGAAGGTAGTCTGCGGGGTCTAGAGCGAAGTGGTCTTCGCGCAGCTCACGGAAGACCCATGGGGCATAATCCTTGAATTTGAAGTCGTATTTTGCAGAGGGAGTGAGTTCGTTCCCAACGCTGGGGGGAAGTGAGTTAAGGGAATGGAGAGGCGGGGAGTACGTACATGTCGAAAGAATATTTATGCCTCGCGGTGAAATCTTGGTCAGTCAGGGGTCGTTTGATCTTTGCCTGGTATCGTGAGACCTGGGCGGAGTCAGAGGCTGCGGGACATAAAGAGAGAATGGGCACGGACAGCTATCCTGATTCCGGTGAGCATGTTATACATGAGGACGTAGTTGGCGTGGTCCTCTCCTATCAAGTTGCCTACCAAAGGACGTTCGTCTTCTTGCTGAGCCACTGCTGCGGCGACTTCTTCAGCCTGTTTTCGCTTTCTTTCGCGGCGAATTTGGTCTGCCTGTATCTGGATGTCATCCTCAAGTTCGCCAGTTGCTATATAAGTGGGTTGAGGAAGATGAAGACGGCGAGCAGAGCCTGTCGTGTTGCGACGTATGGGACGGGGTGCTGGTGGGTGGAGGAGACCATCTGGATATTGTGTCTTTGAGGAGCTGGCAGCGGGTACGTTACTGCTTGTCTGAGATATTCTAGCGACCCTAGCTGCAGAGAATTTTGTCTCTGTAGATGCTCGGTGGAGGCTGTCGTGAAATATGCGAGTGCGTTGACTGTTTATGGTTGCTGCATCTAGCTCTACGTCGATGTCATTCTCCTCGGGCGTTATGCCTTTCGGGAGCGGATCTGATTTGGACAGGCGAATTGGACCTGAGGAAAGAGCATCGGGTGACCCGTCTACGCTTGCTGGGGGTGAAGGCGGAGGTGGACCAATTGTCTGGTTTGAATCCTCGCGGGGGATAACAGGCAATGGCTTTTGCGGGCGGAGGTGCACTGCGTCCCGGGTTACTTCCACTATATGAATCTGAGTATGAGTATGATCCATGGTCTATATCCGTCAGGATTGGAGTTGGGCAGATTGTAGACGTCGGGGAAGTCTGCGCGGTTACGAAAGATGCGGCTGAAGACGAGACCAAACTTGAATGTCGGTCTAGCTCGGTCGCGGTCAGAATTGAAACCCGGTTAGCCATTATTAGACCCCTTGGTCACTGTCGCACACGATGAGCTCGCAAGTCAAAAAGAACCTTCTCGTTGCTTGTCCAACAGCCTCAAACTTATAGGTGGCTGTGCTTCTTTCTTCACCGGTCTAAAAGCTATACCGACTATTTTAGCACAGGTCTACTGCAGATAAAATCACGTTCTCCAGTTTCCTCGTGCAACAGTATAATCATTGTGGGTAAGCAAAGCTGCTCGACTAAAAACAGTGCGACCTTGGGCGACCTCTCGGAGATGATAGACAAATGATAGACGTATAAAATTGGACCTGCTTCCTTATGACAAGCAGCCAGTCTTGGATTGGATAGAAGCTAATCTCTGCATAGCCGATTTTCACTGGGCTGTCATGGTCTGTCGATCTAACAGTACTTATCACACCAAGTTTCTATCATTGCGCATTCTATTCCAGTTGACAGCGGACGCGTGACATGGGTTTATTCGCATGAAGGCGTAAGAGCAACGGAGTAGGAAGTAGCATAGTGTTCTATCTCGACCTCAGTCGATCCATTGATCTCCGATGGAGATGTTGCACAAGGACGGTTGACTCTAATGATATAATGAAAACCCTTTTTAAGCAACATCCGCAGCTGGCCCAACGGCCAGCACAAATCCTAGCTTCGCAGAAGACGACACTCCACAAAGGAGTTCAACAAGCAAAAAATTACAAGAACCAGTCCAAGAGTAGTCTGAATCGAGTTTCACGATCCACAAAAGATGCGCGAGCCACGAAGTGAACTCAAGGACGAACCCGCACCATCGTATAACCATACAATCAGTCGCGCCTCATACGCAACAGTGTTAGCCTCCCGCAATGCGTATGCAGGGCGACCTTCGTCCCCAAGCACACTAGCGGGACCGCATGATTACTCGAGCTTCATACGCAAGGAGACATAAGCCCCAGAGCATACTCAGCAGTGCATGATCACTCTGGCAGCAGACGAGCTTGACGCTCGCTGGAGGAGGTAGGTTTAGCCAATCATAGGCTGCTCAACCAATAGGTGGCGAGTCCAAACGGACATCACCACGTACCTAGCAATCATGAGCGCCTTCAAGACGCACGCGCTGATAGCTCCGACCGACTGTTATACAACAGACACGAGGTTCGCCCGATCCCCGCAACGCTTTCAAAGCTCTCATTCTCGCCCTCCTCTGCAATAGACAGAATCTTTGGGATATGAAAACGAGGCTGCTTTTCTGGTATGTTGCGCAGCTGATTACAGCTGGGCTCTGCTGGAGCCAATCGAGGGGGATTGAAATACTCAGACCTTAGCCCGCTCAGGAATTTGGATGCGTGGAGCAGTCCTGTACGTGATGAGCAGTCGTGGCTTTGGAACTGGTTGAGGAAAAGAATAGTTTCAAACTCCGCTTGATACAAGCCATTCGGAATCGGTAACCGAGTCATCTTCTCAAGAGTCAACACATGATCAGCTGGTGAACTACCCTAAGTATGCACGCTGAAGCCATACATATTATTCCCAGTGATGCACTAGGAGGATTCATCACTGGGAATAATATGTCATTCAAAATTTGCATTTCCACCGCCTGCCATCATCTCAGAGATCGAGGTGCGTCTCACCGCGTACGCGCTCCCCAAGTTCCATATTCACGTTTCCGAATAGCCAGAACAACACCCTCTACCTGCTGAGGACACGATTTAAAGGCAGGGTCTCAAGTCACCACGTACCACATCTGACGAAAAGCGTCAACATCTCAGTCTCAGCATGCGAAGACTATCATTCGTGCATCACTGTGTGGATTTCATTTAATTTCAAGCGAAGGCGGCTGAAATATTGACGTTTACATTATATAATGCATTACAGCTGCTTGACTTTCAACACCGGGCATTACCAAGTCGAAGAAGCACCCTGTGACGAAATCCTTCACGACATTAGCAAGCGTCGATGTTAATTGTGGCATGCGACTCATGATCATCCAAGAATACAATTTGCTATCGTGTCGATACGCCGGGCCTCAAGCCTCAAGGCCTCCGAAGTTTCAAAGTTCAGATGTTTCGAGGTCAAGCCAGATATTGATGGTTGACGCAAGGTTGATGTCATGGTTTACGTGGTTCCGCAGGGTCCCGCGGCAATTACTCCACATAAATGTGAAGTCCACAGCTTGTCACGTCAGGTCTGATGTACCTATCGACAGTCACCGCCGTGACTGCGCATCAAGTACTCCATGCAGGTCGAATGTCCAAATGTTTACCTGCTTCCTAACAAAATTAGAAGTATTCTCAAGATCCGGATTCTATTCCCCGGACCCAAGTTTGTTTTGCCAATTGTCGTCTGGGCATGATCTAATTTGCCTTGCTCAGTCTCACGGGGACGCAGCCAGTGAAAGAGGATCCCGCCGCAACCGCGGGAAGACTCCATCAATTTGGAGAACAACCATCACAAGTGCGTATCGAACAACGTGTTGTATAACGCGGGTGGGCGTGGGCGGGTGCGCAAAACTCGCTATGCTAACGAGACGAGGGATTCAAGTGAGAAGAGATACAACTAAACGGCAATGGCAGCGTACCTAGCGAGACGAGAGATTCGAGTGAGAAGAGCCAAAGGACTCTTTAACGCTGTCCCGCTAGACATGGCCTGCCTACTTCACTAAAGGAGGTGGCAATGAGGATTGCACGCGACACGCTCGTCATGCCGCAAGGGCAAAAGGGCAGGGTCCGAGGTATGTGACAACGCGAGAGACGTGTCTACTGAATGGCACGCTTGTCTGATTACCCTGGTATAACCAGATTAAACTCAAGTAATTTGGAGCTTGACGTGCTTTCCATCTAGCTCAATTGTACGGATCTTGAAGTCAATGCCGATCACGGTGTGATAAACGAGGGTGTCCACACATCGTCACGGAAAGTCGCGGAACGGAGCAAAAGACAGGACCTCCTAACTTCTAACACCTAAGTAACAATAACTTGAAATTTGAACATGCTAGAACTGAGAAGTTAAGAACCACGTAATAAACACATCTGTCACCAATATTAATCAAGACCCGGAGCAGTTGCAAAGCAAGTTACGCGTTTGAGGCGTGTATGCGGCGTGCTCGCTGATGCTAAGAAACAAACCAGATGAAGTATTGAATATTGAGTAGACGGCCAGCGAGGAAGGATTAGTTCTTAACTAGTCTCCCCTAGTAGACAGACGAATGAAGATAGCCGTTTGATTTTTGACCACATTCGAGAACGATAAACTAAGAACCTCGCCAGCTCGTTGGGTAATCTTGTGTGAATCGCGCAGATGTATAGTACACTGCAGAAAAAGGCAGATTATGTCGGCGACGGATGTGGCAAAAACCTCCAGATCCGTGGCAAACTCGTGCGAGATTTTTGTCAGGTTCGTCGCCACTGTAATGTCAAACGATTGGTCGCAATTTTCATGTATCCGTGTCTCATTTCACGTAGGTTCTTGTGCAACTCGTTCGCTCTATAATCCTCGGCCACCTACCATCATGTACACCACCAACCGCCCAAAATCTCTGGTAGACCCCAAAATGTGTTAGGGTGTGGTAAACCTTCCCACAGTATAGATTATATGGTTTTCGCACAGTATCTTTCGGAGCAATTTAGTAATTGTCTGGGCGACCAAGTGAGTGTAGAATCAACGAGACCTGCATCCGGTAATCTGAGCATATTATAGAGAGACCGAGGGTACATTGACGACCAGGTCTGTTGGTCACATCAGGTTGCCATGTTCCTATAATATTTCGAACATACATCGCAGAAATATCTCATACCACAACTCGCACAGATATCAGGTTAGCATGTTCGGTATAGACTTGCAATTGATACCTCAGCCAGATATCGCACTTCATATGGCATGGAGATATTTAAAGGTGTCTTGTGTTCTTTATCCTATAGCTAATACCCTCGTGTCAGACTTGTAATTCTATTATTATAGCTGGCAGAGCCTCGTTTTCCACCTGCACGTAACCGTCCTTTACGTTAATTGAGGGTCCAGGTTTAAATGTTTATCGCTCATACAGCTTCAGGCTACCTGCAGGTGTCAATTTTAGGTGCTCAATTTGCGCCCCAACATGTTCGGAAGTTCAAAGCAGAGCGCTCGTTCGACAATAAGAACAGCCTCATTGAGGAGCTTGCTTTGCAACGCATTCCTTTGTCCCTTTGTACCTCTTGACTTGTTGGTATACCTAGCTCAAGTCTTTGTCCGGCCCTTCATATAAGTACTTGGATATCACAAGTACCTCACGTTCAACAGACCATGTTGGACTTATTCTCCAAAGATCGAATCGTCAATGAGGCGGGACTTAGAGCCGCCTTATATCATCTGGACGCAATCTCAACTTCAGGTGCAACTGGATTGCAAGCCACGATCGAGCATCTAGTACTCTCACCACCCCTTGTTTTTGCTTATATCATTTCTGGTATCTTATAGACTTTCCTTCTTCTCGCGCCACCAGCTCTGATTCTGTAATAGTTTGGGATCGTTCCGAGAGAATGATCTTGCAGATCATGACAGACTTTCCTACAAAATCTCAAGAATATCCTTCATCCCTTGCGAGCAAGATTCTGGACAATCTGTCTATATCTTTTTTAGCCTTGCCAATCCGGTTTCTGGAGGCAGAAATCTCAAGTGACTTCATCAGCCACCACAGAGGCTTCATCGAGGGCGCTCTACCCTTACTTTGTGCCTTGAGCACTATGAAATTTGCAGGCGCGAATTCATTTGAAGACGAGAGCGATGTCGAAGACATCGAACCTGATGATGAATTCTTCAAAAAGAAAGTGCATCAGAAAATGCGCAAGCGTAATCGCCGGAAAGCTCAGCGTGCGGTCATCAACATATCCCACTTCGCCAGGCTCGATGTGGCTGTGCCTACCACCAGTGACGCGGCCGCAGCATTGTCCATTCACATTCTTGCAGAGCTGAAGGAAGTCCTCTCGGTGCGCATATTCATAGCCTTTTAATGTTTTCCCTGACAGCTCCCCTTAAGTTGTACCTCTCGCTTCTGCGGTGGACGGATTTAGCAGACATCATCAAAGCTGTACTCTTCTCAAATGTAGAAGAGTCTGCCACAGATGTTGCGCCTGAATATTCGTCCTCCTGAAGACGCCAAGAGCTCGAGTGTGCAGCCGATTGTGCAGCCCATGAAGGCTGCTCTTTACTTCGACAACTGCGGATGGGTTCGGAGAGTGGCGGATCCTTGTATCTACCGAGGCTTATAACAATCTGCGTGAATACCGTCGAGTGGACCGGGAAATATTCAAGATCATTTTCAAGACGATCAGGTCCGTATTTTAATGTCATTTATAGCGCCAAATTGATATTTGCCACAGACATCTCTCGCGCGGTCACTTCTCGAGCGACAATCAAAAGAGGCTTGATGGAACGGATGCAGGAATTCCGGTCTTCGAAGCCAAGTTGACCAAGGATCTACGGCTCGTGGTAGACGTAATTTTCATCACACACTGGGCAGAAAATAACCTCCCTTCTCTTACAGTACCAGATTGATTACATCCCTGACCAGGATGGAGAGGTATGTTATTCTTCCACAAAGACGTGTAAAGGATGAAACTGATTCTTGATAGTCTGAGAGACAAGGTGCGCCGTCATGCATCAATGCATCAAGAGCGAACATCGTCTTCTTTATCACTCACGCGAATACCAGTCATCAAAGTGTACAGGATCTATAAACACTCCGAGCTTGACAGAATATGGAATGCCTTGGGCAAGCATCTAGCACGCAAGGGGAGCTGAATATCGCAGACGGTGATAATGCCTCTCATGTATTGATGCAACCTACTGAACCATTGCTCTATCAGATGCATCTTCCGCACCAAGGCGGCCAACAATGTTATTCTGCCAGCCTCATTCCCGCTGGCAGAACCCGTGCCAGAGATCCCAGGCAAGCCCGCTGGATCTCAGTCCCAATGACATGGAACATGTTGAGTGTTTGTATCGTTTAGCTTCGCCAGTGATTGATCTACGGTGTATGTAGCTTCACTCTTTGCTTGTGTAAGAACGAATATTTTGCGATCCGACGCACGATGATTAACTATTCTCTAGTCTAGAGAAATACGTAACTGTTCTCGCAAGTAAGCTTATCTGTACAGTTCTTCGATAAGCAATATGACTTGATAATATCGCATTAGGCATTTTTGCACAGTGAGTGACCGTGTACTCGTCCAACCCGAATTCTCACTCGTGCAAAAGGTCTTATCGCAAACCGAGACGTACACCACGTCTTCATGCTCTCGTATGTTCTACCGCCTTGAAATGAATTTGATGGTTTGACATTACTTCAGTCCTCAAGAACAGAAGGTCGTCGAATGCACCACGTCGTGCTATGTCTTGGGCCGCAGCGGCACAGGGTAAGTACCTTGTGCTCGAGAGCGGTCACTTGTTTATCTCACCACCAGAAAAACGACGACGATGCTGTTCAAGATCCTTGGCATTCAGCGAGCTTGGGAATCGAGTGGCATTGACATGCCCAAGCCACGTCAGATTTTTGTTACAAAATATAGAACGCTGGCGACAAAAGCAGGAGAATACTTCTCGAGGTTTCTCGAGTCCTTGGCATTGGCAGACTCTACGCTGCAAGAACTTGCAAAACTCAAGGCACAAAGCATACTGGATGATCTTGTTGATATTGACGACGTTCCTGAGTCGCAGATGAATATACCAATGAGATACAGCCAACTCGAGGACAAACATTTCCCCCTATTCGTGACTTTCGATCAAGTATGTCATCGTGTGTCTTACAGACCCTCTTGAAAACTTATTTTGTTCAGCTGGCAAAGATGATCGCAGCAGATGTATTCGACATGGACGATCCTGAGACGAGACGTAGCGCTGAGCTGTTCTTCAACACCGACGATGCAAGGGCGCACGATTCGTGTGTCACCTATGACGTATTCAAAAATCAATATTGGCCACATTTTCCGCAGGGTCTCACCAAGAACCTCAGTAGTGCTCTTTCCTTTGCTGTCAGATCATGCACTCACACGTCCCTACCCAGATTCGTGGTTGGTTTTCAGCGAGTTTATGGGCAAGTGTAAGTCTGTATCCAACAACAGCAGTTCCTGAACCTCCTCCCAGGTATTATCGAGGGCTCCGAACAGGCATTGAGCTGTCCGGACGGTGTTCTCGATCGTTCAAGCTACATCCGCTTTACTAATAGCTTCAGTCCGATTTCTGGGAACCAGCGGAACAGTGTCTACCGTATCTTCGAGATCTACCAGAAGTTCAAGAAGCAGAAAAACCATTTCGATGTGGCGGATCGGTACGAGTCATGTTACTCCTCATTAATGAAACTCCATGATATAGCCCCAAACAGTACCCACGCGATCCTCAAGGTCTTGGGAAACCAACGATTTCCTGGTCGACAGATCGATTACCTGTAGGTGTATCTCCCGACCGGACTAATCTTAGGTTCTCATCGATTGTGTACCCTAGGTATGTCGACGAGGCGCAAGACCATCTTTTGATCGATGTGTTGGGTCAGTCATTATTTCCTTCAATACGAGAGTGTGAAGGAACTTTCTGCTCTAGTTTTGAGGCGAATGTGTAGGAATCCAGATGGACTTTTCTGGGCTGGGGATACTGCGCAGACGATCTCTGCTGGAAGCTCCTTCAGGTTCGAGGATCTGAAAGCGTTCATCTATCGTATGGAGGTTAGTGACCGGTAATTGTCTCCCAGAATACCTGTTGATATCTTCCTACAGCAGCAAAGTATCCCGGTCAACTCCGCTAGAATTCCTGCGCAGTCAAACAACAGTGTTCCAATTAGGCATGAACTCCAGGTCACACGGTGGCATCGCGAACTGCGCTCATTCTGTCATCGAGCTCATCACGAAGTTCTGGCCAAGTTCAATCGATTTCCTCCAACCTGAAAAGGGAGTGGTTGATGGAGTGAAGCCAATCTTTTTCACAGGCTTGGATCGCAAACGGTTTTTAACCGGGAACAGGTAAGTGAACTCAGGCTTCATCGTTCCCTTGCTGAGATTCTCGCGGTGACAGTAACTCTGAGCTTGGAGTCCAACCAATGTAAAAGGCTGCTGCCTCAAGATTCTATCCGTGTCCTGAAACATTATTCTATAGGCATACTTGTACGT
This sequence comes from Suillus paluster, assembly GCF_016628075.1. Lineage (NCBI taxonomy): Eukaryota > Fungi > Basidiomycota > Agaricomycetes > Boletales > Suillaceae > Suillus > Suillus paluster. The sequence goes on along the minus strand of NW_024537591.1, from coordinate 172,076 downwards.
GATGATGCAGCACTGCCAGAAGTTGCGAGAACAAGTAGGCGACATTGGAATAATTATGTGAATCGTCTCTGTTTGTGCTCCAAGATTTTTATGTTCACGTGTATGCCTAGGACGCTCTATGAGAACAAAGGCCTTGAATTCAACGATGTGAGAAAGCTGACCTTGGTTACCTGGTAGATGACTGACTCTGGTCAGGTTCTCTTGTACAACTTTTTCGAAGATTCCGTCATAGATGCGTCACGCTGGCGGGTAATTCTCAATGGGGTGGAGAGTCGAGGTTATGCGCCCGATTTTTACCGCGACGAGACCCGATACGCTGGAATATGCAGTGAAGTAAGCGCCATCGCTCGTCGACAAAGGAATGGACGTTCCTTACTTTTATCAGTTAAAACTCCTCTATGTGGGAATCACCCGAGCAAGGAAGAACATGTGGATCTTTGACAAGTCTGATAAGTCTGATGCGATGCATGTACGTTTAGGCTAGCCGGATGCTGAGCGCTACTTGATCTGATAATCCTCTATCTTCAGATTTTCTGGACGTCTCGAAATCTTGTCCAGAACTGTGCCCGCGGCAGCGACGTTCCTCCTCTAGCTGTCTCCTCCACTCCAGAAGAATGGGCATCCTCTGGGTGCTCACTATTCTTGCACAAGCGCTACCTGCAGGCTATCCACTGCTTTCAGCGTGCAGGCCTTCTCCGCGAAGTGAAGGTTTGCGAAGCTTATCTACTACGGGTAGCAGCGCGTTCCAGTGTCGGAGTGGCCTTGCTCAACGTTCAACAAAAAGCTTTTATCACGGCAGCGGATGCCTTTGCTGACTGTGGCGCAGCTGCGACGGGGAACGAGAAACGTCAATATTATCGCACCTCGGCAGATTGCTACGTTCGAGGAGGAGAGGACGTCAAAGCTGCTGATACCTATCTCGAGGCTCAAGAGTTTGGTCTAGCTGCGCAGAGATATCGCAAGGCTGGATCCTTCCACAGGACGCTTCGTGTCCTCACTGACCACAGCAAAATGATACCGGAGGAGACCGCGACAGGCTTGTGGACTGCATGCCGGCTTTATTACTGCCGCAACAGCAACAATCCATAAGTGGTCGGATCTTTACGATGATTATGTTGAATGACAATTGCACAGAGCCCCATTGCCTCTATTCTCCTCATCTGACGAGGAACTCGAGTTTTTGAAGGCAAATGGCTTGGACTATGCTCGCTTCTCGAGTCTCACTCGAGGTACTCCGAGGTCGTGGAGCTACACTTGTCAAAGATGGAGATCTTGGGGAGGACGAAGTTGAGGAGGGCCCAAAGTTCGGGCCAGTGAGAATGAGGCGGTAGTGGGAGTGATAGTTCTACGTGAGCGTTTGCGCGAGCTTCGACTGGGTGTTCTTCATACGGTGTCCCTCGTCTAAAACCATGGATGAACAACTAAGAACCAACGAAATCTTCAAACATACTCACCGATGATCATACGCACCTATTTCAGCTTGCTGAGAATAAGCGGTCTTTGATGATATACCCGTATGTGGTGGGCAGAACTGGTAGTTGATCCATCTGCAGTTCGTCCTGAAGGTGAGTTCAGAGAGGATGTATTTGGAGGTGAGTGAGAAGAGGTGGTCTGTGGGGTCTAGAGAGAAGTGGTCCTCGTGCAGCTCGCCGAAGACCCATGGGGCATAATCCTTGAATTTGAAGTCGTATTTCGCGGAGGCAGTTCGTTCCCAATGCCGAGGGATGTGAGTTAAGGGAGTGAAGAGGCGGGGAGTACGTACATGTCGAAAGAATATTTATGCCTCGCGGTGAAATCTTGGTCAGTCAGGGGTCGTTTGATCTTTGCCTGGTATCGTGAGACCTGGGCGGAGTCAGAGGCTGCGGGACATAAAGAGAGAATGGGCACGGACAGCTATCCTGATTCCGGTGAGCATGTTGTATATAAGGACGTAGTTGGCATGGTCCTCTCCTATCAAATTGCCTACCAAAGGATGTTCGTCTTCTTTCTGAGCCACTGCTGCAGCGACTTCTTCAGCCTGTTTTCGCTTTCTTTCGCGGCGAATTTGGTCTGCTTGGATCTGGATGTCATTCTCCAGCTCGCCAGTTGCTATATAAGTGGGTTGAGGAAGATGAAGACGGCGAGCAGAGCCTGTCGTGTTGCGACGTATGGGACGGGGTGCTGGCCCTGGAGGAGACCATCTGGATATTGTGTCATTGAGGAACTGGCAGCGGGTACGTTACTGCTTGTCTGAGATATTCTAGCGACCCTAGCTGCAGAGAATTTTGTCTCTGTAGATGCTCGGTGGAGGCTGTCGTGAAATGTGCGAGTGCATTGACTGTTTATGGTTGCTGCATCTAGCTCTACGTCGATGTCATTCTCCTCAGGCGTTATGCCTTTCGGGAGCGGGTCTGATTTGGACAGGCGAATTGGACCTGGGGAAAGAGCATCGGGTGACCCATCTACGCTTGCTGGGGGTGAAGGCGGAGGTGGACCAATTGCCTGGTTTGAATCCTCGCGGGGGATAACAGGCAATGGCTTTGGCGGGCGGAGGTGCACTGCGTCCCGGGTTACTTCCACTATATGAATCTGAGTGTGAGCATGATCCATGGTCATATCCGTCAGGATTGGAGTTGGGCAGATTGTAGACGTCGGGGAAGTCTGCGCGGTTACGAAAGATGCGGCTGAAGACGAGACCAAACTTGAATGTCGGTCTAGCTCGGTCGCGGTCAGAATTGAAACCCGGTTAGCCATTATTAGACCCCTTGGTCACTGTCGCACACGATGAGCTCGCAAGTCAAAAAGAACCTTCTCGTTGCTTGTCCAACAGCCTCAAACTTATAGGTGGCTGTGCTTCTTTCTCCACCGGTCTAAAAACTATACCGACTATTTTAGCACAGGTCTACTGCAGATAAAATCACGTTCTCCAGTTTCTCGTGCAACAGTATAATCATTGTGGGTAAGCAAAGCTGTTTGACTAAAAACAGTGCGACCTTGGGCGACCTCTCGGAGATGATAGACAAATGATAGACGTATAAAATTGGACCTGCTTCCTTATGACAAGCAGCCAGTCTTGGATTGGATAGAAGCTAATCTCTGCATAGCCGATTTTCACTCATGGTCTGTCGATCTAACAGTACTTATCCCACCAAGTTTCTATCATTGCGCATTCTATTCCAGTTGACAGCGGACGCGTGACATGGGTTTATTCGCATGAAGGCGTAAGAGCAACGGAGTAGGAAGTAGCATAGTGTTCTATCTCGACCCCAGTCGATCCATTGATCTCCGATGCAGATGTTGCACAAGGACGGTTGACTCTAATGATATAGTGAAAACCCTTTGTAAGCAACATCCGCAGCTGGCCCAGCTTCATATGCAAGGAGACATAAGCCCCAGAGCATACTCAGCAGTGCATGATCACTCTGGCAGCAGACGAGCTTGACGCTCGCTGGAGGAGGTAGTTTAGCCAATCATAGGCTGCCCAACCAATAGGTGGCGAGTCCAAACGGACATCACCACGTACCTCGCAATCACGAGCGCCTTCAAGACGCACGCGCGATAGCTCCGACCGACTGTTATACAACAGACACGAGGTTCGCCCGATCCCCGCAACGCTTTCAAAGCTCTCATTCTCGCCCTCCTCTGCGATAAGCAGAATCTTTGGGATATAAAAAACGAGGCTGCTTTTCTGGTATGTTGCGCAGCTGATTACAGCTAGGCTCTGCTGGAGCCAATCGAGGGGGATTGAAATACTCAGACCTTAGCCTGCTCAAGAATTTGGATGCGTGGAGCAGTCCTGTACGTGATGAGCAGTCGTGGCTTTGGAACTGGTTGAGGAAAAGAATAGTTTCAAACTCCGCTTGATACAAGCCATTCGGAATCGGTAACCGAGTCATCTTCTCAAGAGTCAACACATCATGATCAGCTGGTGGACTACCCTACATATACACGTGAAGCCATACATATTATTCCCAGTGATGCACTAGGAGAATTCATCACTGGGAATAATATGTCATTCAAAATTTGCATTTCCACCGCCTGCCATCATCTCAGAGATCGAGGTGCGTCTCGCCGCGTACCGTGCTCCCCAAGTTCCATATTCACGTTTCCGAATAGCCAGAACAACGCCCTCTACCTTCTGGGGACACGATTTAAAGGTGGGGTCTCCAGTCACCGCGTACCACATCCGACGAAGAGCGTCAACGTCTCGGTCTCAGCGGTCGCTCGACCACGCAGCACGTTATCTACTTGCTCGTACAACATGTGTGCGTATTTCGTTTAATTTCAAGCAAAGGCGGCTGAAACGATGTTCGCGATGCATTACAGCTGTTCGACTTTCAACACTAGGCATTACGAAGTCGAAGAAGTACCATGTGACCCAATCCTACGCGGTATTGGCAAGCATCGATGGTCATTGTAGCATGAGACACGAGACTCAGGATCATCAAAATAATACAATTTCCTATCGTGTTGATAGGCCGGGCCTCGAGGCCTCAAGCAAGCCTCAAGGCCTCTGATTTTGAAACTTCAAGGTTCAGAAATTTCAATCTCAAGCCAGGCGGTTGACGTCAGGATTTACGTGGTTCCGCAGGGTTCTGCGGCAAGTAACCCGTACAAACTTGAAGTCCGCAGCTTGTCGTGTCTAGACTTTGCGAGTTGCATCCATGCAGAGCGAATGTGTTTAGGTTAAGTACCTCTTCTTCCTAACATAACTAGAAGTATTCTCAAAATATTGCCAATTGCCAATTGTCGTCTGGGCATGATGTAATTTGGAGCTTAACGGGCTTTCCATCTAGCTCGATTGTACAGTCAATGCGGCTGATGGTGTTGATGAACGAGGGTGTCCACGCATCGTCACAGAAACGGAGCAAAAGACAGGACTCTTGTGTTCTTTATCCTATCCCCTCAAACTGAATTCTATTATTATAGCAGAGCCCCTTCTTTCACTTGTACGTCAGCATCCTTCTTTACGGTAATCTGGATGTATTGTGGGTCCAAGTTTATCGCTCATATAGCTTCAGGTTGCCTGCAGGTGTCAATTTTGGGTACACGATTTGCGCCCCATCGTGTTCGGAAGTTCAAAACAGAGCGCTCGCTCGACAATAAGAACAGCCTCATTGTGGAGCTTGCTTTGCGACGCACTCCTTTGTCCCTTTGTACCTCTTGACTTGTTGGTATACCTAGCTCAAGTCTTTGTCCGGCCCTTCATATAAGTACTTGAATATCACAAGTACCTCACGTTCAACAGACCATGTTGGACTTATTCTCCAAAGATCGAATCGTCAACGAGGCAGGACTTAGAGCCGCCTTAAATCATCTGGACGCAATCTCAACTTCAGGTGCAACTGGATTGCAAGCCACGATCGAACACTTACTCTCATCACCCCATGCTTTTGCCTATATCATTTCTGGTATCTCACAGACTTTATTCTTGCGCTACCAGCTCTGACTCTGTAATAGTTTGGGATCGCTCCGAGAGAATGATCTCGCAGATCTTGACAGACTTTCCTACCAAATCGCAAGAATATCCTTCATCCCTTGCAAGCAAGATTCTGGACAATCTGTCTATATGTTTCTTAGCTTTGCCAATCGAGTCTCTGGAGACGGAAGTCTCGAGGGACATCAGCCGCCACAGAGGCTTCATCGAGGGCGCTTTACCCTTGCTTTGTGCCTTGAGCACCATGAAATTTTCCAGCGCCAATTCCTTTGAAGATGAGAGTGATCTCTTCGACATCGAACCTGATGAAGGATTCGTCAAAATGAAAGTGCATCAAAAAATGCGCAAGCGACATCGCCAGAAACCTCAGCATGCGGGTATCAACACATCACTGTTCGCCAGGCTCAATGTGGCTGTGCCTACCACGAGTGACGCGGCCACAGCATTATCCACTCACATTCTTGCAGAGCTGAAGCAAGTGCTCTCGGTATGTATGTCACCATGTACTTTTCAACGTTTCCCCTGACAGCTTCCCTTAAGTTATACCTCTCGCTTCTGCGGTGGACGGATTTAGCGGACGACATCAAAGCCTTACTCTTCCCAAATGTAGAAGAGTCTGCCAAAGATGTCGCGCCTGAACTTTCGTCCCCCGAAGACGCCGAGAGCTTAACAGAGTCGAGCGTGTACCCGATGGTGCAGCCCATGAAGGCTGCTCTTTACTTCGACAACGCGGATGGGTTCGGAGAGTGGCGGATCCTTGTATCTACCGAAGCTTATAACAATCTGCGTGAATACCGTCGAGCGGACCGGGAAATATTCAAGATCATTTTCAAGACGATCAGGTCCGTCTTTTAATGACATTTATAGCGCCAAATTGATGCTTGCCACAGACATCTCTCGCGTGGTCACTTCTCGAGCGACAATCAAAAGAGGCTCGATGGAACAGATGCAGGAATTCCGGTCTTCGAAGCCAAGTTGACCAAGGATCTACGGCTCGTGGTAGACGTACTTTTCAATACACACTGGGCAGACAATAACCTCGTTTCTCTTACAGTACCAGATTGATTGCATCCCTGACCAGGATGGAGAGGTATGTTATTCTTCCACAAAGACGTGTAAAAGATACTAAAATCAATCTTGATAGTCTGAGAGACAAGGTGCGCCGTCATGCATCAAGAGCGAACATCGCTTCTTTATCACTCACGCGAATGCCAGTCATCAAAGTGTACGGGATCTACAGACACTCCGAACTTGGGAGAATATCATGGAATGCCTTGAGCAACCATCTAGCACGCAAGGGGGCTGAATATCGCAGATGGTTGAGAACGCCTCTCACCTATTGATGCAACCTACTGAATCGTTGCTCTATCAGATGCATGTTCCGCACCAAGGCAGCTGACAGTGTTTTTCTACCGGCCTCATTTCCGCTGGCGGAACCCGAGCCAGACATCCCAGCAAGCCCGCCGGATCTCAGTCCCGATGACATGGAACATGTTGAGTGTTTGTATCCTTTAGCTTCGCCGTGATTGATCTATGGTGTATGTAGCTTCACTCTTTGCTTGTGTAAGAACGAATATTTTGCGATCCGACGCACGATGATTAACTATTTTCTAGCCTAGAGAAATACGTAACGTTCTCGCAAGTAAGTTTATCTGTACAGTCCTTCGATAAGCAATGACTTGATAATATCGCATTAGGCATTTCTGCGCAGTGAGTGACCGTGTACTTGGCCAACCCGATTTCTCATTCTTGCAAAAGGTCTTATCGCAAACCGAGACGTACACCATGTCTTCATGCTCTCGTATGTCCTACCGCCTTGAAATAAGTTTAATGGTTGACATTACTTCAGTCCTCAAGAACAGAAGGTGGTCGAATGCACCATGTCGTGCTATGTCTTGGGCCGCAGCGGCACAGGGTAAGTACCTTGTGCTCGAGATCGGCCGCTTATTTATCTCGCCACTAGAAAAACGACGATGATGCTGTTCAAGATCCTTGGCATTCAGCGAGCTTGGGAATCGAGCGGCATTGACATGCCCAAGCCACGTCAGATTTTTGTCACAAAATCTAGAATGCTGGCGACAAAAGTAGAAGAATACTTCACGAGCCTTCTCAAGTCCCTGGCATTGGCAAGTTCTACCCTGGAGGAACTCAAGGCACTAAGCATTCTGGATGATCTTGTTGATCATGACGACGCTCCGGAGTCACAGATGAATATACCAATGAGATACAGCCAACTCGAGGACAAACATTTCCCCCTATTCGCGACTTTCGATCAAGTACGTCATCGTGTGTTTCACAGACCCTCTTGAAAGCTTATTTTGTTCAGCTGGAAAAGATGATCGCAGCAGATGTATTCGACATGGACGATCCTGAGATGAGACGTAGCGCTGAGCTATTCTTCAACACTAACGATGCAGGCGCGCACGATTCGTGTGTCACCTATGATGTATTCAAAAATCAATATTGGCCACATTTTCCGCAGGGTCTCACCAAGAATCTCAGTAGTGCTGCTTCCTTTGCTGTCAGATCATGCGCTCACGTGTCCTACCCAGATTCGTGGTTGGTTTTCAGCGAGTTGATGGGCAAGTGCAAGTCTGTATCCAACAACGCAGCTGCTGAACCTCCTCCCAGGTATCATCAAGGGCTCCGAACAGGCTTTGAACTGTCCGGACGGTGTTCTCGACCGTTCAAGCTACCTCCGCCTTTCTGGTCGTTCCAATCCGATTTCTGAGAACCAGAGGGACAGTGTCTACGATATATTCGAGATTTACAAGAAGTTCAAGAAGCAGAAATACCATTTCGATGTGGCGGATCGGTATGAGTCATTTTTCCTCTCATCGATGAAACCCCATGATATAGCCCCCAACAGTACGCACGCGATCCTCAAAGTCTTAGGAAACCAACGATTTCCTGGTCGACAAATTGATTACCTGTAAGTATATATCCCGAGTGGCTAATCCTAGGTTCTTATTGATTATGTACTAGGTATGTCGACGAGGCGCAGGACAATCTTTTGATCGATGCGCTGGGTAAGTCATTGTTTCCTTCTCCAATACGAGAGTGTGAAGGAACTTTCTGCTCTAGTTTTGAGGCGATTGTGTAGGAATCCAGATGGACTTTTCTGGGCTGGGGATACCGCGCAGATGATCTCTGCTGGAAGTTCCTTCAGGTTCAATGATCTGAAAGCGTTTATCTATCGTGTGGAGGTTAGCGACCGGTGATTATATCCCAGATTTCCAATTGATCTATCTTCCTACAGCAGCAGAGTATCTCGGTCAACTCCGCTAGAGCTCCTGCGCATCAACCAACGATGTTCCAATTGGGCATGAACTACAGGTCACATGGTGGCATCGTGAACTGCGCTCATTCTGTCATCGAGCTTGTCATGAAGTTCTGGCCAAATTCAATTGATCACCTCCAACCTGAAAAGGGGGAGGTCGATAGAGTGAAGCCGATCTTTTTCACGGGCTTGGATGATAACTCTCGCTGCAAACAGTTTTTAGTTGGGGAGAGGTGAGTGGACTCAGGCTTTATCGTTCCCTTGCTGAGATTCTCGCAGTGGCTGTATCTCTGAGCTTGGAGCCAACCAATGTAAAAGGCTTCTGCCAAGGTTCCATTCGTGTCCTGAAACATTAATCTATAGGCATACTTGTACGTAACGATGCAGCGTGCCAGAAGTTGCGAGAACAAGTAGGCGACATCGGAATCATTATGTCAGTCGTCCCTGTTTGTGCTCCAAGATCTTTATGTTCACGTGTCTGCCCAGGACGCTCTATGAGAGTAAAGGCCTCGAGTTCAACGATGTGAGAACGCTGACCTTCGCTGCCTCATATATAACTGACTTCGCTCAGGTTCTCTTGTACAACTTTTTCGAAGATTCCGTCATCGATGCGTCACGCTGGCGCGTGATTCTTAATGGGGTGGAGGGTCAAGGTTATGCGCCCGATTTTTACCGCGACGAGACCCGATACGCTGGAATATACAGTGAAGTAAGCGCCATCGCTCGTCGACAAAGGAATGGACGTTCCTTACTTTTATCAGTTAAAACTCCTCTACGTGGGAATCACCCGAGCAAGGAAGAACATGTGGATCTTTGACAAGTCGGATAAGTCTGATGCTATGCGCGTACGTTTAGGCCAGCCGGATGTTGAGCGCCACTTGATCCGATAATCCTCTACCTTCAGATTTTCTGGACGTCTCGAAATCTTATCCAGAACTGTGCCCGCGGCAGCGACGTTCCTCCTCTAGCTGTCTCCTCCACTCCAGAAGAATGGGCATCCTCTGGGCGCTCACTATTCTTGCACAAGCGCTACCTGCAGGCTATCCACTGCTTTCAGCGTGCGGGCCTTCTCCGCGAAGTGAAGGTTTGCGAAGCTTATATACTACGGGAAGCAGCGCGTTCCAGTGTCGGAGTGGCCTTGCTCAACGTTCAACAAAAAGCTTTTATTACAGCAGCGGATGCCTTTGCTGACTGTGGCGCAGCTGCGACGGGGAACGAGAAACGTCAATATTACCGCACCTCGGCGGCTTGCTACTTTCGAGGAGGAGAGGACGTCAAAGCTGCTGATACCTATCTCAAGGCTCTGTTGAATGTCAATTGCACAGAGCCCCATTGCCTCTATTCTCCTCATCTGACGAGGAACTCGAGTTCCTGGAGGAATATGACTTGGACTATACTCGCGTTTCCCTTCTCGAGTCTCGCTCGAGCTACGAGGTCGCAGAGCCACACTTGCCAGAGAACCGTCTCATGGAAGCAGCTCAAGTACTCCCCAAGGACACCAGAAACATTGATTCAGCTGCTCCCACAGTCGACGCCCTTCTGGAATCCCTGTGGCGCAAATACTCATTCAGGATCACCAGAACTGCCGTTGCTGATGACTCAGTACAGCATTCTATCGCTCTCCTCAATCAGCTGCAGATGAGAAAACTGGAGCCCATGGCTCGTGACTTGGTATTTATCATGCATTACTGAGACGGAGCGAGCAAACTGATCTGTACGCAGATCTTGATGTTTCAAAGCATCTTGGGGGAAGATAATGAGTCGTTGAAGAAGCTCGCGCTTGTCTTTCAGGAACGTGATCATCCATCTGCCGTTCTCCATTGCCTGGATCACTTTTTCTCTCAAGTGACAGACATTCGTTCTTTCAAAGTCCATGAAATGGCAGGCTTTCTTGAAACTTTTCATACCTACGCGCGACTTCTTTCTCAAATATCGACCATGCCTGACCCGTTAGGGCGCGACAGTGTACTCAGACTGTTTTCCATCGTGCCACTGTCGGGCAACGAGTTTCTCATACCGCGTGGGACATTCCTCCACGACAGCGCAACGGAAACTCCTCAGAACAACCACCTGGTTTCTGTGCATCAGTCCGGATACACGGCCTCTCGTAGAAATGCCACTCAATTGATCCATCTATCCATTCGGACTGTCTTGAAGGACAAAGTTTTGGCAGTCGATGAAATGTGCTGCAACGCTCCTGTCTTTTTGCAGTGCTTACCATACATCGTCTCCGGGACCTGTCGAAGAACGCCATGCCTCCAGAAACATGTCACGATGTCGAATTTGGGCCGCGTGCAATACAACGCCCATGTCGCGATCCATCTACAGTATATGCTCATCTTACAACTCTTGTATTCTGCACATCCTCATACGAAACAATGGAAGAGGTGCGCCCACTGAGTAGTGTATGGCCGAAGTATATGCTGATATTTTTATTAGCATGAGAGACCGGATCGACCGCCTTTACGAGGCACTGAATCCGCCCTTGTTCATTCAAGGTTCCCTCGCGGACCTCGATTTGACCCTCATTCCGCATGGTTCAGCTGGCCTGAGGATGGTGAAGAACTGGACTTGCGAGTTCTTTTATAAATTGGACCCGTTCCAGAGCCCATCCCTATTTTTGACGACGTTAATGAGAATCACCAGTCTCAGTTTTGCTTTTGACAGGAATGATGCTCCCACCTACATTGCTCAGGCAAAGTGTGTCACCCGAAATATGTCTACTGAGCTTCTTTGCAAAGCAGATAATCGTTACTTGGTGCTCGACATGCTTAATTCGTACTGAGGAGTTACCGAAAGCAGCATATCTTCGGGAATTCTGTATCTACAGTGAGTTCGCGCCTTGCGTTCATGTGTATGTGCTAAGTGCTCCCTAGGCATGTCCTCGACCACCGTTTAAGCGTCAATCTGTCTGTTCTATGTGACTACATCGAGGATATCCTCTCCTCTTTCGTGATAAATCATAGAATGGATCCGAACCTCCCACTTGATGGGGTTGTTCTTCCATCCAACTGGTTGATCTTCCCCCACAAGTTTTCTGCGAATAAATGTATCTCGCCGGAGTTAGTAGGAGTGCTCTTCGATGCGATAGGGAATATTATAGAGATGTTGCGCGCGGATGCTGGCATGGGTAGAGTCCCTGCACACTTCGCAAACTGTCTAATGCTCACGATTCAGTAGATTTTCTCTGGCTTGCACATACATATGTTACACCAGTACTTCGCAGTATTTTCATATTCCGGCTGTAGGTCCAGTTTACCTACCCGTGCACAACGATCCACTCACCCTACACATCCACAGTTGCAGGAATCTTTGCCTTGGTGCGTCTGCTGAAGCCCTTCATAATTCAAGCCCTCATAATTTATTGTAACAGTCGCTCACAACACAAGGGATCTTATGATCAAGCGCAAAGTAAACTCGATCGTGCTTCATCTGCACAGAAATCTTACGCCTTGGCGCCCTGCGTACTACCGAAAGCTCGTGGACGACGTAGTCCAGCATCGTGTGCTCTTGTCAGGCAAAGCAATCCCTCCATTAGATGGCTACCTGCGAGCTGTTCTTGCGTTCGATAAATGCAATGCCGCGAGTGATCTAGTCCACTTAGTCCACAAGATGACGCCCCAACCTACTCGAATATCTTCGGTGCGACAACTGTTGTACGACAAGCCCAGTGAAATTCCCTATCTTCTTTCTTCCCATACAGTCGCTGCGCAGTCTACTCCGAGGGTGGAGGTAGCCACCTTTGTGTCTCGCATACAGCGTCCCGAAGATGATGTAGAGATTCACCAAGACCAGAAGGAGAACTTGGAACCGACACCCCAGGAGTCCGATGGAGAGGAGGCAGAGGGGGAGGAAGATATCTCAGTGGATGTTGATACCGAGGCCACTGATGACATAGAAAACATGGAGCAGGCGGTTGCATCCCTTGACGCTGTACTAGACGAGTCCCTTCGCTCCAACAGGCTATCGGAAGAGCAAGAGAGCAAGATTCAGAACGTATATCGCCGTTACCTTCGACATTTCTCGAGCCCTGCGTTGGATGCAGAAACCGAGGCGATATTCATGACGTGCCTGAAGGAGACGCAGTCCTCTGGATGGAGTCCGGGTGGTTATCGCCTCCTTTTCCTTGGTCCATTGCCTCACGTTCTGGTGTGCCTGGAACGAGGCATCACTCTTACTTATGCTGCCAAAGAGAAGGCGAAACGCCTTCTCAACAAGGAGTCTCACGAAAAGCTTGAGGAGTTGGGCAAGCAAATAAGCAAGACCACGTCAGTCATAACTTACCCAGCGTTGCTCCACAACTGACGCACAACCCTGGTTGTGTTTGCAGAAAGCTTCTTAAGAAGGGCATGCAATTGCGCAAGCAGCTAGCGCCATCCTCAGCAGATCATCATGCCCGCGACATCGGCGCCCTTAGACGTGCGGTTCGGGAAGTCGAGGATTTCATGCAGAGGGTTCCTGGCAACACGGAGGAGATGCAAACCAAGTTTCAAGTGGCCTCAAGGGGAATAATCCCAGAGAAGAAGCTAGTGCGAAAGGAGAAATCCGCTCTCAATGTCCAGGATGTTTGATGATGGTTCGGATATCGTGATTTGATATTATTGTGTATGTACCAATACATACCACAAAATGAACGCTGTTATAAACACAACGAAAGAATAAAATAGACAAAGTATCTACTCCTCATCACTGGATGTCAGGTATTCGTCGTCGTTAACCACCTGTTTGGGACCAGCAATCCGAGCCTTACCCCGCTGCGGCCGCTCATCCTCGCCCATAGGAATAAGCGTGTGGATTCCTGCATTATCATCAACACGTCTATCCAAATAATTGGCGGAGGATTATTCACCAGTCACTATCAAAGCTACAAACCTACGCGTCAGCACAGAGAAAGAAACGACTGCAAGAGACGGCGTACATGATTATCTGTGGTCTGCAAGTTGAGACCCAAACTACCAGCTCGTGTCGACAGGATGAAGACTTTGATTTCTGAGTCCTTCGCATTGAACTGTTGCACATGCATGGCACGCTCCGCCGCCGTACTACCGTGAAGACGGAGATACCTCCAGCCTGAAATCTTCCATGATATCCATGACCTTCGTCATTTGGAGGAACAAGGACCTGATGGAAACAATGATCAGCACAACTCGCGACAATTGTTGGAGAAGCAACACACCGTGTGGCCTGTTGCGAAGAACTTGGGAAGGATACGCGATAAGAGCTTGAGTTTGCCAGCCGACCTGATCGATTTGTCGTCGATGAGCCCGGTTGGGCTAACCTTGTCCTCAACGCTCTCGAACAAGAACAGATGTTGACTGCATCAGCTCATTACTCAGACCCTTCACGCCTCCAGATTTGCTACCCAAAAAACATCAGGACCACGATTCGCACCCCACCAAAAGTACCAAACTTACCTCTTGTCGTCCTTCCCATTAGCAATCATCTTATACTTCTTCATAGCTGACTCTGCAGCGCGCTCGTTCGGCAAGCTCGCTCTCCACATCCTTTTTCAGCCTTCTCAAAAGAACGGCTGCAACTGCCGGATGGTCAGTAGTGCCTCTTCTTCGTTCCACTCGATCTTGTCCCCCGTACCCGAGTCCGCCAACGGCGTGTTGAACCATTTGTCGAATAATTTGACGGAGTTGAAGATCTTCTGGCAGACAAAGTTGAGGAGGGCCCAGAGTTCAGGGAGGTTGTTCTGAAGTGGTAGTACTGTGTGAGCGTCTGCGCGAGCTTTGACTGGGTGTTCTGTCTAAACATCAGGGAAATTGGGCATTCCCAATTTGCCACAATATCACACAATTCTCGCGAATTGTCGAGGATTCAATACATTCGAATGATACGACTGATTTTTTTAGCCCCCCTCCCAATTGTAGACAATTTACCCTAATACTCCCAATAGAAAATCATAAGTCACACATTAGATCCAATTAAAACATCGCGAAAACAATCAAATTCAGGTGAATCCTAGTCAATTTCACTACTAGCGCTCGTCACCTATTACTCCTCCGACTCTGGCATTGCATCAATGTCCAGGAACATCAATGCCTCGTCCGCCTCCAGATCACACACCATGTTGGCCTTGGAGCCACTGCAATACACAGTGAGTAAAATAGTGAGAAAATCAATCCAACGAGCACGTACTAGACAGTATTGTTAGGGAACCGTTCTGAAGTGGTAGTACTGTGTGGGCGTCTGCCGCAGCGCGAGCTTTGACTGGGTGTTCTGGCTAAAACCAAGGATGAACAACCAAGAACCAACAAAATCTTCAAATCCACTTACCGATGATCGTATGCACCCATTTGAGCTTGCTGAGAATAGACTGGTCTTTAATGATGTACTCGTATGTGGTGAGCAGACTTGGATCCGGAGGTGAGTTCAGAGAGGATGTAATTGGAGGTGAATTAGAGGAGGGAGTCTGCAGGGTCTAGAGAGAAGTACTGGTCCTCGTGGAAGACCCACAGTTGAGTATAGTCCTTGAATTTGAAATGCATTCGGTGGACCGAGTCATCTTATGATTTATCTCAAGAGTCAATCGGACTCAACACATCAGCTGGTGGACTACTTCGTCTCCCCTAGAGGCTAGTATGCACGTAAAGTTATAAAGCACATACATATTGTCTCTAATTGTAGGACTGACATGCATATGTGTAACTTCTATAACTGGAGACAATGATAGGTGCATAACTGTGTGCGGATTTTGTGCAAAGGAATGCGAAGTATTACGCCCGCGGTTTCCTGATTTGAAGAAGGCGTTGTTCTTGTCTCATTGAAGCCTCCCTTAATGCACGCGTGGCTGAACACAACATGATGATGCCTATCCGCATCACAATATTTTATCTCATGTGAATTCCGCAGGTGGATGACAACGGAGGTGGCTCATATTATTTACATCGAGTCGACCAGGAAGGCTATGCGGGCATCAAAAAACAGTTTGAGAACCAGCGCGCAAGGAGTTCGCGTGCTGACAATCTAGTGGACATTTTACCTTCCACGGCCGTTAGCGTTGACCTGTCGTATACTCGCGGTTGTGGTGTATTGTGGGCTGTATACACCCACTGGCCAAGCTGCAGACTCGAGAATAGTGTGAGTAGTCCTGGTATACTGTTCAATTTATAGTCGGAGGGGATGACGAAAGCAACACATTTATTTATCTCGTCCATTAATGACTTGGATGCGGAGGATCTGCTGGAAGCGGAGAAAAAATACTTCGTATGAGAGCTAAAAACAGTGGAGCAACGTAAAAGAAATATATCAAGATGATCAATGCACAATAACAAGACCAGGATGTACAAGATCAACAGCTTCAGACTCGTGACTGAGACGACCCCGGAGCTTGGAGGAGGTGTTCCTATATGCGCAGGTCAGGTGCTGAATCACGAAAATCAGAGAACACACCTTTGCAAGTTTCTGCCCTTCAGATAAAACAAGTAGGCAAGACCGCAAGCCTTTCAAGCACCACTGCCTTTCGAGCCAGGCGAGCAAGTGATGATCCCAGAAGAACTTGAACAAAGTGTCGGGCTTGCCATCCCGTGGACTAGGAGCTCGCGAGAGATGGAAGGCCCAATTTTGACATGCATACTTCAGAGCGTCAGAGGCTAATCGACTTCGTTCCGGGGCTTCTTTTGCAAAAATTGCAAATGCCGTCATAGCATAGATGACCTCTATGTCTGGTAAACGACGATCTTCTTGGAATGCATGTGTGGAGTGATCCTGGGGTCGAAATGCCAAGAATGCCGGAAAGCCCAAGAAATCCGGCAAGTTCTTGAACTGCTGGATGGCTTGAAAAGCTGGCCGTAAATGTATTTCTGGGACGATTGTGTACTCGCTGATGGCTTCCGATGTGCTCGAGAATTCGTCGACTGTTACCCAGACAGATGCTGCTGGAGTCATCTGCCACGCTTGACCGTGGGGCGTCTGTAGCCACTCTCGCCCGCTCTGTGTCTGCAGCCACTGTTGCACTCCCTCGGTCTGCAGCCACTGTTGCCCTCCCTCGCTCTGCAGCCACTGTTGCCCTCTATAGGTCTGCAGCCACCGTTGCCCTCCCTCGATCTGCAGCCACAGTTGCGGTCCCTCGGTCTGCAGCCACCGTTGCCCTCCCTCGGTCTGCAGCCACCGTTCCCCTTCCTCGATCTGCAGCCAGCATTGCCCTTCCTCGGTCTGCAGCCACCGTTCCCCTTCCTCGATCTGCAGCCAGCATTGCCCTGCCTCGGTCTGCAGCCACTGTTGCCCTGCCTCGGTCTGCAGCCACCATTTCCCTCCATAGGTCTGCAGCCACTGTTGCGGTCCCTCGGTCTGCAGCCACTGTTGCCCTCCCTCGCTCTGCAGCCACTGTTGCCCTCCATAGGTCTGCAGCCACTGTTGCCCTCCATAGGTCTGCAGCCACCGTTGCCCTCCCTCGGTCTGCAGCCACTGTTGCCCTCCCTCGGTCTGCAGCCACTGTTGCCCTCTCTCGGTCTGCAGCCACTGTTGCCCTCCATAGGTCTGCAGCCACCGTTGCCCCCCCTCGCTCTGCAGCCACTGTTGCCCCCCCTCGGTCTGTAGCCACTGTTGCCCTCCCTCGCTCTGCAGCCACTGTTGCCCTCTATAGGTCTGCAGCCACCGTTGCCCTCCCTCGATCTGCAGCCACAGTTGCGGTCCCTCGGTCTGCAGCCACCGTTGCCCTCCCTCGGTCTGCAGCCACCGTTGTCCTCCCTCGGTCTGCAGCCACCGTTGCCCTCCCTCGGTCCGCAGCCACTGTTGCCCTCCATAGGTCCGCAGCCACCTTTGCACTCCACAGGTCTGCAGCCACTGTTGCCCTGCCTCGGTCTGCAGCCACCATTGCCCTCCCTCGGTCTGCAGCCACCGTTGCGCTCCCTCGGTCTGCAGCCACCGTTGCCCTCCGTTGGTCTGCCCTCCGTTGGTCACCAGCGACTCGCTCTGGGTCTCCAGTGACTCTTGCCCATTCTCTGGAAAACGTGGCCGGCCTCCCTGATGAAGAAGCTGATAAGGATGTGCGGGATGACGGATGAGGAGGGGTGGTCGATGACGATGTAAAATTGGAAGCATTACTTGATGAGGCAGTATAGCCGGGACATGATAAGACTGTGTCTTCAGCAACTCTTGCCCTCCATTGGGCTCCAGCAACTCTCGCTCGCTCTGGGTGTCTAGCAATTTTGGCTCGCCAGAGTGTCTAGCGACTTGTCGCCATTTCCGAGCCCATTTCCGCCCACGCTTGGTCTTCAGCCATCTATTCCCCCTGCGCGTTTGCAGCCATGCACGTCCATCCGGGGTTTCTAGCCAGGACAGCGAACCCGGACCACGAACTCCCCGAAGCCATAGCAGACCCGTAAGAACATGCAGTGGCTCTAGTGGCTCGACAACGAAGGCTAATGATTGTTGTAAACTCTGGGGATCGTGGGTTTGCATAGTTTGGCTGTGCTCCTTCAATTCTAAGAGCGCATCCAGAAGGGCCGTGCTTTTTGGAATGTCTCGCACCATCAAGCGGAAAGAGCATTCAGCGAGTAGGGAGTGGGGTGATGTGATCGAATGCACTTGAGAGAGGCTGCAGTTTGAGGGATCCGAAACGTAGTCACGAACAGACGAGTGATAGATATCCACAGGGAGGCCGCTGTCGGTAGGAATATTCATGATAGACCGTAGCTGAACCAGTGTTTTCTCGACGTCCATGCCTTGACCAGGCCCAAGAAGTTTGGAGATCTGTGAAATCGGCAGAGGATCAACAAGGGCCGCGACAACGGACAAGTGCAGGTATGCCCGCTTGGGGTCTGCACATGTGGAAAGGATGCGATCATATAACTCGTACACCTCCGTTCCTGGAAGCAGTTCACTCGTTAGCTCGAGCAAGAGCTCAAGCCGATCCCAGGGATCGTTGTATTCATCGTCGATAAACTTCATCATCGTAGTCGCCACGATGAAACGTCTGCCCGCTCGGCTCGCTAGCCGCACAAACTTATCTGCGGTGGGCTGCGGGAAATCAGGATGGCGACTTTGCAGCTCTGTGAAGGAATGCTGCAAGAAGATATAGATGTCGTGATCGACGTCCTCGCCGTCTAATGAGATGGTGGCAGAAACGCCCTCTCCAGAAGTGTTCACCGGTATCGAGCGCACCAGTGAGCGCATATCTTCTTTCTGCATGGCTTTACGGATATGCTCTTCCAAGCGACTCGTGAACAGAATGTGGATCACGGGAAGATCAGGATCGCGAAGAGCTTGGCCAAGAAGGGAGATCAGCTCGGTGACGGTTTCGGGTTTACATTCATCAAGGGCATCGATAACAAACATCGGAGGCATACACTCGCGCAGTCTCAATTGAAGGTTCAAGAGAGGTTGGCGAAATAACGCCTTCATCTGGCCGAGAAGAGACTTGCTGGGGTCTAGAACTGCAGGATTCTCCCGGATAGCTCCATTCACGTGCGTCCTGATGCTGGGGAAATTGCTCGCAAGCTGGTAGGCAAGCGTCGCAAAGAAATGACCACTCGTGCTACGTTGTGTGTGATTGCGAGAGAAAAAGAATGTCCCCGCGAGCCGTGTTTCGATATTCGTCTCCTCCGTCACTTTCAGAGATCTCATCCTTTCAGCTACAGTGAATGCAACAGCAGATTTTCCGACGCCTGCCGTGCCATGCAGCCAAATGATTTGACTCTTCTCTCGGTTCTCTAACAATCCGTAGATGTAGTCGAGAAGGTCCACCCGGGTCCTTTCCAAACATTTTGAATGTGGCTGGCGTTCAGGAGAGTCATATTCAGCGCCCGAAACAGCGACCCGAGACAGCTTCTCCCAAGGTCCTTCAGATGATTGATGGACTGTTGATGAGGTCAGAGTGTGAAAGGGGATAAGAGAAGGAGATACTGACACTGACTCATCGACAGAGATTGATGATAAAATGTGGCGCAATCGTCGGTAAAATACTAGCTGTGTTCGACAGTGTGGTTGGAAATCTTATAGGCGACGGCTATCACGAGGGACGACGTACGATTGATTGAAGAATACAAGCCTAAACTGTAACTTGAATCTTTTGAGAGAGGGTAAGGTCGAAGAAACTATGCTTGGGCGTCGGGCTATGTCCAGTCACTGTATTCGACGGTATTGGAGTGGGCAGCGAAACGAGCAAGCTGTGGAGTGACAGAGATGGCAATGTTTGAAGGCTGCTTGAATTGAATGGATAGATGTTCGAATCAGTTGCAGGGCTAGGTAAGCTCGTTGGATGGTGGTGGAATGCAGCTGAACAACCAGGTTCCTGTGTGGCCTTGCGCTGGAGTTCGACCAATTAGATATTTGAACCACTCTAGGGCCATCCAGTTTCAGGCGACATCCATCTACCCGATAAGGTAGCAGAGTCAACAGATGATCATTACACACTGAGATCCTAGATGCCCGCCACCGGATTTGATTGACAACAGTGTTCAGGATGACTCGAATGCAACTGCTGCGGCCAGTACTAGTCAAAACTCGTTAGCGAAGCGCAGGCGACAAACACTTCAAGGTAACACTGGTTCCAAGCGCTCAAAGAAGGCTTAAGTTTTAAAATTGATTCACGCACGTACGGTACATCAAAGCTACTTCTATCACCTTACTAGACCTATCATAATAGTTATATGTAGATGCACAATGCACAATTTAATGTCACAACTTGCTTCACCATCGAGCTGTATTCTGAAGTCATTACTTACTTACAATCCACTATGTAGTGCGTGGACTTAGCGAAATTTTGCGGGTCGAGTATGGTACAGTATGGTATAGTATTCGACTCGTTTTCGGGGTCCTGGCCACTCAACTTTTGCGGGTCCGTGTTGAAAACTTTATGTTTGTTGCCCCCTTGCGTGAAAGTGAACTCAAGGACAAACCCGCAACATCGCACAACCATAAAACCAGTCGCACCTCATACGCAACAAAGTCATTAGCCTCTCGCGACTCATGCACGGAGACGCCTCCAAGCCTACTAAGCGATGATCGGCGTGATTGCTCGAGCTTTATACGCAAGGAAAGATGAACCCCCGAGCATGCTCAGCAGCAGTGTATGATTACTCTGGCAGCACTAGTCATGTACGTGATGAGCTTTCGTGGCTTTCGAGCTGGTTGAGAAAAATAATAATTTCAAAGTCCGCTTGATGTAAGGGTGAGACCGAGACATCTTCAAGTTAAGCTTAACATCAACAACACATCAACTGGTGGACTATAACTTCCTCTCGTAAAGTTATAAAGCACATACTGTCTCCAGTTATAGGTCTAACATGTGTAGCTTCTACTATAACTGGAGACACTATATTATCTCAAAGATGGAGGTACGTCCCGCCGAGTGCCGTACTCCCAAAGTTCTTAGCAAGATATTGATTGTAGCATATGACTCGGGATTGTGCAGAGATTGCTAATTTCCGTGTTGATAGGCTGGGCCTCGAGGCCTTCGAAGTTTCAAGCTCAAGCCAGATGGTTGATGCACATCAGCAAACCGGTGAGCCACCGATATTCCCATATTTTGTACGCCGAAATGGTCTTTCCTATACATGACGTTATAAAACAATATAAAGCAATATAAAGTGATGTAGAGCAATATCTGAGTCTGAACTGAGTGTGAATTGGCGTGATTACATTGCTTTAGATTGCTATATATTACTTTGTATCGTAATTTACAGGAAAGAAGCATTGGGCTTGGAAAATACTACAAAATCTACTAATATCTGAGTCTCACCGGTTTACTGATGGCCAAGGTTGAGTAGCGACTCGAGTCCATGGCAGGTATAAATTTGAAGTTCGTAGCTTGTCGTGTCAGGGTACTCATTGCTCAAGGGTACACGCCACTGCCGTGACTGTGCATCAAGTACTTGGACTTCGGGAGTCACATCCATGCAGACCGAATGTCCAAATGTTTGGGTTTAGTACCTCTTCTTCCTAACAGGACGAGAAGTTCCAGATTCTACTCGCCGAGCCCAAGTTTGTTTTGGCAATTGCCACCAACGTCGTCTGGGCATGATGTAATTTGAGCTCAAATAACGTGCTGTCAATCTAGCTCGATTGTACGGATCTTGAAGTCGATGCTGAGCGCTGATGGTGGAGATGAACGAGGGTGTCCATGCATCGCCGCAGAAAAGACAGGACTAGATTGTGTTCTTTATCCTACCCTCTCAAACTCATATTATTATCATAGCAGTGCCCCTTCTTCCACGTGTACGTCGCCAATTTGATATTTGCCACAGACATCTCTCGCGTGGTCACTGCTCAAGCGACAATCAAAAGAGGCTCAATGGAACGGATGCAGGAATTCCAGTCTTCGAAGCCAAGTTGACCAAGGATCTACGGCTCGTGGTAGACGTAATTTTCAATACACACTGAGAAGAATTTTTCTCTTACAGTACCAGATTGATTGAATCCCTGACCAGGATGGAGAGGTATGTTATTCTTCCACAAAGACGTGTAAAGGATGCTGAAACTGATTCTTGATAGTCTGAGAGACAAGGTGCGCCGTCATGCATCAAGAGTGAACATCGTCTTCTTCATCACTCACGTGAATGCCAGCCATCAAAGTGTACGGGATCTACGAACACTCAGAGCTTGGGAGAATATCATGGAATGCCTTGAGCAACCATCTAGCATGCAAGGGGGCTGAATATCGCAGACGGTTGAGAACACCTCTCACCTATTGATGCAACCTACTGAATCATTGATCTATCAGATGCATCTTCCGCACCGAGGCAGCCGACAATGTTATTCTGCCAGCCTCATTCCCGTGGGGGGAACCTGAGCCAGAGATCCCAGCAAGCCCGCTGGATCTCAGTCCCGATGACATGGAACATGTTGAGTATTTGTATCCTTTAGCTTGACCGTGAGTGATCTATGGTGTGTGTAGCTTCACTCTTTGCTTGTGTAAGAATGAATATTTTGCGATCCGACGCACGATGATTAACTATTCTCTAGTCTAGAGAAACACGTAACTTATCTGTACAGTTCTTCGATAAGCAATGACCTGATAATGTCGCATCAGGCATTTTTGCGCAGTGAGTGACCGTGTACTTAACCAACCCGATTTCTCGTTCGTGCAAAAGGTCTTATCGCAAACCGAGACGTACACCATGTCTTCATGCTCTCATATGTCCTACCGCCTTGAAATGAGTCTGATGATTTGACATTACATCAGTCCTCAAGAACAGAAAGTGGTCGAATGCACCACGTCGTGCTATGTCTTGGGCCGCAGCGGCACAGGGTAAGTACCTTGTGCTCTTGATTGGTCGCTTATTTATATCACCACCAGAAAACCGACGACAATGCTGTTCAAGATCCTTAGCATTCAGCGAGCTTAGGAATCGAGCGGAATTGACATGCCCAAGCCACGTCAGATTTTTGTCACAAAATCTAGAATGCTGGTGAGAAAAGTTGAAGAATACTTCACGAGGCTTCTTGAATCCCTGGCATTGGCAGGTTCTACCCTGCAAGAACTCAAGGCACTAAGCATTCTGGATGATCTTGTTGATCATGATGACACTCCGGAGTCGCAGATGAATATACCAATGAGATACAGCCAACTCGAAGACAAACATTTCCTATTCGTGACTTTCGATCAAGTATGTCATCGTGTGTTTCACAGATCCTCTTGAAAGCTTATTTTGTCCAGCTGGCAAAGATGATCGCAGCAGATGTATTCGACATGGACGATCCTGAGACGAGACGTAGTGCTGAGCTATTCTTCAACACTGACGATGCGGGGGTGCACAATTTGTGTGTCACCTAGGATGTATTCAACAATCAATATTGGCCACATTTTTCACAGGGTCTCACCAAGAACCTCAGTAGTGCTGCTGCCTTTGCTGTCAGATCATGCACTCACGCGTCCTACCCAGATTCGTGGTTGGTTTTCAGTGAGTTTATGGGCAAGTGCAAGTCTGTATCCAACAACGCAGTTGCTGAACCTCTTCCCAGGACGCACCTCGGCAGCTTGCTACGTTCGAGGAATAGAGGACGTCAAAGCTGCTGATACCTATCTCGAGGCTCAAGAATTTGGTCTAGCTGCACAGAAATTTCACAAGGCTGGATCTTTTGATAGGATGCTCCATGTCCTCACTGACCACAGCAAATGATACCGGAGGAGACCGCGGTAGGCTTGTGGACTGCATGCTGGCTTTATTACTCCCGCAACAGCAACAATCCATAAGTGGCTGGATCTTTATGATGATTATGTTGAATGTCAATTTCACAGAGCCCCATTGCCTCTATTCTCCTCATCTGACGAGGAACTCAAGTTCCTGGAGGAATATGACTTGGACTATACTCGCGTTTCCTTTCTCAAGTCTCGAGGCTCGAGCTACGAGGTCGCAGAGCCAGACTTATCAGAGAACCGTCTCGTGGAAGCAGCTCAAGTACTCCCCAAGGACAACAGAAACGCTGAATCAGCTGCTCCCACAGTCGTCGCCCTTCTGGAATCCCTGTGGCGCAAATACTCATTCAGGATCACCAGAACTGCCGTTGCTGATGACTCAGTACAGCATTCTATCACTCTCACCAATCAGCTGCAGATGAGAAAACTGGAGCCTGTGACTTGTGACATGGTATTTATTATGCATTACTGAGACGGAGCGAGCAAACTGATCTGTACGCAGATCTTGATGTGTCAGAGCATCTTGGGGGAAGATAATGAGTCGTTGAAGAAGCTCGCGCTTGCCTTCCAGAAACATGATCATCCATCTGCCGTTCTCCATTGCCTGGATCACTTTTTCTCTCAAGTGACAGACATTCATTCTTTCAAAAGTCCATGAAATGGCAGGCTTTCTTGAAACTTTTCATACATATGCCCGACTTCTTTATCAAATCTCGACCATGCCTGACCCATTAGGGCGCGACGATGTACTCAGACTGTTTTCCATCGTGCCACTGTCGGGCAACGAGTTTCTCATACCGCGTGGGACATTCCTCCACGACAGCGCAACGGAAACTCCTTGGAACAACCACCTGGTCTCTGTGCATCAGTCTGGATACACGACCTCTCGTAGAAACGCCACCCAATTGGTCCATCCATTCATTCGAACTGTCTTGAAGGACAAAGTTTTGGCAGTCGATGAAATGTGCTGCAACGCTCCTGTCTTTTTGCAGTGCTTACCATATATTGTCTCTGGGACCTGTCGAAGAATGCCATGCCCCCAGGAACATGTCATGATGTTGAATTTGGGCCGCATGCAATACAACGCCCATGTCGCGATCCATCTACAGCAGATGCTCATCTTACAACTCTTGTATTCTGCGCATCCTCATACGAACCAATGGAAGAGGTGCGCCCACTGAGTAGTGTATGGCCGAAGTATATGCTGATATTTTTATTAGCATGAGAGACCGGATCGACCGCCTTTACGAGGCACTGAATCCGCCCTTGTTCATTCAAGGTTCCCTCACGGACCTCGATTTGACCCTCATTCCGCATGGTTCAGCTGGCCTGAGGATGGTGAAGAACTGGACTTGCGAGTTCTTTTATAAATTGGACCCGTTCCAGAGCCCATCCCTATTTTTGACGACGTTAATGAGAATCACCAGTCTCAGTTTTGCTTTTGACAGGAATGATGCTCCCACCTACATTGCTCAGGCAAAGTGTGTCACCCGAAATATGTCCACCGAGCTTCTTCGCAAAGCAGATAATCGTTACTTGGTGCTCGACATGTTCAATTTGTACCGAGGAGTTACTGAAGGCAGTATATCTTCGGGAATTCTGTATCTACAGTGAGCTCGCGCCTTGCGTTCATGTGTATGTGCTAAGTGCTCCCTAGGCATGTCCTCGACCACCGTTTAAGCGTCAATCTGTCTGTTCTATGTGACTACATCGAGGATATCCTCTCCTCTTTCATGATAAATCATAGAATGGATCCGAACCTTCCACTTGATGGGGTTGTTCTTCCATCCAACTGGTTGTTCTTCCCCTACAAGTTTTCTGTGAACAAATGCATCTGGCCAAGGTCAGTAGCAGTGCTCTTTGATGTGATAGGGAATCTTATAGAGATGTTGCACACGGATGCTGGCACAGGTAGAGTCCCTGCACACTTCGGAAACTGTCTATTGCTCACAATTCAGTAGAATTTCTCTGGCTTGCACATACATATGTTACACCGGTACTTCGCAGTATTTTCATATTCCGGCTGTAGGTCCAGTTTACCTGACCATTCACAACGATCCACTCACCCTACACATCCACAGTTGCAGGAGTCTCTGCCTTGGTGCATCTGCTTAAGCCCTTCATAATTCAACAACTCCTTATAATTTATTGTAACAGTCGCTCACAACACAAGGAACCTCATAATCAAGCGCAAAGTAAACTTGATTGTGCTTCATCTGCACATACATCCTCCGCCTTGGCACCCTGCATACTACCGAAAGCTCGTGGACGATGTAGTCCAGCATCTTGCACTCTTGTCAGGCAGAGGAATCCCTCGCTTAGATGGCTACCTGCGAGCTGTCCTTGCGTTCGATAACTGCAATGCCGCGAGTGATCTAGTCTACTTAGTCCACAAGATGACGCCCCAACCTACTCGAATCCCTTCGGTCCGACAACTGTTGTACGACAAGGCCAGTGAAATTCCCTGTCTTCTTTCTTCCCACACAGTCGCTGCGCAGTCTACTCCGAGGGTGGAGGTAGCTACCCTCGTGCCTCGCATGCAGCATCCCGAAGATGATGTAGAGATTCACCAAGACCAGAAGGAGAACTTGGAACCGACACCCCAGGAGTCCGATGGAGAGGGGGCAGAGGAGGAAGATGTCTCAGTGGATGTTGATACCGAGGCCACTGATGACACGGAAAACATGGAGCAGGAGGTTGCATCCCTTGACGCTTTGCTAGACGAGTTCCTTCACTCCAACAGGCTATCGGAAGAGCAAGAGAGCAAGATTCAGAATGTATATCGCCATTACCTTCGACATTTCTCGAGCCCTGCATTGGATGCAGAAACCGAGGCGATATTCATGACATGCCTGAAGGAGACGCAGTCCTCTGGATGGAGTCCAGGTGATTATCGCCTCCTTTTCCTTGGTCCATTCCCTCACGTTCTGGTGTGCCTGGAACGAGGCATCACTCTTACTTATGTTGCCAAAGAGAAGGCGAAACGCCTTCTCATCAAGGAGTCTCATGAAAAGCTTGAGGAGTTGGGCAAGCAAATAAGTGAGACCACGTCTGTCATAACTTAGCCAGCGTTGTGTGACGTCTACTATTTAGCGTGTGAAGGCTCGAAGTAGGCGGCACAATAGAAGAACATTATCGACTGATAGACGGTGTTAAAGTCTGGTATTCTGGGTACGATAAACGCTGCCATCATTCTATGACAGTATCCCGTATTTAAACTATAGTAAACGAAAGGCAGGGTTAAGGGTTCGGAGAAGATAGGAACGGGACGCGGATAAGTAATGAGTGCAAGCATATGATAAAGGTAAGATAGGACGTATCGGATCCTAGCAATGAAAGATAGGTAAGAAGTAGGGACAGAATAAATGATAGTCAGGGGAATAATTGACAGTCTTAGGAATGTGAAACAGCAACCGCCACTTAACGTATATGACAGCAACCGTTACATCTCCCCCTCCAGAGAGAGGTCACTCTCTCGTCCAAAGGTGAAGCTCGTTCAGTGGATCCTCACTCCACGGTGTTCATCTCGTCCTCGACGGGCGGCTGGGCGCTGCCCAATGCCTTGGTCCCTCTGGGGGCGCCAGTGCTAAGCGTGTTCCCCTTTGGGTTCCCAAACCCCTTTCTAAACATCTTGACCTGCTGCTTCTTGAAGAAGTTCTTGCTCTTCTTGTTCATCAAGCGGCACTCCTCCATCTTGTCCCTCTGATGAGCGGCAGAGAGGGCAGTGTGCCACACCATGCGGTCAACTTGGTCCATACGCGTAGCCGACAGAGTGATGTCTTCATCCTCGTCATCCAAGAGATTGCCCATCTCAATGGACGCGCCTTCGCACTTCACAAAGCCCTGGTTGTCAATGACAGAGGCAGTAGTGGTAAGCCCCTCATGATTGTAGGCGCGAGCGAAGTACTCATAGCCCAGAGGGCAGGCAGGGCGAGCCGACGGAGCCTTGTTACAAAGGGCATAGGAGTATAGGATAAACACCTTCAGTTGGCTGCGGGTGACGAGGCGGAGTTCATCCACGTCGTCAGGGTTGGTGATGATGAAGTCTTGGTCACGCTCGGTGAAGTTAACGAGGGGGGCGGAGTGTGTGGTTCTTGGTGAGTCATTGGAGTGAATGATAGATGGGGGATTTGGAGGAATGGGACGGGGTTTTATGCGTTGGTTGACCTCAAATGCGACCGCTCCTAGAGATATCGGCTGGTTGTCATTAGGGTTCATTCCTTGTCCATCTGTCAGTTCCGAAATTTCTGATATCCCGAGTAGATCGAAATATTCTGATAGCGTGTTCAGGTGCGTTACCTGGTCATATGGTAACCAGGTAATATCGCCTGCTTGCCACTGTACCTCAAAGGATGTGCCTTCCTGGGCCCCGTGTGCGATAGGATTCTGTCGACGGCCCACTCGGTGTCAGGCTCTCTGAAGTCCGCAATCTGGGTCTCCAGCCGTCCTGGAAACAGGCGGTCGTCGTTGGGCAAGTGAATGCACAGCAGGGAGGCATGGAACACGGGATGGACCCCTCGTTGTTTCAATCAATCAGGCAAGTCCACGAGGAAGGAGTTATTACTGTAGTCCCTTAACAGCTTGTATGGCCCTACATACTTGGGCAAGAGCTTCCGTGCTAGCCCCTTGGGGAAGGATATATTCTTTGTAGATAGGTACGCCAAATCGCCCGCATTGAAAGGGCAGAGCTGGCGCTTTCGGTTGGCGTTTCGAGTCTGCTTGACCCGGGCTTCGAGCATGGAGTTGTGGGCTCATATGAGTGACTCCTTCATCTTCTGAGAGTATGCTCGTACCCCTGGATATTCGTCCTGCTGGGGGTTATTCCAGACCATGGCACGTGGCATCCGCCCGTTATTGATGAAGAATGGTGACTGGGAAGTCAATTCCAACTGGGCAAGGTTTATCGCGAATTCAATGGCGGGTAAACGGGACACCCAATCCTTCTGGTTGGTGGAGATGCAGGACCTTAGCATTTGCGTGACAGTTCGGTTGGCCCGCTCAGTTGCCCCATCGGACTCGGGGTGGTAAGCGCTAGACATGCACTGCTCGATGCCTAGCAGTCTGTTGAGGTGAGTCCAGAACGTGCTGGTAAACAGGACATCTCGGTCGCTTACAATCGACCGAGGCAAACCGTGTAGCTTATACACCTCTGAAAATACCAGCTCAGCGATGTCCCGGGCATTGTAGTTAACGCGGCTGGGCACTAGATGAACCATTGACGTAAAATGGTCGATTATGACTGTTATCGAGTCGTATTCACCGTCACGGTCCTTAGACAGCGGAAGGGGTCCCATGAAGTCGATTCCAATGGACTCCCAGGGTCTTGAGGGTATGGTGAGTGGGTGAAGCATCCCATAGGGCCTCTGGTTGGAGGGCTTGCTCCTCTTGCATGTGTTGCACGAGTTACAGAAAGCGGTGATGTCACTTACTAAACTCTTCCACCACACATGGTCCCGAAGGTACGTCAGCGTCTTTGATGCTCCCAAGTGCGCCAGGAGTGAATGTGCTTGTGAGATAATTACCTCTTGAATGGCCCGATTGCTAACCCTCACGTTTGGTATGCATAACAGAGTTTTGTTATGCAGGCGCAGTTGGATCAAGCCATCTGTTATTTCAAAGTTTCGGTATTCTCCAGGCAAGTCCAAAATCCGTTTGAAGAACGGGTCCAGGTTGTATTGGTTTCTAATACTCTTGATCAGCTCACTGTCCTCTGGGTATCCCAGATGTGCGCTGTTCTCCAGTGGTATGTCGTTGTCATGCGTGGGCTCGTGCGCATTTACAAGGGTCTGGCCCATCACCTCCCCCTCCTTTCGTTCCACCGGGCCCTTCAGAGCGAAACGGGGTGCCACATGCCTGGCGAATTCCGCCGCTGCCTCAGGGTGACCAGTCTCCGCGGGTACCACCACGTGGGCTCACCTGGCGTGGCCAGCCCCAGGCGCAACACGGGGCTGGGCGGGCTGACCCTTGCCCTCGTCCTGGGGCACTGTGCCCTCAGACGTGAGTCCCTGACCGGGCTCCTGCGCCAAAGTCAGCTCCTTCTTAGACGCCAACCTGGTACTGCATCTGGACAGGACCACCAGCACCTCGGGTCCCACCAATACGGGCATCAAAATGAGCCCTGGCAACCTGCCCCGCTGCCCTTCCATCACCGAGTCATTGTGCTCTGTGAATTCACTGGGGGCGCAGACGGTACCAGGGGTGTCAAACGAGTAGAGATGGGACAGGGCGTTGGGGAGAATGTTGTCCTCCCCAGGTAAGTACTGAATTTCGAAGTCAAACTCACCCAACTTCTCGATCCAACAAGCTTGCTGCCCTGTTAAGTCCCGCTGGTGCAGCAAGTGAACCAGGCCCTTATGGTCGGTCAACCACGTGAACTTGGCGCCCTGTAGGATGTCACAATGCCTGAGCATCCCTTCAACACCCGCAAGCATCTCCTGCTCATGCACAGTATAGTTCTGCTGTGCAGGGTTGAGCTTTGTGCTATATAGCGCCGCCACTTTGGCAGAGCGCCAGTCCTCACCCTGGGCCACCACAGCCGCAATTCCCCGCCCACTGGTGTCAGTCATGAGCCAGATGGGAGGAGCGCCAGCGCTGTAGTCCAATGGTACACGATGGTGTCCCCTACAGTTGTTGACGTAGCGTTTGACCTCCTCAAACGCCTGTTGCTGGGTGAACTCCCAATGAAAAGGTACGGTGTCCCCCGTAATTTCGGACAGTACTCCCATCGGGACTCTGACATTGTGTATGTCATCAGCTAGGAAACCTACCGCCCCTAGAAAACTCCGCAGGGCATCGTGGTTGGTCGGTGTCTTCCAATTGACGATCCGGTCGACCTTGTCAGGATCCATGCGAATGCCTTCCTCGTTGATCACACGACCCAAGATTTTCAGCCGGGTGCAGAGGAATTGTAGTTTACCCTCACTTAGGTACAGTTTCTCTCATTCGAGGATCTTAAGCACCGTCCTGACATGCTCCATATGGTCATCCAGGCTATCTGAATAGACGATGATGTCATCCAGATAGATGTCCATCCAATTCCCAATGAATTCGCTGAAGAGGTGATTCATCAGTGCCTGGTAAGTCGCAGGGGCATTGCAGTCCCGCTGTTGCAACACTGTACTCACCATGTTCCCATCAGGTGTAGTGACAGTCGTTCGGTTGACGTACTCGGGCACGACGCGAATCTGTTCATATGCGTCCTGCCTGTCGATTATTGATCGAAACTTGCGCCTTGTGACCCGGCGCAGTATCCCATCGATGTCGGGCAAAGGTGACGACAGTTTTTTAGTGTTTTTATTACGCTCACGCAGGTCCATGACAGTGTGCAGCTTATTAGTGCCGGGCTTGCGGATAAACAGCATAGGCACTGCGTTTCCCGCTGTGGGTGAGGAAAATAGACTCTGTGTGGATCAGAAGTCTAACAAGGGTGCGAGGCTTATACTCGTCTCGAGGGGATTGCTACTGGGTAGCGAGTCCTCAAATAAGTGCGAGGAAACAAAGACTAGACTCTGTCTAGCGACCCGAAGGGTTCCAGTCCTTACTAGGACTGGGAGCACAAAGATGCAGAGGGTTCCCGACGAGAGGAATTCAGCGTGCGACGAGCGAACTACGCGCAATGAGCAGAACTACAGGGAACTAACGGAACTAACGCAGAGCAAACAGGACAAACAGGGAGCAAATGGAACTAATGGGGAACAAATGGAGGGAAAAAAAACTACGAGCCTGCAGGAGGATGATTGGGCAAAGTCGGACCAGGCTTGTGTCTGGTACTTGCTCCAAGTTGTCGGATCTGATGTCGGGCATTTCGAGCAGAACTCACGGGGGCGGGAAAGATGCAATGTGATCAGGAATAGATTCAGGAAGATATTTTAAACAGTGAGTGGAGTACTGGGAAGTACTCTGTAAGTGGAAGTGGAGTCGAGTCTATCAGAAGGTAAAAAACTAAGATCCCATCTATTGCTACCTATATAGGAAGGGGTTCTGAAATGCGATATGCTACAACCGGGTGAGGCTGTGAGATAAGGAATTGGTCCCGAGTAGCGGAAGGATCCGTATAAGTACTGTAACACATGGGAAATGAGATAGGAACATGTTAGTGACATGGGGAACGTAGCTAGTACTCACCAGCGAGGATGGAAGGACATGGACAGGACAGAGGAGGATGTTCCAAAGGCTGAAGGAATATAATGCATGTGGTACGCGATTGTTCCGCTGGGTTCCGCTTGGTTCCGCTGGGTTCCGTATAGCGGACGGGTCGGGGAAGATGCGGATGGGTGGTGGAACGCGCGGGAAAATGGTGGGAAGGCATGGGAAATATGCGGGATACGGGCCTACAGTGGGGACGTTCCCCACACCTGCGGGGGACTCAGATACTGACCGTCCCTGGTCAGCACTATAGTAATTGACGGACTTAGCAGGATTTCTTCTAAAAGAGTCACATGACATGGCTGTAATGGACTGAGTGGACGGAACGCAGCTGAGGAAGCATGATGATGATGATGTCGCGCGAAGAAGTTAATGGAACAATGCAACGGAATGCGATCGAAGAAGCTCGATGGGAATGATGTTGTGCGAGAAGTTAATGGAATGAAGGGTCAGAACGCGACCAAAGAAGTTTGATGGCAATGATGTCGTGCGGGACAGAGGAACGAAGGGTTGGAATGCGGCCTAAGAAGTCTGATGGTAATGCTGTCGCGCAGGATGATGGAATGATGGGCCGGAACGCGACCGAAGAACCGGCTCCTCAATGTAATGGGGAATGAAGGATAAACATGGGCGCTCCTTGGATCATCCACTTCTTTTTGTCAACTTTTCACCCCCAATCGCCCACTAAGTCCCCTCTCACAACTATGTCTTTTAGCTTTGCTGCCTTCACTCCTCCTGCACCCCTTGACTTGGGTAAGGATCGGATCCTCGCGGAATGGAAGGAACTGGAGGATAGGGTGATTGCTGAGGCAAAGTACATTCTGGATGGTAAGGAGGAGCTGCAGGAAGAATGGAGGATGTGGTGTGAATGTTGGGCCGATATTATGGTGAGTGATCTGTCTATTCCGTTTGATACGGAACGTTACCCCTCCACTTCTAGAGAGCGCTATCCAACTGCACTGACCGGGGCTGCGCCCAGAACGTCGTCCTTACGATGTCCGGTGAGGGCAAGGGCCGCTGGGCTTGGGGCCAATGAGCAGTACGAACGATGGACTCATGAACACGGTGCCCTCGAAGCGTGCATGAAGGATCGTGAGTCCTGTGAGGTGCAGATGGGTATTGACTCCCCCCCCGCGCGCCTGCACCGGATCCGCCCCTGCACAACCCCCTTCAACGGACGGAATGGGCAGGTCTGCATCCCTCGCCCCCCGGATCAACCATATGAAGATGGAGGTAGCTATCCCATCCAAGGTACGTCTATCCCGTCGTCTCGCGTTCAGTGCTAATCCGTCTTAGTCTGCTGTTGCTCAGAAGACCGTGACTCACGATCTGCCCTGCGCGCGTTGCGTCAAGGTCAGTAAGCCGTGCGTAGGTGAGGAGAAGCGGTCCTGTAATGGGTGCAACACGGTTCATCAGAAGTGTGAGTATGCTTCGTTTGGAAAGGCGATGGGTATGTGATATGGGTTCCGATTGTGTTCCGGATGGTGCTGACTGAGTGTACGGATAGGCCTTAAGGGCAAGGTATTGGATGCACCCACCCTCTCTGCTAGTGCTAGTGGATCCCTCCGCTGGACCGTCTCATCTCCCGGGTTGGCTGTTCTGTCTGGCAGTGAGCCGAAAATCGTCGAGGCCCCTGTGAAGCGTGCTACCCCGCAACATGCACAAGGCAGCGGAACCCAAGGGTAAGGGAAAGGGTAAGGTGAAGGAAGTTGTCCCTGCCACCCCTACAGTGGAGGAGTCGTCTGATGAAGTGTCGCACTATGAGAAGGGCAAGATCGCGAAGGTGGCAGCATGAGTTGCGCATCCTGAAGGGCCAGCTCATCAGCCTCTATGAGTCTGCCTACAAGATCTCCACTGAGGTGGGTCGCTTGGAGAGGTGTCTTGGGGGTCTCCTCTAGTTAGCGGATCTGCTCCCCTCCCATATATACAATGTCTTCGAATATCCGTTGTCATATTTTGTACAATGTATGCATTTTCTCGGTGTTCCATCTGGGTTCCGCATGGGTTCCGCATGGGATCCGTCCTGGTTCCGTCCGTGTCCCTATCCAGATCCTCACTGATGCTATGGGATAATGGGACTATAAGTAACATATAAGCGGTGTATGAGTTGGGAAGGAGAAATATAACACTGTGAGCCTGTGGACTACGCGTCCGACTTGTCTTCATCGATCCGCTTCATTCCTCTATTCCTTGCCCGCCGTCTGTGGATCCGACGGGCTTTGTCTATTATCGAACGGAACACTTGGGAACTACAAACGTGCATGGTGCAGCTTCATGCAGGAGAAGTAAAACGGGTCCTTGTGGTTTATGCGTGCACATATAGTCTAATCGGATCGAATGGCGAATATATAGTGGGAATCTGTAGATATGTAATTTCTTTCTTTTAGTATGCGGGGCGGATAGAGACGGAACAAAATGGAACAAGAGACGGATCACCGGACAAAAACCCGGGGTAAAACAGAGAGTAGTACTTCTATGATATATTTTTGTTTTGACGGTATTTTCTTTTCTTGGATATAGGATGCGATCGGGTCAGGGGATATTTACTGGTATGAGGGTCGGGTGGTATGGGGATGATGATCGTTATGCGCTGGGGTCGGGCTTGGGTTCTTCTTTGTCTGGCTCGTCGGCATCTCCTTCAGCCAACTGGTCTAATGCATCGTCCTCTAGTCCGGTGATAGTAGTAACGGGGATGCGGATCGCACTGCGGGGGTGGTATGGGAGTATGCGGAATGCTGCGTAATGAAGTTGTGATACGGACCCGTCCAGTTCCGCCAACAGGTACGATCCTCCCGTCGTCCTACGAAGGACTACCATCGGTCCTAGGTACCGGGGCTTCGTCTTCCGATTCAGCTCCGACTCAATCCGTGAGTTTTGGACTAGTACTAAACTACCCAGGAGGAAGTCGTAATCCTTGATAGAGGTGCGGAACCTCACTTCGAAGTCCTTGACGGACTGGTACCTCGCTTTGAGGACTTTACCCTTAATCGTGTCAAGGTCCTCCCAACGCTTCTGGAGTTGCGTTGCGCGCCATGCTATAAGTTCTGTGGATGAAATTGAGTCTTTCCCGGGCGGGGATACGAGATAAGTTGCTTCTGCGATATCAAATGGAAAGAGGGGCTCAACCCCATGTACCATGAAGTACGGGGATAGTACGGGGATAGTCCGGTGGACTTCTGGATAGTTACCCACTCCGCCCAGAATACAGAGTGCGCGGATTGGTACCAATGCGACTCATCCCCCTCGCAACTTTTCATGATGGCCTCCTGGACATTGTAGTGCCTATGCTCCATGATCCCATTCACCTGCGAGTTATAGGGGGAGATCTGGATATGATGGATCCCATACTGCTCGCGTAACGAGTCTACTGCTGCGATGAAAGGGGTTCCATTGTCAGTAATGATTTCTGCTAGAGGACCCCACCGGCAAAGAATGTCCTCGAAGATAAACGCGGCTAGCGTCTTTGTGGTTTCAGTGCGGAGCATCCTCCATTCCAGGTAGGAAGTCAATGCACAACGTGCTTGGACTATATGTGTATACCCGCCCGCTTTGGGCATCATCATGGTATCAAGGTGGGCCTTGCGGAACAGGCCCCCGGGTATCGGAATGGAGGGCGGGATATGTAACTTGCGGGTCTGGCGGATCTGGCATTCGTGACACGTCCGGAGGTACCACTTGACATCGTCGACCAGGGTAGGCCACCAAAAGCGTAGGAGAAGGCAGGTCCGGACAGTGAAGACACCCTTGTGCCTGAGGTCGTCATGCACCTCCTTTACTATCCGGTACCTCTTCCTTTCCAGAACCACTAATTGATGCCTCCCGTGGGGTTCCCGTCACCACATTGATCCTTTGAGAACGAAGAACCGGGATGCGGATGTCACAAATGATGTATATTCTGTATCTGATAAGGCCTCGGGTCATTCCCGGGTTTTGAGGTATAGGTGGAGGGAGTCGATTTTTGCATGCTTGGCATCCGCTTTTGCTGATTGCGGAAAGGATGGTTCTTCTTGTTGGGGGCCAACGATATCTAGGAATATGAGTAATGGGGATGCACCGCTGCTCGTAACAGTGGAACGATTCATATATGGGGCCCGGATGGGCTCGTGGTCAGTGGGCGGGACGGATGATATTGTGGGTAGAGTCCTATCATTGAGGAACTCGACCCTGAAGGAATACGCGCGGTCTAGCCAATCCTCGTGGTCATCATCCTCCATGGGATCCGCTTCAGCGGGCGGCCTCCTTGAGAGACCATCTACCCCTGCGTGCTTGACTGCAGGAACATGAACGAGCTCGAAGGAGAAGAGCAGGATACCCACAATCCATCGATTGATAATCGCATTGGGCTGAAGATCCGGATTATTGATCATACCTTTGATGTACTTTGCATTGACCTCTACAGTGAGGTTTGTGACCCTGAAAATGAATACCTGGACCGCCTGCAACGCGCGGAACAGTCCGTACAACTCGAGCTTGGCTTGTGAGTAGCAGGACTCGACTTCCGTCAGTGTGATGGATCCGAAACGATTCGGGTATCTTTTCTTATCCGCCCCTACCTGAAGCAGGATGTACCCGATAGCGATATTGGAGGTATCAACGGCTAGGATGACTTCCCGCCCACACTCATAGTTGATCCGACGCAGTGCGGGGGACTCTAATATCGAGTCCTTCAGGGTCTGCATGGCGAGTTGGTGTTCCGCTCCCCACTTGAATACGGTGTCCTTCTTCGTCAGGTTGATGAGCAGGCGGGCGATCTGGGAGAAGTTACGGATGAAGATCCAAAGCACCCCACAGGTTCCTAGGAACCCGTGGACCTGGGTTGCGGTCTTGCACTCTGGCCAGTCGCGGATCTTCTGGACCTTGGACTCTTCTGGGATGTGACCCTCGAAGGTGCACATGTGTCCCACAATTATCGTGGATGGAGCTGCTAGTATGAATTTCGATGCAGAAACCGTGACCCCGACGTTCTCGAGACGTTGGAGGATCCGATTGACGACCAGGCAGTGTTCCCATATGAAGCGACGGATCCCCGGGTTCCCGGGAATGGTTTCATAGGATCCATTGTCCCGTTGGTACCGGGTCTTAACTGATTTGACGGGCATGTCGTCGATGAAGGGGGAAGTATGGTCCGGGATTTCATCCTGGAGGGTGAATGTGCTATCACCTTGGTAGACTTGGACTGCGTTGGCATGTCCTTGTGGAAGGGTAGTGAGTCGATGGGGGCCGAGGGGTGTTCCGAAGGTAGTGAGATCCTGGGACTCCTCATGGAGGGGACGCTGGTCATAACCTGAGTAAAGGTCCATCATCCCATATACTGCGTACCCAGCAAATGATTCTGCGAGATGCTCGACGAACGGAGGGATGGATGCGTCGCGGATGGTTACTGCGTTCAGGGGTTGGAGGTCGTGCACAAGCCGCAATGACTTCCCATCCTTCTTCACGACGCAGAACTAGCGGGAACGGTATGCGGCTGTGGATGGCTCATATACACCTGAATCGATTTTCTCCTTGATGATGCAGATGACTTCCGTTAGGATTGCGGGAGGAATGGGGATGTTACGTTGAACCCATGGGATATGCGGAACTGTGGGGATTTTATATGCTGGAAAATAATCTTCGTTAAGGCGCCTGCGTTCCGCAGCGCCCCAAGCAAATGCCAGTTCATGGGTGCAGACTAGCCAACGGATCAGTTTGAGTTCCTTCGGCCATAACCAATTGGCCGGATCAAGGTCTAATGCTCCCATCCGCTCTTCCGTATAGCGGACCCCCGGAACAAAATCAGGGGGGAATATGGGTAATTCAGGCATGCCTGCTAATGGATCGTCTGGGAGCCGACGCATGACCCTAAATTCTTTGGGCATCGTGGTGGGCACTGTCTGCACTTTCTTCGCAACTGGTTTATACACCAGCGCATGACGGGCGGGATCATAGGAATAAATGGAATTGAACGCATCAACGGCTGCGGGATTGAACACGGACTGGGTCGACGTGAGATATGAATACTTCTCAGAATGCGGACTTGCGGATTCATAGGAATATGCACGGACGGATGAGCTCCTTGAGAGTGACGGACGGATGGAACTGATGGGACGGACAGAACAAGAATGAAATGGAGATGGGGAAAGTGGACGCGTAACTTCGACTATCAGATTTGAATCTCCCCGTGGGTCTAGCGGCTCATCAAAAATCAAAAATCCCGCTCCCCTCCCTTGGGATGCTCGGAACAGTGCTGTCCGGAACCACAGCGTGCGCAGGGCTTAGACCATGCGCGGGTCGGAAGCTTGATCTCACAGCTCGTGTTAGGGTCAGTAAGTGTTACGTCCTGTTCCCCACTGAGGAGATCCGTAGTACAGCAACTCGTCAACTTGAAGAACGGACGACCCAACAGGACCTCGAAGTTAGCCCGCTCAACGACTTGGACTTGGAAAAACATTTCCCCTGCCCCAAAATTGAAGGACAAGTTCTCGATGACGCCTAGGGTAGCGTCCTTTGAAGTATTGACAGACTCCATGGTGGTCTGATGGTCGGAACGAAGGGGTACGCCTAGTGCCTGCCAAACGGACCAGGGCATGACAATGACTTCCGCTCCCTGGTCCAGGACACAGGTGAGGGCCCGCTTCCCATGGACGGTCGCTTTGATGCATCGCAGGGGCTCAAAGTGCTCGCCTACTACATGTCCCTGGTTGTCGCGGGTGACATAGTCCTCGAATCCCCTGACAAACTCCTCATTTTCCAGGCGACTAGTGAGCCCGTTTACAAGGACGGTCCTGTTTGTCACCCATCGCGTGGTAGTAAGATCCCGGAACTGTTTACGGAAGTCTGGCGCGATTGTGAACAACTCCCTGACAGGAACAGAGACGGAGGAATCGAGGACCCGACTGAGGACCCGAGCGTCCGCGCCCTTGTCTTCTAGTTTGAACGCGTACCTATATTGGCTCGACGACAGAACGGAGGAAGGTGTGTTAGTACATGTTGAATCAGCGGGAAATGAACTGGTAGATGCGGACGGTGGCTGCGCGACGCGGGGAGTATTGACTGGCTTTGGGGCGGGCATGCTAACTGGTAGTAATGCGGCGGGGGCGACTGCTGGTGCCTTCCCCTTGCTGGTTGATGCTTGGACCGCAGGAGATACGATCTCCTCCGTCATGGTAGGCTGTTTAGAGGCGGGCCCCGTGCGCAACCACACCATGGGTACGTCGACTCCGTCAAA
Organism: Suillus paluster; assembly: GCF_016628075.1. NCBI lineage: Eukaryota > Fungi > Basidiomycota > Agaricomycetes > Boletales > Suillaceae > Suillus > Suillus paluster. The sequence goes on along the minus strand of NW_024537591.1, from coordinate 132,943 downwards.
GCGGAGGGTCTTGCCCTTCTTGTCGGACTTGGGGGCTGGCCTGGAAGACTGGGTTGCGGCCCATGTGAGGCTGAAAGCCTTAACAAAGTGGGCATCCTCATCATTGTCGTCTGACTCGGGTTCCGCCCAAGTGGTCAGATACGCGGAGGGTTCTACTTCCAACATGACCTCTTCGTCGGGACCAGCGCAACAAAACATTCCTGTGGTTACATTCATATGGGGGGGCGGATTGCGCTGGCTCCACGGGATACAGGGTGATGTAGCGGATGCGGGGTCCTGTACATGACCGTCAATATGTTCCTTTAGGGTTCTACCCTCGCTTGGATGCCTGGGGATCCATCCCCCATCTGGCATACAAATCTGGCCACTGATCGCGTGGCGTTGTGGGGAATGTCCCCACTGTAGGCCCGTATCCCGCATATTTCCCATGCCTTCCCACCATTTTCCCGCGCGTTCCGCTACCCATCCGCATCTTCCCCGACCCGTCCACTACACGGAACCCAGCGGAACCCAGCGGAACAATCGCATACCACACGCATTATATTCCTTCAGCCTTTGGAACATCCTCCTCCGTCCTGTCCATGTCCTTCCATCCTCGCTGGTGAGTACTAGCTACATTCCCCGTGTCACTAACATGTTCCTATCTCATTTCCCATGTGTTACAGTACTTATACGGATCCTTCCGCTACTCGGGACCAATTCCTTATCTCACAGCCTCACCCGGTTGTAGCATATCGCATTTCAGAACCCCTTCCTATATAGGTAGCAATAGATGGGATCTTAGTTTTTTACCTTCTGATAGACTCGACTCCACTTCCACTTACAGAGTACTTCCCAGTACTCCACTCACTGTTTAAAATATCTTCCTGAATCTATTCCTGATCACATTGCATCGTTCCCGCCCCCGTGAGTTCCACTCGAAACGCCCGACATCGGATCTGACGACTTGGAGCAAGTACCAGACACAAGCCTGGTCCGACTTTGCCCAATCATCCTCCTGCAGGCTCGTAGTTTCTTTTCCCTCCATTTGTTCCCCATTAGTTCCGTTTGTTCCCCGTTTGTCCTGTTTGCTCCGCGTTAGTTCCGTTAGTTCCCCATAGTTCTGCTCGTCGCGCGCTGAGTTCCTCTCGTCGGGAACCCTCTGCATCTTTGTGCTCCCAGTCCTAGTAAGGACTGGAACCCTTCGGGTCGCTAGACAGAGTCTAGTCTTTGTTTCCTCGCACTTATTTGAGGACTTGCTACCCAGTAGCAATCCCCTCGGGATGAGTATAAGCCTCGCACCCTTGTTAGACTTCTGATCCACACAGAGTCTATTTTCCTCACCCACAGCATTTACACTTACCGTCATGGATGTATGTCTCCACTTCCGCACATCTCCGCACAAAATGATCGGTTCCTCCACAAAACATGCAGGGCCTAGGCCCTTGGGCTTGGTGGAATGAATACTCCTGTTTAATTACCGTTCCCAGACTGGGTTGCTGATGGATCGGCGGAGGCGGTAGTGTTGGTTGCGTTGGTTGCGCCGGGGGTGCTGGAGTGGCCAATCACTGCGGAACAAACGGGGCTTTGACGGGTACTGGCGGGGTTGATGGGGTGGTGCCCGGGAGTAGGAATTCTCCTGCCTCAATTACTCTTGCTATTGGGTAGGGTTCGTCGGGGTGGTGGTTGGGTAACTTGATCGCTAGGCGGGCGCGGATAAGCTTGTTGACGTCCTTGCAGATCCCATCTAAAAAGAGACGATCCTGCTCGGTCTCCGCTAGGCGCTTCTTGTCTATGAGGAATGTGGATATGCGGAGAAACTTCCTATAATAATCCCTGAGCTCTACCTGGGAGCACATGGGGGTCCGGGCCTGCTCGGCTGATAGTCCCGTGAGGTCCGCTGGTGTGAAGCGTCGATCGCCTTCGCAACCCGGATATAACCTTTTTACTGTGGCTACGAAGTCAACGAGGGCTACTCCCTTAGATTCGGGCAGACAGGCCCATGTTTCCGCATCGTCTAAATTAGCATACCGCATCACAGCTTTTATGTGTTCCGGTTCAGTCAATACGACCTGATCTGCAAGATATGCGACATCTGCGAGGAAACGGGAGAGTTGCGCTGCGGTTCCGTCAAACTTGGGAGCAGCGCTTGTGCCACCAAGGGGCATCCTATAGGGGATAGCGGCCATAGGTACCGGGGGTAATGGGATAGGAATGGATTGTTGCAGTTGCAGAAGCTGAACGGGAGTAAGGGAAATGAAAGTGGGTGCGGCTGGATGGGGACTTGTGGGGATATCGTTAGCTGGGTGCGACGGGAGTGGATGAAAAAACGGGTCTGAAGTTTGCGGGCTTGGTAACTCTGGTTCCTGCCCTGGAATGGAAGCAGATGTAGAAGGTGGAGATGAAAGCGCGGATGAGGAGGAATTAGACGGGGTAAGGTGCAAACTTTCATCGCTTGACGACAGGGTAATCGGGGGTTGGGAGTGTTGCGCTAAGTTGTCTGGGACTGAAACAAGGATATCTTCGGGCAATAGGTGAAGGTCTTGGAATGCTTTTTGTAGTTCCGTGAGGTCTAAACGAGCCAGAGTGGGTCTAAGTGACCTGCTAGTCGTCCCAGATGGTCCCCTCGCAGTGGGCTCCAGTTGTGGGTGAGGAAAATAGACTCTGTGTGGATCAGAAGTCTAACAAGGGTGCGAGGCTTATACTCATCCCGAGGGGATTGCTACTGGGTAGCGAGTCCTCAAATAAGTGCGAGGAAACAAAGACTAGACTCTGTCTAGCGACCCGAAGGGTTCCAGTCCTTACTAGGACTGGGAGCACAAAGATGCAGAGGGTTCCCGACGAGAGGAACTCAGCGCGCGACGAGCAGAACTACGGGGAACTAACGGAACTAACACGGAGCAAACAGGACAAACGGGGAACAAACGGAACTAATGGGGAACAAATGGAGGGAAAAGAAACTATGAGCCTGCAGGAGGATGATTGGGCAAAGTCGGACCAGGCTTGTGTCTGGTACTTGCTCCAAGTCGTCAGATCCGATGTCGGGCGTTTCGAGTGGAACTCACGGGGGCGGGAACGATGCAATGTGATCAGGAATAGATTCAGGAAGATATTTTAAACAGTGAGTGGAGTACTGGGAAGTACTCTGTAAGTGGAAGTGGAGTCGAGTCTATCAGAAGGTAAAAAACTAAGATCCCATCTATTGCTACCTATATAGGAAGGGGTTCTGAAATGCGATATGCTACAACCGGGTGAGGCTGTGAGATAAGGAATTGGTCCCGAGTAGCGGAAGGATCCATATAAGTACTGTAACACATGGGAAATGAGATAGGAACATGTTAGTGACATGGGGAATGTAGCTAGTACTCACCAGCGAGGATGGAAGGACATGGACAGGACAGAGGAGGATGTTCCAAAGGCTGAAGGAATATAATGCGTGTGGTATGTGATTGTTCTGCTGGGTTCCGCTGGGTTCCGTGTAGCGGACGGGTCGGGGAAGATGCGGATGGGTGGCGGAATGCGCGGGAAAATGGTGGGAAGGCATGGGAAATATGCGGGATACAGGCCTACAGTGGGGACGTTCCCCACACCGCGCTAGTCACCTTCCACCGTCCTGACAATAGGTACGCCTTTCGTTTCTCACCCCATTGAGGTCTTAGGGGCTCGGGGCACTTCGATGGGCGCCACTTATAGACCTTATCCAGGTCGATTAGTGGTATCGTGTGATTTATCACCCTTAGTGGGGGCAGCCCGGTCTCGCTTGCCTTGGCGCACAGCGGCTTGGCCAAGTGGCGGAGCTCTTGTCGAGCATTTTCCAATTCCTCCTCAAGTGTCCCCACCATGCGAGACTCCAGTACTGACATGTGCTCACCTTTCACAGGTAGAGCCTTATCACTCCCCACCACCACTCTGGATGGGTTGAGTCCCACCATCACCTGGTGTTGGAAGAGGAATGGCATTCCTAGTATTAGATCATAATTTTGTAAGTTTATTATATCAAAGAATCGCTCTTCACTGATGCGCTGGTAGGAGAACTGGGCTTTCGCCCCGAAGTTCACCTTAGATCGCAATCCCTGCACTGCGAGCTGAATGGTGAGTGGTTTTTCCAGCTGGATTCATTTCACTCGCAGCTGTTCTGCTAATGTAGATGACATGAAGTCTGCAAGCGAGCCTGTGTCAATCAGGGCTCATGCAGGTCGCCCGTTTACGTGCATCACGACCACGACGGGTTTGGGAATCAGTCGCCTCAAGTCCTGGGTAATGGCCGCGTTACACTGGATGGCGGGATATTTCCCAGGCACTACCTGCTGCCCATTTAGTTCGAGCAATTGAAAGTGGTGAGCCGTTTCCCCAAACCATATGTCGGGTATCGTGAATAGCTGATGCGCTACCTCTTCCAATGCGCAGTCCATCATGCTGCGCCCCCCATCCTCCAGCAATTTGAGGTGATTATCCTCCCACTTTAACTCGGCCTCTAGCATCAGCGTATCCAACTGTTGGTAAGCTTTTAACAACCTCTTTGCATACCAGTGTGTGAACTCAGCCTTTCGTTGCCCAGGAGTTCCTCGGGTACCCGAACTTGGAAATTCAATTCATGATCGAATACTTCGTAAGCGACCTTGTCCTCGTGCTCTATTCGTTGACAGAAGAAACGATCTGCACCAGCGCCCCCTGGGTACTTATCCTCGTTGTTCAGAACTGAGGTCACTCGTGCAGACAAGGCATCACCCATAGGAACTTGGTCCCTTGATGGGCGCGATGCCGGCTGAGGTAGGTCGAGGGGTGTTGCTAGTCTGTTCCCATACCAGTCGCTCACACTGAACTTAGGGTCCTCTAGCAGGTGGGATGGGATTTCCACATCGCCTTCGAGGCGCGATCTACGGTCCATGATCACATGGTGGGTGCCAGAGGTTTGGTAAATCAAGAACTGTTCCTCCGAGAAGGTGTCCTCATGGGCGAGGTCATCCCCCGGGTAGGGGGCACACATCCTTAGTACCTGTTCTGCCCGTCTCGCCCAAGGGTCGCCCATAGGTACGTCAGTAATTCCCCACACGCAGCTGATTTGCACCTTACATATGGGGTCCTCGAGAGAGGCACATCCTAGAGGGATTTCTGTGATTACCTCCGTGCTGTAGTCTAATGCCTCCAGGTTTCTGTCCTCGGGCGCCTCTACATGCATGGCGTAATTCAGTATCCCTGGGGGTCGGTTGCCGCCCCCCGAGGGCACTGTGGTTCTGCTGGGACAGCTCCGGGAAATGTGTCCAGTTTGCTTGCACACAAAGCAGCGGCCCTCTGAGGCAAGTCTATCATGCTCTTCCTTGCTCATCTTTTCAGTTTGTTCTCGTGGTGGTCAGTGATTGCCAGCCATCCTTCCCGTATTCCCCGGGGGCACTTTGCCTCCCCTTGGGCGGGTCCTATCCCTGCCCCACGGTGCATTGGGGAAAGATCTCCCGGCGGTTGATGGGCCTGAGAACACTTGGCTGGGGCAATCCGTGTGTGGTGAGTTACAGATCAATTTATTGTTTCCTTTCTTCACGGGTCGTTGCCCATCCTCGCGGCTGCGTGGTTCGGTCATTGAGTTTGCTAATTCAATGATTTCAGCTGTCCGTTGAACCCTCTTTAGGGATGTGACCTCCGGATTGAGTCGCATTTTATACAGCTCACTTTGGATACTGGGGTTCAGCCTGAACAAGAACTTAATGACATTTTCTCTCTCTGGTATGTTACCGATCATCATCCAGAGCTCGTTTAATTCCAACAAGTAGTCTTGTACTCTCTTGTCACCTTGGAAGCAGCAGTATAACTTCTTATGCTGTCGGGTGCGATAGTCCAGCGGGAAGCAGTAGTTAAATAGCTCGGTAAAGAATTCCTTTAACCTCCACTCAGCTGGTCGGTCTGACACCTGCCTCACATAGAAGTCATGCGCCTTTCCTCTCAGGAAATGAGATAAGACGAAGACTCGACGTTCGCAGGGGACATTCCCGTCTTCCACATAAGCAGTTCCTTCGGTGATGCACCAATGGAATGCATGGGAGTCCACCGCGCCGTCATATTCTGCAGGCGGGATTGGTTTCAAGGTGACCTTCCTCCAATCTGAGGTTTTCTTAGACTTACGCTTCCTCGAGTGACTTCGTTTCTTAGAGGATCGCTTTTTTCGCTTAGGGGGTTCGTCATCAGATTCTGAAGACGAGCTATTTGGTGATTCGTCCGTCGAGCTTGATTCTATTGACGATGACGACTGGGTTGATTCGTCTCGTGAGTCAGAGTTCAACGCGGATTCGTCCTCTGACGAGTCGGGTTCCTTGTCAGTGGTGGGTTTCGATTTTCTTGAATTGAATTGGTCGAACACGCGACCAAGATAACTCTTAGGTGCTATTTGAGCCATGGCGTCTAATGCTGCAGGGGATGCCCTCAGGCCTCGCCTCCTGGTCTCTTTGCCCACAGTTCTTTGTACTAATTCCTCAACAGGATTGCTGACGGCTGCCCTTGCACGGGGAAGCGCTGTTTGGTTAGCCGTGGCCTTAGCCAGTAGTGAGTCCCTTTGTTGTATCTCCAGATTCAACTGTTCTATTTGCTTCTGAAAGGACTTAGCCATTCGCTGTTCAGCCTTCTGGACTGCTCATTCTGTTGGGTCAGCTTTTGATGGTTCCTTTTCCCCTTCGGGTGCCTCTGTGTTGGCATCATTATTCTTGTGAGACCACTCGTGTGCATTGGCCCAGGCCTTCAAGGCTTCCATCTGGGCCTCAACATCTACGTCTGAGTCGTTGAGGTCGATGCCTCCCCAGTTGCGGGGATCTATCCCCTTACCCTTCGGCGGTCCTTTGCTCATTGTAGGGTGGGGCTCGACGGATCTAGCCCGCTTCTCAGTGCGCCTTCTTTCTTGGATGCGTCGGCGTTCTTCAAAGGTGAGGTTCTTCTCAGCCTCTTTAATCAGGTCTGAGCCTGGTAAATCCTTCTGCTGGGTTTCGACCCTGACAGTCTCAGGTTTGTCCTTACCATCCGTCCTGGACTTCTTGGACTTCTTATGGCAATGTTCAACCTCTTTCCAAGGTTCGTCGCTTTCATCACTCGTGGTATAAAAAGGGGAGCTGTTAATATTCACAGGAGTCTTGAATACAGGGGTCATTCCCTCATCCGAACTGTCCAACGCCAAAGCGCGCAAGACACTGTCGGATTCCCTCTCAGCTCCGGGCCGAGGGGTTTCCGACCTCGTTCGTACCACATCGCTGTACAAGCGAACAGGTCTGAGAACGGGCCCGACAGGAGCGTCATGAGACAGCTCTTTTGTTGGGATAGTTGGTGTTTTGTTAGTTCCAGTTGAAGTCAACGACGACATACTTTGGGTATCAAGATTCAGGGCAGGACCTGCTGAGGTGGATCTGCCCGAACGGAGATTGTAGTGTGTCGACATTGGTATGATATCGAGTGGTATGTCCGGTGGGCTTTAACCGTAGATGCCGACTCGAGATGATTGAGAATAAGAAATGAAAACTAGTAAAGACTTTGGTACGTCAAAAAAGATGTGATGTCTACTATTTAGCGTGTGAAGGCTCGAAGTAGGTGGCACAATAGAAGAATGTTATTGACTGATAGATGGTGTTAAAGTCTGGTATTCTGGGTATGATAAACGCTGCCCTCATTCTATGACAGTATCCTGTATTTAAACTATAGTAAACAAAAGGCAGGGTTAAGGGTTCGGAGAAGATAGGAATGGGACACGGATAAGTAACAAGCGCAGGCATATGATAAAGGTAAGATAGGACATATCAGATCCTAGCAATGAAAGATAGGTAAGAAGTAGGGACAGAATAAATGAGAGTCAGGGGAATAATTGACAGTCTTAGGAATGTGAAACAGCAACCGCCACTTAACGTATATGACAGCAACCATTACACATTGCTCCTCAACTGACGCACAACCCTGGTTGTGTTTGCAGAAAGCTTCTTAAGAAGGGCATGCAATTGTGCAAGCAGCTAGCGCCATCCTCAGCAGATCATCATGCCCGCGACATTGGCGCCCTTAGACGTGCGGTTTGGGAAGTCGATGAATTCATGCAGAGAGTTCCTGGCAACACAGAGGAGATGCAAACCAAGTTTCAAGTGGCCTCAAGGAGAATAATCCCAGAGAAGAAGCTAGTGCGAAAGGAGAAATCCGCTCTCAACATCCAGGATGTTTGATGATGGTTCGGATATCGTGATTTCATATTATTGTGTATGTACCAATACATACCACAAAATGAACGCTGTTATAAACACAACGAAAGAATAAAATAGACAAAGTATCTACTCCTCATCACTGGATGTCAGGTATTTGTCATCGTTAACCACCTGTTTGGGACCAGCAATCCGAGCCTTACCCCGCTGCGGCCGCTCATCCTCGCCCATAGGAATAAGCGCGTGGATTCCTGCATTATCATCAACACGTCTATCCACATAATAGGCGGAGGACTATTCACCAGTCACTATCGAAGCTGCAAACCTACGCGTCAGCACAGAGAAAGAAACGACTGCAAGAGACGACATACATGATTATCTGTGGTCTGCAAGTTGAGACCCAAACTACCAGCTCGTGTCTACAGAATGAAGACTTTGATTTACAAGTCCTTTGCATTGCACTGTTGCATATGCAGGGCACACTTTGCCATCGTACCACCATGAAGACGGAGATACCTCCAGCCTGAAATCTTCTCTGATATCCATGACCTTCGTCATTTAGAGGAACAAGGACCTGATGGAAACAATGATCAGCACAACTCGCGACAATTGCTGGAGAAGCAACGCACCCTGTGGCCTGTGTCCTCAACAGTCTTGAATAAGAACAGATGTTGACTGCATCAGCTCATTACTCAGACCCTTCACGCCTCCAGATTTGCTACCAAAAACCATCAGGACCACGACTCGCACTCCACCAAAAGCACCAAACTTACCCCTTGTCATTCTTCCCATTAGCAATCATCTTATGCTTCTTCATAGCTGACTCTGCAGCGCACTCATTCGGCAAATTCGCTCTCCGCCTTCTCAAACGAATGGCTGCAACTGCCAGATGATCAGTAGTGCCTCTTCTTCGTTCCACTCGATCTTGTCCCCCGTACCCGAGTCCGCCAACAGCGTGTTGAACCATTTGTCGAATAATTTGACGGAGTTGAAGATCTTCTGGCAGACAAAGTTGAGGAGGGCCCAGAGTTCAGGGAGGTTGTTCTGAAGTGGTAGTACTGTGTGAGCGTCTGCGCGAGCTTTGACTGGGTGTTCTGTCTAAGAGTCAAACCAAGGATGAACAACCAAGAACCAACAAAATCTTCAAACCCACTCACCGATGATTGTATGCACCCATTTGAGCTTGCTGAGAATAGACTGGTCTTTAATGATGTACTCGTATGTGGTGAGCAGACTTGGATCTGGAGGTGAGTTCGGAGAGGACATAATTGGAGGTGAATTAGAGGAGGGAGTCTGCAGGGTCTAGAGAGAAGTACTGGTCCTCCGAGCACAGCTCGTGGAAGATCCACAATGGGGTATAGTCCTTGAATTTGAAGTCCACTTGAACCTCGGTGGACCTTGTCATTTTATGATTTATCTCAAGAGTAAATCCGACTCAACACATCAGCTGGTGGACTACTTCGTCTCCCCTAGAGGCTAGTATGCACGTAAAGTTATAAGGGACATACATATTGTCTCTAATTGTAGGACTGACATGCGTAGCTTCTATAACTGAAGACAATGATACATGCATCACTATGTGCGGATTTTGTGCAAAGGAATGTGAAGTATTACGCCCGCGGTTTCTTGATTTGAAAGAAGGCATTATTCTTGTCTCATTGAAGCCATTCTTGTCCTCCCTTGATCATCCATGCGTTACTGAACGCAACGTGAGTGACAATGCTCATCTGCTTCACAATATTTTATCTCATGTGAATTCCGCAGGTGGATGGCTGTGACGGCAAGTAGAAGTTTCTTTTAAGACTTTAGATGACGGCACAAGGTAGAGTACAATCTTGCGCAATGTTAACCAGATACCAACCTAGTTGTGATTGGGAGAAGTTCTAAGGGCTAAGTACATAAACACAATCTTTAAATATTGTTGATAAGTATGAAGCCTGTGATTAAGGAAATAACGAATATAAAGAAAACTTATCGTGCGGCCACGGAAACGACAAGTTACTGGGCCTCGAACATTCTATCTCTTGATCAATCTGAAACCTTTCTTCATGCAAGGCACACTCGCCACATACCCCCCTCCAGGATGAGTATCATCCTCACTTCTTCTTTTGCCTGGTGAGCTCCTTTTCAACTTTGTTGGAACTTTTACCAGGTTGCTCTTCAGGTTCTTCCTTGTCGATCTCCATACGAGCTGATGCATGAGTGCGAGTGGATGATTGGGGAGTAGGAGCGCGCGGTGAGTGAGGAATAGTGCGAGTACCGCTGGGGCCTGCGCCACCTTTAGGAGGATTGGTGCGCGGTGTAGGATGCGGATCGGCACCGACATGGTACTCCCTTGATGTACCAATCCACTGCAATATTCACCCGACCCCACGCGCTCTATCCGACTCCTTGCCAATCGAACTCCCGCCCATGCGCATTCAAGCCGCTCACACAAGCGGATCGGCCAACGACAAATCAACGCGCATCATCGGTCGGTCGCGCGTGTGTTTTGCCTTTCTAGCTCACAGATACTCAGTCGAACCCCATATCCATAAAATCCTTGTCCACTGGTGCGTAGTATATTCTTCTTTGGTTTATTTGACAGATACAGTACTTTTACCTCTCAAACTCCCTATTACGTCGCCTTAAGCGGCTTGGACCGATTTACTCTCACATATCCCCGTACATATCATGGACAATCGACTGCATGTCCCACGTACATTTCTAGCAAACCATGAAGTAGCCCGGACATCCCAAGCGATGATTATCTCCATTATTTACCTAGTAGCCGATTTTGTACTTAAGGAGCGCTCGCCTGTTATTGCAATTCAGTTAATTCTCACTCAGAAGCCGTGTCTTTTGTGTTCCGTTCTCTTCTGATCCTATTCTCGTGTCCATCCGCACGTTCGTCTTAAAACTTCCGTTCCCCATCATCTATCTAAGTCGGCCACACTCGCTTGTGCACCGCATAGCAGTCAGTAGAAATTATAGTTGGTCGGCTTTACGGGTAACCGTTTACGCTGAACACATATTGGATCGGCCGCCCTTTGACTCGTTGTTGCGCCCCTCGTATTATATACTGAGGCAGCAATTCGGTTTGCTTTGTTCTGCTTCCCTCGGGTTGAACTGAACATTTTAGGCTCACTACTCGAATCGGCCGTTATCACACTGAGGTCGTAGTGGAATCTGCTCCTTACAGTGGAGTGCTAGCTGTCTGGCGGGCGCGCTTTGCCGCCCTGCGTTCTGTAATACTGCAGTCTCGCCACTCCCTCTGACGCTTAGTGGTCTCTAGGTTCATCCATAGGGCCTCTTCTAACAACTCCGCGTGATGAGGGTTAATCCAATGCCCGCCCTCAGGGATCGGTGGTTGGTTGGCGCTTGGTTGGGAAGCCAGTTTTTCACCGACAAGTTCTGTGAAGGATGGGGAAGGACCTCCGATACGCAGTCCCTCCGAGGACTCCTCCACCAAACGAGAGGTGAGTCCGTTCGTTACCTGCATCATGTTGAATGCCAGGGCGAAGTCCCCGAATCCAACGGGGGTAGCGCAGTCAGCAGCGGTGCCAGAGCGCAAGTGCGTGTCATGCTCGAGATAGGCACGGACCATGTTGAGGACCACCATCAGGTCCCCGTCACCCAGGCCACTGGGTAGGGTGAAGCACTGAGCGCCAATGTGGGTGAGGAGTGGCGCCATGGCAGGTTCTATGATTTGACAAGTGAATAGTAGTAGAGTGTTGTTGGTGGTGAAGGATAGTGAGGGGACAGCGGAGGAGGAATTGACGACCGGGTTTTTATAGGCCGAGTCGTCGAGGTCCAGGTGCCCAACTGACACCTGGGAATCTCCAGCTGGGAGATTCCCGGTTCCCTCCTCTAATTCTGAGACATCTTCTATGCCCAGCACTGTAAAATAGTCTTTTAGCGCGCTTAAATCGGATACTTGATCGTAGGACAGCCAAGTCATGTCCCCTGACTTCCAGAGGATTTGAAATGTGGAATCTGCCCGTTTACCTGAGTGGGTGAGTATCTTGTCGATTGCCCATTCCGACTCGACCTCCTCAAAGTCGGCTATTTGAGTTTCCATTCGCCCTGGAAAGAGGCAATCATCGCTGGGGATATGGATCCGAAGGTATGATGAGTGAAACACAGGGTGAACCCCACACTGACGAAGGTGACTGGGCAGGTCCAACTTGTAAGAATTATTCTGATAGTCTTTGAGGATTCTATATGGCCCGATGAATTTAGGCGTGAGTTTTCAAGTCATTCCTTTTGGTAGCGATATGTTCTTTGTCGACACATATACTAAATCTCCCTTTACTAAAGGACAAGCCCTATGATGCTTGTTAGCCTCGTAAGTCTGCTTAACTCGAGCTCCCAATACCACGTCATGAGCCGCCATTACAGTGGTCTTCATCTTCTGGGCGAATGCACGTACCCCGGGGTACTCTTCTGACCTGGCGGTTTCCCAAATCATGGCTCTTGGGAGTCGCCCATTCGCTTGGAACGGTGAGGTTTCTGTCGACTCCGATTTAGCTAAGTTAATAGCGAATTCAATGGCGGGCAACTTTGCTACCCAATCCTTCTGATTGGGAGCTATGCATGATCTTAGCATCTGTCCGATTGTTCGGTTTGCTCATTCAGTCGCCCCGTCTGTCTGTGGGTGATACGTGCTCGACATTTTTAGCTGCACACCAATGAGTTTATTGAGGTGAGTCCAGAAGTTACTCATGAATAACACGTCCCGGTTGCTAATGATGGCTTTAGGGATTCTGTGGTACTTGTAGACTTCTGCGAACATGAGTTCGGCAATATCTCTAGCGGTGTAAGTTGTTCTGCTAGGAACTAAGTGAACCATAGCCATTAGCAGATCGATAATTACAGTTATCGAATCTGTCATATACCGGATCCGAGCACCTCCAATACCACCTGTGAACATCCCTATCACTAGTCCGACCCCCTGTTTCCCCATCCGCTCCATCCCTCCTTCTCCGACAATGCACAAAGTGCATTTCAGCAGGACTAGCCCTGCTACCTCCGCCCGACTCTATTCCACTCCTCCAACACTATATCCCATACCTTCGGATCCGGAATTCCAGATTCTGCCCTATGAAAGTCCGGTACTCTGTCCTGTTCCACCCAGCGCTCCGCTTTCATCTCCGGACTTACACCTATCTCCTTTTTAGAACACTGCTCTCTGGTTACCGGTTGTACACCTTTCCGCTTTGCTTACTGATCCATCCGTTGGCACTTCATTTCCGACCTCATTTCCTTGATCCATTGTACACTTACTAATAGACCCTCCATATGCTTCGTACATAGCCCTTACCTTTGCTGACTGATTTACCTACATGATACCTACAGTATATAAACCCCTGTAATACTCCGGAACTCCTCAGTTTGAATATCATCTTAGTTCTGCTCATTCCTGCAATCTCCAGACTTGAGTCTCATCTCTTGTCCACCTCCGAGTCTTAGGGGTTAAACCTTAGGACTACTTCTCCGGCTCTACCTTAGGGTAGTCTAACCTCTGTTCAGTTTCTACTCCAGACTTCCATAGTAGCCTTACCTCGTCCCCCGTATAAACCTTCCGGAGTTCCGCCGAACTCCGCCAACACTAAGTCCTCCAGAACTCCCCGGACTTCCGTCGGACTTCCCCTCTGTCCCCCAGAAATTAAAGGGCACGTACTCAGGTAAGGGGTGCAGCGCACAAGCTGAAGCCGAAGCCCTTTGAGTAACCTCTCCCTTGAGCATGACCTTAACAGAATCGTACTCTCCATTTCGGTCTCTGGACGGCAGTAACGGCCCCATAAAGTCAACACCAATGGCCTCCCAGGGTTGGGAGGGTACTGTCAGTGAGTTCAGCAGTCCGAGGGGCTTTTGATTTGATGGCTTGCTGCGCCGACATGTTTTGCATGACTTGCAGAACATTTGCACGTCGGGAACCATCGTTTTCCACCAAACGTGTTCTCTTAAATATGATAAAGTTTTGTCTGCACCTAGGTGGGCTAACAGAGAATGGGCTTGGTCGATAATGACCTCGACGAGCTGACGTTCTCCTACCTTGATCTCAGGTATGCAGAGCGCAGAAAAACAGTTTTTTACCTCGAAGTTTCTAAACTCCTTAGGCGACTCTAGGACCTTTCTGAACATTGTATCTTCGTGATACTGATGTCTCATTTGGTCTAACAATCCCATTTTGTGTGGGTAAGTTACTGGGATTCTGTCCTCTACTTCTACCTCCTTGGAGGTTGTTTCGACTTTGTTCTTTTTGACTGTGTCCTGCTCCCCCCCCTCCATTCGTGGTGCAGGGGTAGAAATTGTTGTTTTAGCAGCCCAAGGTCCCCGCAACACGAAGCGATCTTGCATCCGCCTTGCGAATTCCTGGCTTGTCTCAGGCCGCCCAGTTTCAGCCGGCTCCGTGGTGGGACGCACAGCTCACGGTCTGCATGCTGTCGGGGGAGGCGTGACCATTTGTTGGTCCAGCGCCTCAGCTGCGCGACTCAAGACCTGCCAAGATGCCTCATCTCTAGCCCGTGTGGCGGCTTTCGCAGATGTCAATCACGTCTGCCCCCCTTCTGCTGGGGCCACTGGCAATCTGCCATTCTTCTTTGGCCCCCCTTGCGACTGGGAGATCCGGATGGTCCCCAGGCCGTGCGCCACGACCCTGGAGCTCCTCCGTGGCCCAGAGGCCCGTGCCTCATCCCCGACCAGCACTGGCATGCTGATTATCTCGGAGACGTCCCTAGGTTGAGCCCGCTCGTCATGAACGACGTACTCACTGGTGGTGCACACCGTCCCTGGCGCGTCAAAATTGTACATGCGCGACAGGGCATCTGGAAGAATGTTGTGTGCCCCAGGCAAGTACTCAACTGTGAAGTCAAACTCACCCAGTTTTTCCATCCAGCGTGCTTGTCGACCCAACAAATTCTTCTGATTCAGCAGGTGAGTCAGACTTTTATGATCCGTCAACCAGACGAAAGGACATCCCTGTAGGATGTCACGGTGTCGTAGCATGGTCTCAACGCCCGCCAAAAATTCCTGTTCATGGACAGGATAGTTGCGCTGCGCGGTGTTCAGCTTGGCCGAGTAGAAGGCAGCAACTTTTGCTTTGCGCCAATCAGCCCCCTGAGCTATGACGCCCCCAACCCCTGTGGGGCAGGCGTCTGTCATCATCCAGACCTGCTCTTGACCTGGACTGTAGGTGAGTGGTACTCTACTGTGAGTTGAACACGCCGCAACGTAGTGTTTCACTTCCTCAAACACTCTCTGCTCAGTCTCGTCCCAATGAAAAGGGACTGTATCACCACACACCACTGATAGGACCCCTAAAGGGATCCATACCTTGTGTATATCATTGGCCAAATATCCCACCGCACCAATAAAACCGCGGCAGAGGTCCTGATTGGTAGGTGGTTTCAATTTCAGAACGTTGTCAACTTTGTCGGGATCCATTCAGATCCCGTTATTACTCACTATTCGTCCTAGGATCCTCATCTCGGGCTGGAGGAACTTGAGCTTCTTTTCACTCAGAAAGAGCTGCTCGCGTTCCAAAATTTGTACGATCTTCCGTACGTGCTCTATGTGCTTGTCCAGCGTATCTGAATATATAATGATATCATCCAGATACACATCCATGAAGATCCCAATATATTCACCAAACAAATAATTCATTACCGCCTGGTAAGTCGCAGGTGCGTTGCAATCCCCTTGCTGCAGGACATGGCTAACCATATTACCATCTGGTGTGGTCATAGCCGTACGCGGCACATGTTCTGGTATTACCCGGATTTGCTCATAGGTGTCTTGTCCATCCATCAAAGAGCAGTACGGTTTCCTAGCAACTCATCTCAAAATACCGTCCATGTCGGGCAATGGTGAGGTTAATTCACGCGTGTTTTTATTGCGTTCATGAAGGTCGACCACAGTTCTCAAGCAGTCGGTCCCTGGTTTCCGTATAAAGAGCATAGGGACTGTATTTCCGGCACTAGTCATTTGCCATCACCCGGACGCGAGGTACGCACTCCGCTTTTCTGCCCATTGGGGTCTCATGGGTTTGGGACAACGAGAGGGTCGCCACGGGTATACCTTGTTTTCATCAATAAGAGGTACCGTGTGATTTATCGCCCACAAAGGGGGCAGACCCATGTCCGCGGCTCTCATGCACAGGGGCCTTGCTAATTCTAATAGGCACTTTCTAGCCCGTTCAATTTTGCCCTCAAGCACCTCCACCACTCGTGACTCAAGGGTCGTCACCCCACTGCCTTTCAACGGGAGTGATTCTATGCTCCCAAGTATTACCCTAGGTGAGTTAAACCCGATCGTCACGCAGTGCTGATATAGAAACGGGGTCCTGAGTATCAGATCATAGTTCTGAAGATTGATCACATCGAAGTACCGACGATAGTCTGTACCTTGGTACTGAAATCGAACCTCAGTTCCATAGTTCACCTTGGACCGGGATCCTTGAATGGCCAACTGAATGGTTAGGGGTTTTTCTAACACGGTAAGCCGGCATTTCAACTGCTCAGCCGTCGTTAATGAAATGAAGTCCGCCAGCGATCCCGTGTCTATTAGTGCTCGGGTGGGCCGCCCGTTCACATGAACCACCACCACTATTGGCTTGGGGATAGCCTTTGTCATATCCCTGGTGGTTGCCGAGTTTCGTTGTAACGCTGGGTACGTGCCCTGCGCCACCTGCACTCCATAGACCAGGCACTCTCCAAATGACGCATTCGTCTGGTTGGAGGTTAACTCGTCATTGTCTAACAATACGCTTTTAGGCGCAAGTCACTTCTCAATTGATGAACCAAACATCTCGTTGAGTCCTACATATATGTTGTCTTGAACCATTGACAAGTCCCTGTTTAGTTTCAAGGCTGTCTTCCTTAAGTGGCGGCAATACCATCTTCTGGGGTTCCAATGCCACTGCAAGACCATTCCTCTCGCCAGGTATGTTTCTATTGCTAGGGCATTATCGGTGACCTGATAAGTTTGCTCATTGATCCGCTTACAGATGAAATGTTGGTCCAACGATGAGAACCAATAGCCAGAGGTAGGAGCTATATACTCCTCCAACCACCACTTGATGCAATCTTCAATCGGGGTTCCCATGGGTGCCCTCTTGTCGGTGCGTTTTCTTTCCTGCCTATGCAGCTGCTGCCCTTTCCAGCCCTTTCGTGTGCTCAAGAGCCGTCCTAGATACAGCCAATAAGCCTGATCGATTCGAAAATGGGGATCCTCCAGCTGGCGCCGCGAGATCCTCATTTTTTTCCATCCCACACCCATCATGGTGGAAGTCCATTACGACGTAAGTGTCCTCATCTTTAAGCTTAGTTACCCAGAATCGATCCGGGTCGTCCCAGGCAACCATGTCTGAACTGTCATCTGAACCATCCCAGGGGAGCTTCAGTCCCTGTAGACGATCCTCTGCCCTTCGGGCTACGGGATCCCTGAATCATATGTTAGATTCTTCTCTTTCTGTGATCGCGGGGGGTATATTAAATGGCCCCTCCATGAACAGTCCGACGGATCCTGCAAATAAGCCGTCCGGGGGCTCTGTTACCTCCGTCGGTTGCCGCATGCGTTCTTCATCGCTGGGCCCAATGTGTATCCCATAACTGGGCACCTGGGGGGCTTTCCCGGATTGTCTGATCAGAGGTGAGTGTTCTTTGGGCATTGTCGTGAGACATGTCCTAACTCCCCACAGATGAAGCAGCGTCCTTCCGCTCTACGGCGCTCACGTTCTTCCAGACTGATGCTGTTAGTCTGTTGGGTCCTTCCCATTCCCTTGGACATGTTCCCACCTTGGGGCGGCCTTTGTCCTTTCGACTTATCATAGGGATTGGGGCGCCTATCTCTACCCCTTCTGGGAGGTGGGTCAGTTCCCTTCGCTCTTGGCGTTCTCCCCAAGGCCGTCGCGCTGGATACCTCAACAGTCGCAGACTTTTCCTTTGGTTTGTCCCTTTGCGCAGATCGCTTTTCCCTCCCCATTGGGACAGAGTGAGCAATCTCAATTATTTCGGCTGCGGCCTGTACTTCCTTGAAAGTGGATACCTCTGGATTTAGTTCTTTCTTCCAAAGTTCCTTTTGGATTTCGGCTGATAGACCCGTCCATAACCGAGACACTCTGTCTCGGTCGTCGACATCGCCGATCATATTCCATAGCTCATTGAGCTCGTATACGTAGTCCCATACGGACTTGTCATTCTGAAAACACCTTTTCAACTTTTCACATTGCTTCGTTCTAAAATTGATTGGGAAGCAGTAGTTGAACATTTCGGTGAAGAACTCGCGAAGTCTCCAGCGGTAAGGGTCTCCAGATATCTCCCGGATATAAAACTCATGGGCTTTGCCTTTTAGGTAGTGTGACAAAACGAACACCCGCTTTTTCGATTGGACTTTGCCGTCCTTCACGTACGCAGTTCCCTCGGTAATGAACCGATGGAATGCTCGAGAATCAACTGCTCCATCATATACTGTAGGTGCTATGGGTTTCAAGGTAGTTCGGTCCCTCCTCTTCTTTGAGCGTTTCTTTGATCTCCCGCTCTTTTCCCTTGGGGATTCATTACTAGAGCTAGAGCTTGTCTCGTTGCTCAAGCTCGATGAACCACTCAAGGACGAGCTCGAGTCTGGGTCCGAGGAGTCGTCGTCTCCGTGACTTATGCGTCCCAACGCCTGCCCAATGTAGGATTTGGGCGCTACTTGGTGCACTGGCTCCATGGCCTGGGGTGTTCGACGTTGTTCTCACCTTCTGGTCTCTGGGTTTACTACCCTCCCGACTATTTCGTTAATCGGGTCTTTCCTCCCTCCGTTGGGCTCATGAAGGTGAATCTTCCTTTCGGTTTTATGGGCTCCCGATAGAGCCTCCTTCAGTTTCTGATCGTATTCTTTTTGCAGGCGTTTTTCAGCCTCCTTTACTGCCAGGTCGATTGTTCTTTTCTCTCTGATTCTAATCACCTGATCGAAACTGTCTTCCGTTCTTGGAGAGTGTCTGGGTTCTTTCCTCGGTACATTTTCGTTTCTGTCATCCCAGGGGGAGGCAATCTCATCAGCTAAGGTCCTGGCAGCCTTATACGATTCGAGGGCTGCATGTTGCCCCTTGATGTCTATATCCTCGTCATTCTCCAGGGCGCCCCAGTTTCTTGGGTCCACACCCTTTCCCTTAGACAGGCCTTCACCTCTTGACACGTCTTCGGTCATGGAGTGAGTAGTATTGCACCGATCAACGCTTCCTTCGCGCTCGTTTAGCGCAGAGCGGTCGGCATTGGTAATCTCATCGTTGGTAGGTTTTACCGTCTCATTTTGCTCACTTGAGAGCTCATCAGGTTTCTTGGCCTGGCTTCTGCCTCGGCAACTTCTGTTGCCGACTGTTACCCATGGACGGTCGTCACCATCCTCACTTTCACTAGTGAACTCGCTATGTTCGTTGGCGGTTCTAAAGGTGATGGGCTCGGTTGTTCTCTCTGTGAGAGTATTGACATTATCGTCGATCTCGACACTCGTTATCGCATCTAGGGCTATGTTACTCTCCTGCTCGACTTTGAAGTCAATGACAGGGCTACTCGCACGGACCATGTCGCTGTACGAGCGTATGGGTCCTGCTGCGGACGAACTACAGTTTTCGGCCTCCGATGGCCGCCCCACCGAGGTTAGAGGGGACTCTACAGAGTCGGGCAGCGCGGCCTTGAGACCGGGGCCCTCCGCCGGAGTGTGAGCACTAGATAACGCTTCGTTAGCAAGGTCTCCGAAGAAATCACCTACTTTGAAGTTTTTTAACACGAGTGGGAGTTGACAACGAACTAGCTCTAGCGCGTGTGCGCGAGCGAAGGTTGTAACAGGGGATTTTTGACATGGTTTGTTGATTTCGGGTTTGGGGTTTGTCACTGTCGATGAATGTGGTGGGCCAGACCAGTTAACTGAGTGACTAGGAGTGTTTGAGAGAAAAGAGGAAAGGCTTGGAGAAGGTTAAAAAATATGTGACGGCAAGTAGAAGTTTCTTTTAAGACTTTAGATGACGGCACAAGGTAGAGTACAATCTCGCGCAATGTTAACCAGATACCAGCCTAGTTGTGATTGGGAGAAGTTCTAAGGGCTAAGTACATAAACACGATCTTTAAATATTGTTGATAAGTACGAAGCCTGTGATTAAGGAAATAACGAATATAAAGAAAACTTATCGTGCGGCCACGGAAACGACAAGTTACCGGGCCTCGAACATTCTATCTCTCGATCAATCTGAAACCTTTCTTCGTGCGAGGCGCGCTCGCCACAATGGCAACGGAGGTGGCTCAGATTATCTACATCGAGTCGACCATCCAACAGTTTGAGAACCAGCGTGCAAGGAGTTTGCGTGCTAACAATCCAGTGCACATTTTACCTTCCACAATCCATTTCTGCTATTAGCGTTGACCTGTCGTATACTCGCAGTCGTGGTGTATCGTGAGTTGTATACACCCACTGATCACACTACAGACTCGAGCAGTGCCCGCACGTACAAGTAGTCCTGATGTACTGTTCAATTTATAGTCGGAGGGGATGAGAAACCAAACACATTTATTTCTCCCGTTCATTAATGACTTGGATGCGGAGGATCTGCTGGAAGCGGAGAAAAAATACTTCGTACGAGAGCTAAAAACACTGTATCAAGATGATCAATGCGCGACAACAAGACAGCGTAACAGGATGTACAAGATCGACAGCTTCAGACTCATGATTGAGACGACCCCGAGGCTTGGAAGAGGCGTTCCTATATGCGCAAGTCAGATGCTGAATCACGAAAATCGGAGAACACACCTTTGCAAGTTTCTGCCCTTCAGATAAAACAAGGAGGCAAGACCGCAAGCCTTTCAAGCACCACTGCCTTTCGAGCCAGGCGAGCAAATGATGATCCCAGAAGAGCTTGAATAAGGTGTTGAGCCTGCCATCCCATGGACTCAGAGCTCGCAAGAGATGGAAGGCCCAATTTTGACATGCATACTTCAGAGCATCAGAGGCTGATTGACTGCGTTCTCGGGCTTCTTTTGCAAAAATTACAAATGCCGTCATAGCATAGATGACCTCTATGTCTGGTAAATAACGATCTTCTTGGAACGCATGTGTGGAGTGATCTTGGGGTTGAAATGCCAGGAATGCCGGAAAGCCCAAGAAATCCGGCAAGTTCTTGAACTGTTCGATGACTTGAAAAGCTGCTCGTAAAGGTATTTCTGGGACGATTGTGTACTCGCTGGTGGCTTCCGATGTGCTCGAGAATTCATTCATTGTTACCCAGACAGATGCTGCTGGAGTCATCTGCCACGCTTGACCATGGGGCGTCTGTAGCCACTCTCGCCCGCTCTGTGTCTGCAGCCACTCTCGCCCTTGCCATGTCTGCAGCCACTCTTGCGCGCTGCTTGTTTTCAGCCACAGGCCATTCGGGGTCCGCAGCCACACTCGCCCGCTCGGGCTTTGCAGGCCATTCGGGGTCCGCAGCCACTGTTGCCCTTCTGGAGTATCCAGCCACTTTCGCCCAGCCACAGTCTGCGGCCACTCTCGCCCTGCTGGAGTATCCAACCACTCTTGCCCTGCTGGAGTATCTAGCCACTCTTGCCCTCTCTCGGTATGCAGCCACTGTTGCCCTCTCTCGGTCTGCAGCCACTCTCGCACTGCCTTGGTCTGCAGCCACTGTCGCCCTCTCATGGTCTGCAACCACTCTTGTCCTCTGGTCTGCAGCCGTTGTTGTCTTCCATTGATCTTCAACCACTCTCGCCCTCTGGAGGTCTCTAGCCATTGTTGCCCTCCATTGGTCTCCAACCACTCTCGCCCACTTGGGGTCCGCAGCCACTCTTGCCCTCGTGGAGTATCCAGCCACACTTGTCCAACATAGGCTTCCAGCCATTGTTGCGCTCCCTCGATCTCCAGCCGCTCTCGCCCTCTGGTCTCCAGCCACTCTCGCCCTCTGGGGGTCTCCAGCCACTCTCGCCCTCTGGGGGTCTCCAGCCATTCTCGCCCTCCATTGGTCCCTAGCCACTCTTGCGCTCTGGGGGCCTCTAGCCATTCTCGCCCTCCATTGGTCCCTAGCCACTCTCGCCCTCTGGGGCCTCTAGCCATTCTCGCCCTGTGTTGGTCTCCAGCCACTCTCGCCCTTCTGGAGTATCCAGCCACTTTCGCCTGGGGTCGATCTCCAGCCATTTTTTCCCGCTGGTCTTCATCCATTGCGCTCTCTCGCTCTTTAGCAGCTGTTGCACTCTCGCGCTCTCCAGCCGCTTTCGGTCTTCCTCGGTCTCCAGCCCCTTTTCCCCTCTGTTAGTCTCCAGCGGCTCTCGCCCACTCTGGGGGTCTAGCAGTTTTGGCTTGCCAGAGTGTCTAGCGATTTGTCGCCGTTTCTGAGCCCACTGCCACCCTATCCAACTCTGCAGCCACCCTTCTCCGCTCTCGGTCTGCAGCCATGCATTCCCCGTCTGCGTTTGTAACCAGTTCTCTCCCGTGCAAGTGGGCAGCCAGTTTCCCCCCTCCTCGGTCCGCAACCAGCCATCCCCTCCTTGGGTCTGCAGCCATGCACATCCATCCGGGGTTTCTAGCCAGGACCGCAAACCCGGACCGCGAACTCCCCGAAGCCATAGCAGACCCATAAGAGTATGTAGTGGTTCTGGTGGCTCGACTGATGAAGGCTAATGATCGTTGTAAGCTCTGGGGGTCGCTGGTTTGCATAGTTTGGCTGTGCTCCTTCAATTCTAAGAGCGCATCCAGAAGGGCCGTGCTTTTTGGAATGTCTCGCACCATCAAGCGGAAAGAGGATTCAGCGAGTAGGGAGTGGGGTGATGTGATGGAATGCACTTGAGGGAGGCTGCAGTTTGAGGGGTCCGAAACGTAGTCACGAATAGACGAGTGATAGATATCCACGGGGAGGCTGCTGTCGGTAGGAATATTCATGATAGACCGTAGCTGCACCAGTGTTGTCTCGACGTCCATGCCTTGACCAGGCCCAAGAAGTTTGGAGATCTGTGAAATCGGCAGAGGATCAACAAGGGCCGCGACAACGGACAAGTGCAGGTATGCCCGCTCGGGGTCTGCACATGTGGAAAGGATGCGATCATATAACTCGTACACCTCTGTTCCTGGCAGCAATCCACTCGTTAGCTCGAGCAAGAGCTCAAGCCGATCCTGGGGATCGTTGTATCCATCATCGATAAACTTCATCATCGTAGTCGCCACGATGAAATGTCTGCCTGCTCGGCTCGCTAGCCGCGCAAGCTTATCCGCGGTGGGCTGCGGGAAATCAGGATGGCGACTTTGCAGCTCCTTGAAGGAATGCTGCAAGAAAATATAGATGTCGTGATCGACGTCCTCGCCGTCTAATGAGATGGTGGCAGAAACGCCCTCTCCAGAAGTGTTCACCGGTATCTCGCGCACCAGCGAGCGCATATCTTCTTTCTGCATGGCTTTACGGATATGCTCTTCCAAGCGACCCGTGAGCAGAATATGGATCACGGGAAGATCAGGATCACGAAGAGCTTGGCCAAGCAGGGAGATCAGCTCAGCGACGGTTTCGGGTTTACATTCATCAAGGGCATCGATAACAAACATCGGAGGCATACACTCGCGCAGTCTCAATTGAAGGTTCGAGAGAGGCTGGCGAAATAACGCCTTCATCTGGCCGAGAAGAGACTTGCTGGGGTCTAGAACTGCAGGATTCTCCCGGATAGCTCCATTCACGTTCGTCTTGACGCTGGGAAAATTGCTCGCAAGCTGATAGGCAAGCAGTGGCAAAGAAATGACCACTTGTGCTGCGTTGTGTGTGCTTGCGAGAGAAAAAGAATGTCCCCGCGAGCCGTGTTTCGATATTCGTCTCCTCCGTCACTTTCAGAGATCTCATCCTTTCAGCTACAGTGAATGCGACAGCAGATTTTCCGACGCCTGCCGTGCCATGCAGCCAAATGATTTGACTCTTCTCTCGGTTGTCTAACAATCCGTAGATGTAGTCGAGAAGGTCCGCCCGGGTCCCTTCCAAACACTTTGAATGTGGCTGGCGTTCAGGAGAGTCATATTCAGCACCCGAAACAGCGACCCGAGACAGCTTCTCCCAAGGTCCTTCAGACGATTGATGGACTGTTGATGAGGTCAGAGTGCGAAAGGGGATAAGAGAAGGAGATACTGACATTGACTCATCGACAGAGATTGATGATAAAATGTGGCGCAATCGTCGGTAAAATACTAGCTGTGTTCGACAGTGTGGTTGGAAATCTTATAGGTGACGGCTATCACGAGGGACGACGTACGATTGATTGAAGAATACAAGCCTAAACTGCAACTTGAATCTTTTGAGAGAGGGTAAGGTCGAAGAAACTATGCTTGGGCGTCGGGCTATGTCCAGTCACTGTATTCAACGGTATTGGATTGGGCAACGAAACGAGCAAGCTGTAGAGTGATGGAGGTGGTAATGTTTGAAGGCCGCTTGGATTGAATGGATGATGTTCGAATCAATTGCAGGGCTAGGTAAGCTCGTTGGATGGTGGTGGAATGCAGCTGAACAACCAGTGGGCGCTCATCTTGTTGAACACGAGGTTCCTGTGTGGCCTTGCGCCAGAGTTCGACCAATCAGATATTTGAACGCACTCTAGGGCCATCCAGTTTCAGGCGACATCCACCCACCCTGAGCCACCCTCGAAATCGATAAGGTAGTAGAGTTAATAGATGATCATTACACACTGAGATCCTAGATGCCCGTCTTGTTCAATTTTTTGCTAAATGATATTGAGTGACATCCTCGGGCTGTCACATGTGTATTACCAGTCGATAGTAGTACTGATGTTTCTATTATTAATTGCGCACTCTATTCCAGTTAATCAACCGACAGTCGCACACCTGACATGCATGTCAGAAGGAGGGCGGAAGTAAAAGATACGTGAAAGTGAACTCAAGGACAAACCCGCAACATCACACAACCATAAAACCAGTCGCGCCTCATACGCAACAAAGTCATTAGCCTCTCGCGACTCATACACGGAGACGCCTCCAAGCCTACTAAGCGATGATCGGCGTGATTGCTCGAGCTTCATACGCAAGGAAACATGAACCCCCGAGCATGCTCAGCAGTAGTGTATGATTACTCTGGCAGCACTAGTCCTGTACGTGATGAGCTTTCGTGGCTTTCGAGCTGGTTGAGAAAAATAATAATTTCAAAGTCCGCTTGATGTAAGGGTGCCAAGACCGAGACATCTTAAGCTTAACATCAACAACGCATCAACTGGTGGACTATAACTTCCTCTCGTAAAGTTATAAAGGACATACTGTCTCCAGTTATAGGACTAACATGCGTAGCTTCTACTATAACTGGAGACAATATATCATCTCAAAGATCGAGGTACGTCCCGCCGAGTGCCGTACTCCCGAAGTTCTTAGCAAGATATTGATTGTGGCATATGACTCAGGATCGTGCAGAGATTGCTAATTTCCGTGTTGATAGGCTGGGCCTCGAGGCCTCCGAAGCTTCAAGCTCAAGCCAGATGGTCGATGCAAGGCTGAGTAGCAACTCGAGTCCGTGGCAGGTATAAATTTGAAGTTCGTAGTTTGTCGTGTCAGGGTACTCATTGCTCAAGGGTACACACTACCGCCGTGACTGTGCATCAAGTACTTGGACTTTGGGAGTCACATCCATGCAGACCGATTGTCCAAATGTTTGGGTTTAGTACCTCTTCCTAACAGGACGAGAAGTTCCAGATTCTATTCGCTGAGCCCAAGTTTGTGTTGGCAATTGCCACCAACGTCGTCTGGGCATGTTGTAATTTGAGCTCAAATAACGCGCTGTCAATCTAGCTCGATTGTACGGATCTTGAAGTCAATGCTGATGGTGGAGATGAACGCGGGTGTCCACGCATCGCCGCAGAAAAGACAGGACTAGATTGCGTTCTTGATCCTACCCTCTCAAACTTATTCTATTATTATAGCAGAGCCCCTTCTTCCACGTGTACGTCAGCGTCCTTCTTTACGGTAATCTGGATGCATTGAGGGTCCAAGTTTATCGTTCATACAATTTCAGGTTGCCTGCAGGTGTCAATTTTAGGTGCATAATTTGTGCCCCAATATGTTCGGAAGTTCAAAACACGGCGCTCGCTCGACTATAAGAGAGGCTTGCTTTGCCATGTACTCCTTTGTACTTTTGTGCCTCTTGAATTGTTGGTTACCACCTCAAGTCTTTGTCCAACCCTTCATATAAGTACTTCGATATCACAAGTACCTCTCGTTCAACAGACCATGTTGGACTTATTCTCCAAAGATCGAATCGTCAATGAGGCAGGACTTAGAGCCGCCTTACATCATCTGGACGCAATCTCAACTTCAGGTGCAACTGGATTACAAGCCACGATCGAACACCTACTCTCATCACCCCATGTTTTTGCCTATATCATTTCTGGTATCTCACAGACTCTCTTCTTGCGCTACCAGCTCTGACTCTGTAATAGTTTGGGATCGCTCCGAGAGAATGATCTTGCAGATCTTGACAGACTTTCCTACCAAATCTCAAGAATATCCTTCATCACTTGCGAGCAAGGTTCTGGACAATCTGTCTATATATTTTTTAGCCTTGCCAATCGAGTCTCTGGAGACGGAAGTCTCAAGGGACATCAGCCGCCACAGAGGCTTCATCGAGGGCGCTTTACCCTTGCTTCGTGCCTTGAGCACCATGAAATTTTCCAGCGCGAATTCTTTTGAAGACGAGAGCGATCTCTTCGACATCGAACCTGATGAAGGATTCGTCAAAATGAAAGTGCATCAAAAAATGCGCAAGCGACATCGCCAGAAACCTCAGCATGCGGGTATCAACACATCACTGTTCGCCAGGCTCGATGTGGCTGTGCCCACCACGAGTGACGCGGCCACAGCATTATCCACCCACATTCTTACCAAGCTGAAGCAAGTGCTCTCGGTATGTATGGTCACTATGTACCTGTCAACGTTTCCCCTGACAGCTTCCCCTAAGTTATACCTCTCGCTTCTGCGGTGGACGGAATTAGCGGACGACATCAAAGCCTTACTCTTCCCAAATGTAGAAGAGTCTGCCAGAGATGTCGCACCTAAACTTTCGTCCCCCGAAGACGTCGAGAGCTCAACAGAGTCAAGCGTGTACCCGATGGTGCAGCCCATGAAGGCTGCTCTTTACTTCGACAACGCGGATGGGTTCGGAGAGTGGCGGATCCTTGTATCTACCGAGGCTTATAACAATCTGCGTGAATACCGTCGAGCGGACCGGGAAATATTCAAGATCATTTTCAAGACGATCAGGTCCGTCTTTTAATGATATCTATAGCGCTAATTTGATATTTTCCTCAGACATCTCTCGCGCGGTCACTTCTCGAGCGACAATCAAAAGAGGCTCGATAGAACAGATGCAGGAATTCCGGTCTTCGAAGCCAAGTTGACCGAGGATCTACAGGCTCGTGGTAGACGTAATTTCCAATACACACTGAGAAGAAAATAACCTCGTTTCTCTTACAGTACCAGATTGATTGCATCCCTGACCAGGATGGAGAGGTATGTTATTCTTCCACAAAGACGTGTAAAAGATACTGAAACCGATTCTTGATAGTCTGAGAGACAAGGTGCGCCGTCATGCATCAAGAGCGAACATCGTCTTCTTCATCGCTCACGCGAATGCCAGTCATCAAAGTGTACGGGATCTACGAACACTCAAAACTTGAAAGAATATCATGGAATGCCTTGAGCAATCATCTAGCACGCAAGGGAACTGAATATCGCAGACGGTTGAGAACGCCTCTCACCTATTGATGCAACCTACTGAATCGTTGATCTATCAGATGCATCTTCCGCACCAAGGCAGCCAACGATGTTATTCTGCCAGCCTCATTCTCGCCGGCGGAACTCGAGCCAGAAATCACAGCGAGTCCGTTGGATCTCAGTGCTAAGGACATGGACGATGTTGAGTGTTTGTATCCTTTAGCTTCACCGTGATTGATCTGTGGTGTAGCTTCACGCCTTGCTGGTGTAAGAGTGAATTTTTTTTCGATCTGACGCATTGTGTTTAACGATTTTTTAGCCTAGAGAAATACGTAACGTTCTCGCAGGTGAGTTTATCTTCTCAGTTCTTCGATCAGCAATGACTTGATGATATCATATTAGGCTTTTTTGCATAGTGAGTTACCGCATGTACTCGGTCATCCTCATTTCTCATTCTCGCAAAAGGTCTCATCGCAAACGAAGACGTACACCACGCCTTCATGCTCTCGTATGTCCTACCGTCTTGAAATGAGTTTAATGATTGACGTTACTTCAGTTCTCAAGAATGGAAGGTCGTCGAATGCACCACGTCGTGCTATGTCTTGGGTCGAAGCGGCACAGGGTAAGTATCCTGTGCTCAAGATCGGTCACTTATTTATCTCACCACCAGAAAAACGACGACGATGCTGTACAAGATCCTTGGCATTCAGCGAGCTTGGGAATCGAGTGGCATTGACATGCCCAAGCCACGTCAGATTTTTGTCACAAAATCTAGAACGCTGGCGACAAAAGTAGGAGAAGACTTCACGAGGCTTCTAAAGTCCCTGACATCGGCTGGCTCTACGCTGCAAGAACTTGCCAAACTCAAGGCACAAAGCATTCTGAATGATCTTGTTGATCATGACGATGCTCCTGAGTCGCAGATGAATATACCAATGAGATACAGTCAACTCGAGGACAAACATTTCCCCCTATTCGTGACTTTCGATCAGGTATGTCATCGTGTGTTTCATAGACCCTCTTGAAAGCTTATTTTGTTCAGCTAGCAAAGATGATTGCAGCAGATGTCTTCGACATGGACGATCCTAAGACGAGACGTAGCGCTGAGCTGTTCTTCAACACCGACGATGCAGAGACACATGATTCGCTTGTCACCTATAATGTATTCAAAAATCAATATTGGCCACATTTTCCGCAGGGTCTCACCAAGAACCTCAGTAGTGCTGCTTCCTTTGCTGTCAGATCATACACTCACATGTCCTACCCAGATTCATGGTTGGTTTTCAGCGAGTTTCTGGGCAAGTACAAATCTGTATCCAATAAAGCAGCTCCTGAACCCCCACATAGGTATCATCAAAGGCTCAGAACAGGCATTGAGCTGTCCGGACGGTGTTCTCGACCGTTCAAGCTATCTCCGCATTTCTCGTCGCTCTAATCCGATTTCTGCGAACCACATGGACAGTGTCTACGATATATTCGAGATTTACAAGAAGTTCAAGAAGTATAAATACCATCTCGATGTTGCGGATCGGTACGGGTCATTTTGCTTCTCATTGATCAAACCCGATGATATAGCCCAAAACAGTACGCACGCGATCCTCAAGGTCTTGGGAGATCGGCGGTTTCCTGGTCGACAAATTGATTACCTGTAGGTATATCTCCCGATCGGTTAATCCTAGGTTTTTATCGATTATGTACACCAGGTATGTCGACGAGGCACAAGACAATCTGTTGATCGATGCGCTGGGTAAGTCATGATTTCATTGTTCAACACGAGAGTGTGGAAGAACTTTCTGCTCTAGTTTTGAGGCGATTGTGTAGGAATCCAGACGGACTTTTCTGGGCTGCGGATACTGCGCAAGCGATCTCTGCTGGAAGTTCCTTCAGGTTCGACGATCTGAAAGCGTTTATCTATCGTGTGGAGGTTAGCGACCGGCGGTTGTCTCCCAGATTTTTAATTGATCTATCTTCCTACAGCGGCAAAGTATCTTGGTCAACTCCGCTAGAGCTCCTGTGCATCAACCAACGATGTTCCAATTGGGCATGAACTATAGGTCACACGGTGGCATCGTGAACTGCGCTCATTCTGTCATCGAGCTCATCACGAAGTTCTGGCCAGATTCAATTGATCACCTCCAACCTGAAAAGGGGATGGTTGATGGAGTGAAGCCAATCTTTTTCACGGGCCCAGATGATGACACTCGCTGCAAACAGTTTTTGGTTGGGGAGAGGTAAGTGGCTCAGGCTTTATCGTTCCCTTGCTAAGATTCTCGCAGGGACAAGCTTGGACCTAACCAATGTAAGTAAAAGGCTTCTGCGCAATACTCTATTCGTGGCCTGAAACACTATTCTATAGGCATACTTGTACGTAACGATGCAGCGTGCCAGAAGTTACGAGAACAAGTAGGCGATATTGGAATCATTATGTGAGTCGTCTGTTTGTGCTCCAAGATATTTATGTTCACATGTCTGCCCAGGACGCTCTATGAAAGCAAAGGCCTTGAGTTCGACGATGTGAGAACGCTGACCTTGGCTACCTGGTGGATGACTGACTGCGGTCAGGTTCTCTTGTACGGCTTTTTCGAAGATTCCGTCATAGACGCGTCGCGGTGGCGGGTAATTCTCAATGGGGTGGATAGTCAAGGTTATGCGCCCGATTTTTACCGCGACGAGGCCCGATATGCTGGAATATGCAGTGAAGTAAGCGACCGCTCGCCAACAAAGGAATGGACGTTACTCACTTTTATCTTCATCAGTTGAAACACCTCTACGTGGGAATCACCCGAGCAAGGAAGAACATGCGGATCTTTGACAGGTCTGATAAGTCTGATGCCATGCGTGTACGTTTAGACCAGCTGCATGTCGAACGCTACTTGATCCGACAATCCTCTGCTTCAGATTTTCTGGACGTTTCACAATCTTATCGAGAACCGTGCCCACGACAGCAATATTCCTCCTCTAGCTGTCTCCTTCGATCCAGATTGCGATCGAGAAGAATGGGCATCCACTGGTCGCTCACTATTCTTGCACAAGCTCTACTCGCAGGCTATGCACTGCTTTCAGCGTGGAGGCCTTCTCCGCGAAGTGAAGGTTTGCGAAGCTTATATACTACGGGAAGCAGCGCGTTCCAGCGTCGGAGTGGCCTCGCCCAACGTCCAACAAAAAGCTTTTATCACGGCAGCAGATGCCTTTGCTGACTGTGGCGCAGCTGCGACGGGGAACGAGAAACGTCAATATTACCGCACTTCGGCGGATTGCTACGTTCGAGGAGGAAAGGACCTCAAAGCTGCTGATACCTATCTCGCGGCTCAAGAGTTTGGTCTAGCTGCGAAGAGATATCGCAAGGCTGGATCTTTCGACCGGACACTCCGTGTCCTTACTGACTACCGCACAATGATACCTGAGGAGACCGCGACAGGCTTGTGGACTGCATGCCGGCTTTATTACTGCCGCAGAAGCAACAATAAGTAAGTGGTCGCAGCTTTACGATGATTATGTTTAATGGCAATTGCACAGAGCCCCATTGCCTCTATTCTCCTCATCTGACGAGGAACTCGAGTTTCTGGAGGCATATGGCTTGGACTATGCTCGCGTTTCCCTTCTCGAGTCTCACTCGAGGTACTACGAGGTCGCGGAACTACACTTGTCAGAGAACCGTCCCATGGAAGCAGCTCAAGCATTCCTCGAGGACAACAGAAACGTTGATTCAGCTGCTCGTGCAGCCGACGCCCTTCTGGAATCCCTGTGGCGCGAATGCTCATTCAGGATCACCAGAACTGCCGTTGCTGATGACTCAGTGCAGCATTCTATTGCTCTCACCAATCAGCTGCAGATGAGCAAACTGGAGCCCGTGACTCGTGACTTGGTATTCACCATGCATTGCTGAAACTTAGCGAGCGAACTGATCCGTGTGCAGGTCTTGATGTTTCAGAGCATCTTGGGGGAAGATCATGAGTCATTGAAGAAGCTCGCGCTTGCCTTCCAGGAACATAATAATCCATCTGCCGCTCTCCATTGCCTGGATCACTTTTTCTCTCAAGTGACAGATATTCGTTCTTTCCAAGTCCATGAAATGGCAGGCTTCCTTGAAACATTTCATACCTATGCGCGACTTCTTTATCAATTTTCGACCTTGCCTGACCCGTTAGAGAGCGACGATGTACTCAGACTGTTTTCCATCGTGCCACTGTCGGGCGACGAGTTTCTCATACCACATGGGACATTCCTCTACGACAACGCAACGGAAACGTCTCGGAACAACCACCTGGTCTCTATGCATCAGTCCGGATATACGGCCTCCCGTAGACACGCCACGGAATTGATCCATCTATCCATTCGAACCGTCTTGGAGGACAAAGTTTTGGCAGTTGATGAGATGTGCTGCGACGCTCCTGTCTTTTTGCAGTGCTTACCATATATCGTCTCCGGGACCTGCCGACGAGCGCGATGCCCCCAGGAACATGTCACGATATCGAATTTGGACCGCGTGCAATACAACGCCCATGTCGCGATCCATATACAGCAGATTCTCATTTTACAACTCTTGTATTCCGCGCACCCTAGTACGAAACAATGGGAGAGGTGGGCCCACTGAGTAGTCTATAGCCGAACTATATGCTGATGTTCCTTATTAGCATGAGAGACTGGATCGATCACCTTTACGAGGCGCTGAATCCGCCCTTGTTCATTCAAGGTTCCCTCGCGGACCTCGATTTGACCCTCATTCCGCATGGTTTAGCTGGCCTGAGAGTGGTGAGGAACTGGACTCGCGAATCCTTTTATAAATTGGACCCGTTCCAGAGCTCATCCCGATTTTTGACGACCTTGATGAGAATCACCAGTCTCAGTTTTGCTTTCGACAGGAATGATGCTCCCGCCTACATTGCTCAGGCAGATTGTGTCGCCCGAAATATGTCCACCGAGCTCCTTCGCAAAGCAGATAATCGCCGCTTGGTGTTCGACATGCTCAATTCTTACCGAGGATTTACTGAAAGCAGCATATCTTCGGGAATTCTGTACCTACAGTGAGCTCGCGCCTTGTGTTCATATGTATGTGCTAAGTGCTCCCCAGGCATGTCCTCGACCACCGTTTACGCGTCAATCTGTCTGTTTTATGTGACTACATTGAAGATGTTCTCTCCTCTTTCGTAATCAACCACAGAATGGATCCCGCCCAAAATGGACTTCATGGCGTTGTTCTTCCATCCAACTGGTTGATCTTCCCCCACAAGTTCTCTGCGAACAAACACATCTCGCCGGAGTCAGTAGGAGTGCTCTTCGATGCGATAAGGAATCTTATAGAGACGTTGCGCACGGATGCTGGCACCGGTAGAGTCCATGTACACTTCAGAGACTGTCCAATGCTCACGATTTAGTAGATTTTCTTCGGCTTGCACATACCAACGTCACACGGGTACTTTGCAGTATTTTTATATTCCGGCTGTAGGTCTGGTTTACCTGCCTGTCTACAACGATTCACTCACCCTACACATCCACAGTTGCAGGATTCTCTGCCTTGGTGCGTCTGCTTAAGCCCTTCATAATTCAAGCACTCCTCATAATTTATTGTAACAGTCGCTCACAACACAAGGGACCTGATGATCAAGCGCAAAGTAAACTTGATCGTTCTTCATCTGCATATACATCCTCCGCCTTGGCATCCTGCATACTACCGAAAGCTCGTGGATGACGTAGTTCAGCATTGTGCACTCTTGCCCGGCAGAGGACTCCCTCGCTTAGATGGCTACCTGCGAGCTGTTCTTGCGTTCGATAACTGCAATGCTGCGAGCGATCTCGTCCACCTAGTCCACAAGATGACGCCACAACCTACTCGAATCTCTTCGGTCCGACAACTGTTTTACGAAAGGGCTAGTGAAATTCCCTATCTCCTTTCTTCCCACACAGTCGCTGCTCAGTCTGCTCTGAGAGTGGAGGCGGCCACCTTCGTGCCTCGCGTACAGCGTCCCAAAGATGATGTAGAGATTCACCAAGACCACAAGGAGAAGTTGGAACCGACACCCCAAGAGTCCGATGGAGAGGAGGCAGAGGGGGAGGAAGCTATCTTAGTGTATGTTGATACCGAGGCCATTGATGGCATGGAAAACATGGAGCAGGCGGTTACATCCCTTGACTTGCAAGACGAGTCTCTTCGTTTCAACGGGCCATCGAAAGACGAAGACGATGCAGCCCGCAAGATTCAGGATGTATATCGCCGTTACCATCGATATCGCTCGAGCCCTACAGTGGATGCAGAAACCGAGGCGATATTCATGACATGCTTGAAGGAGACGCGGTCCCCTAGATGGCATCCAGGCTATTACCGCCTTCTTTTCCTTGGACCATTGCCTCACCTTCTGGTGTGCCTGGAACGAGGTATCACTCTTACTCATGCCGCCAAAGAGAAGACGAAACGCCTTCTCAACAAGCTCGACAAGGAGTCTCACGAAAAGCTTGAGGAGTTGGGCAGGCAAACAAACGAGATCACGTCAGTCATAACTTACCCAGCGTCACACATCGACTGACGCACAGCCCCGCTTGTGTTTGCAGAGTGCTCCTTAAGAAGGGCCTGCAATTGCGCAAGCAGCTAGAGCCATCCTCGCCATATCATCATGCCCGCGACATCGGCGCCCTTAAACGTGCGGTTCGGGAAGTCGATGAATTCATGCAGAGGGTTCCCGGCAACACGGAGGATATGCAAACCACGTTTCAAGTGGCCTTTAGGGGAATTGTTGCAGTGAAGAAAGTAGTGTCAAAGGAGAAACCCGCTCTCAACGTCGAGGATGTTTGATGGTGGTTTGGAGATCGTGATCTGATATTATTGTGTACCAATACATACTCCAAAATGAACGTTGCTATAAACACAACGAAAGAACAAAACAGAAAGATAGACAAAGGGGAATATCTACTCCTCATCACTGGGCGTCAGGTATTCATCGTCGCTGATAACCTGTTTGCGACCAGCACTCCGAGCCCTGCCACGCTGCGGCCGCTCATCCTCGTCCATAGGAATAGGAGTAAGCGCATCATACGCTGAAGAACTTGAGGGTCCACCTAGAGCCGGCGAAGCGCCAGGTAGCCCCGACCCAGCAGTGGTTCTCTCCAAAGTGCTGTAGAAGACCCTTTCCATCTCCTCAGCGTCTATGTATACCCAGGAACCCTCCTGATTATACGTCCGTGCGTTGTCGAACATGAGCTTCCAGTCCTCCTTATACTGCGTGATACTCTTGTAATATCCAGCGTTGCCCCGCTTTCGAAGCGTGGACAAGGCGATCGGATGCGTGATCAACTGGTAGTAATCGGGATAATCCTGATCATGGCGTCAGTACATCGGTGCAGCATGACACCTGACGTCTTTCACTCACTCGCTTATCAGGCAGCTCCCGGAAAAGTTCGCAACGTTTTCGGCCATCTTTGTCTTCACATGCAAGAACCGCTTTGTGAACTTCATTGAAAGCCTTCTTCATCTTGTCCTTTATTGCAGGCGCTAAGTCACCCGTCTTCGTCTTCCGTCGTTTCTAGACGCCGGCGACGTCAGAAACGTTCACGAAGAATATGGAGCATCAGCTCACCATATCACGCTCCTCGTCGTCATCCTCATTCACAGAAGGCGTAACAGACATGGACTTCATCCCACGTTTCCGCTTGCCAGCCACAGTAGGCATATCGTAGTCGTTGGTAGCCATCTTTCCCTTACCCTTCTTCCCCTTGCGCCCAACACCCACGTCTGACGCTGGAGTACCGCGACCGGGCGTATCGCTTTCTTTTAGAAGCTTGTTTGCAGCGCGTCGCTCCTTCTTGCCACGGGCACGGTCAACGAGCTCTTGCAAATCCTCGCCGTCCTCCACAGCCTAGAAAAGCAATCAGCATGCATGGATCGCAAGATCCTACAAGACGTACCATCGCCCACTGCTCATCACTAAGACCGTCGTTATAATTGACGACATTACGGCGACGCTGCCCACGGCCCTCAAGAGATTCATCAATCTCCTTCGGCTCAAACGGCTCGTCCGTCTGATAACACTCAGGCAGCTCTTCAAGCTGCATGAGCGGCAACGGCGGTTTCCCCCTGTTGCCAGCCGCACGCCATGCGTCCAACGCATCCCGTTCCCGCTGAAGATCCATCGAACGGAAAATCTCAACCTCCTCGTCAGATCTCGCTAGCATGTCGTTAAGTTCGTCGTCGTTCATGTCGCCAGCTTCTTCGTTCTCCTCCTCTTGGTCTGCTTCGAGGATGGATCGCTGTATACCGCTCAGTAAGCTATTCACTATTCCACAAAGAGCAGCTGTAACCCACCAAGAATTCTTCCTGTTCTTCCTGCGTCGACTTGTTGTCGAAACGACCGGCTTGGATGACCTTGTCGTCGATGTCGAGCTTGTATCGTGCACGAGCGTACATGGCTTCTTCGACACTCTTCTCCGTGATGAAACGGAGGATACGGACAGCCTTGGTCTGACCGATACGATGAGCACGATCTTGAGCCTGAAGATCAGCGTGAGGATTCCTGCATTATAGTCAGTACAACCATCCAAGCAATAGCCAGAGGACTATTCACCAATCACTATCGAAGCTGCGAACCTACGCGTGAGAACAGAAAAAAAACGACCGCAAGAGACGACGTACATGATAACGGTATCTGCAGTCTGTAAGTTGAGACCTAAACCACCAGCTCGTGTCGACAGGATGAAGACTTTGATTTCCGAATCTTTTGCATTGAACTGTTGCACATGCAAGGCACGTTCTTCTGTCTTCGTACCACCATCAAGACGGAGATATTTCCAGCCCGACATTTTCAAGAAATCTTCCATGATATCCATGACCTTCGTCATTTGGAAGAAAATAAGGACCTGATAGAAACAACGATCAGCACAACTCCGGGAATCGTAAGGAACGACGCACCCTGTGACCCGTTGCAAAGAACTTGGGAAGAATACGAGACAACAGCTCGAGTTTGCCAGCCGACCTGATCAACTTATCGTCGATGAGCCCGGTGGGGTTGACCTTATCCTCGACGCTTTCGAACAAGAACGGATGTTGACAAATCTTACGCAGTTGCATCAGCTCATTGCTCAGACCCTTCACGCCTCCAGATTTGCTACCCAAAAAACATCAGCACCTCAACTCGCACTCCATCAAAAAACGCCAAACTCACCCCTTGGCATCCTTTCCATTAGCAATCATTTTATGCTTCTTCATCTGCCTATACAGCTGACTCTGCAGCATGCTCATGCGGACCTTGATCACCTTCTCCACCTTATCGGGAAGTTCGCTCTCCACGTCTTTTTTCAGCCTTCTCAACAAGAACGGCCGCAACACCTTATGCAACCGACGGATGATGAGCAGCGCCTCTTCTTCATTCAACTCGATCTTGTCACCCGTGCCGGAGTTCGCGAACGGCGTGTTGAACCACTCATCGAATGATTTTACGGAGTTGAAGATCTTGGGGAGGACAAAGTTAAGGAGGGCCCAAAGTTCGGGGAGATTGTTCTGAAGGGGAGTACCGGTGAGAATGAGGCGGTAGCGGGAGTGGTAGTACTGCGTGAGCGTCTGCGCGAGTTTCGACTGGGTGTTCTTCATACGATGTCCCTCGTCTAATACCAAGGATGAACACCCAAGAATCAACAAAATACTCAAACCCACTCACCGATGATCATATGCACCCATTTGAGCTTGCTAAGAATAGGTCGGTCTTTGATAATGTACTCATACGTGGTGAGAAGAACTTGGAACTGGCCCATCCGCAGTTCGCCTTGGAGGTTGCGACGCTGCGCTGGGTTGCCCTTGTACGAGATCATCTTTACCGTCGGCGCCCATTTTGCAAATTCGCCGGACCAATTCGTCATCGTTGATAGAGGCACAATGACGAGATAAGGCCCGCGCTGTCTCTTGACCTCGATGAGGAATGTGACCAGCGAGATGGTTTGGATCGTTTTACCGAGACCCTGCGCTCATGTGAGATAAGATATAGAGAATCAAAATGCTCTTGCTCACCATTTCGTCTGCAAGGATACCATTGAGCTTGTTGTTGTAAAGACTGACCATCCATTGCAGGCCCTTGAGCTGATAGTCCTTAAGCTGACCGCCGATAAGAATCCCAGGCTGCTTCGAGACCTTCTCCGAAATGCGATGTGCAACAGCATAGTAATCCACCTTGCCCTTGTCATCCTGTGCATCAGAACTGACTTGGGCGCCAAACGTGGCCTCGTTCGCGGGGCCTTCCTCCTGGTCAAAGTTGGTATCCAAGGGGGGGCCAGACTCATTTTGCTGCGCAACGACAGCCTGCGCAAGCGAATCGAGATAGGCATCCGTTTGCCGCAGCAAATGCGTGATACGCGTGTCTTTTGCCGTATCGATAAGCTTCATATACGCCTCTTCATCATCCGCCTTGAGCGCCTTCAAACGCTCCTTCGATATCCTCTCGATACGTTTCTGTTCCTCTTTCTCAGTGAAGGCATGGAAGGACAGCACGGCACGCCCGAGCTTTGTGACCCGGTCTTGTGCGGAGCGGTTCACAGTGATAATGTCGCGCCCGTGTTGGCAGATGACGCCGAGCTGCTCGACATGCTTGTGTTTCGCACGCCTCTCGCGGTCGATACGCTGTTTGCGTTCTGCATGCTCGGTCATGCGCGCATCTCTGAGGGTGGGCTTTCGCGCACGCCTAAAGTCCACACGGTTGAGCGGGAGCAGGGTGCCTTGAATCAAGCGCTCTGCGACGAGCGCGCGCATGGCACGTTGTTTCTCGAGCACCTTGAGGGACTTGAGCTCAATCATTGCGCGTAGCTTGCCGTGTGGAGCATGTGGCGAGAACTCGTCGGGGGACTCTTGCTTGGCTCCACCGAGGATGACGTCTGCCAAAGATTCAAAGTGGCCTTCACCGATTGTGGCGGGGATATCCTCGAGCTCCTTGATGCGCTGTTGAACGCGCGCTTCGATGAACCGATCACGCTCGTTAATGACCTGGTGGACGTCGAGCCCTGCAGGCATGATGGAGGGAATGAGGAGGCGCTGGAGGCGGGTTGCAACCATGGTTGGGTCGACGTTGGGTGGGCGCTCGAGGTGGATGAAGGGCATCTTGAATGCGTTGTATGGGTACACGCCCGAGCTAACTGCGTCTTCGAGGAAGGGGCCCTTGGGAAGATCAGCAGGGTCGATGGGAGGGCCATGTTCTTCTTCTTTTACGACTTCGACGGGTACGGGGGGCTCGGTGGGCGGGGGTGGAGCAATGTGACCTTTCTGTATTTTGGCAGCGCTGTCAACTATCCGTGAGGACACGTCTGGGCCCTGGAGAAGCTTCTCAAGATCGGGGACGGCGGTGTTGTGAACACGAATGGCATGTTGTAGATGGTCGGGGATGGGGGAACCGCGGGAGACGAGTTTGAAGGCCATAATCTGAGCGCGTAGAGCAGCCATTTGTTCTTGAGTGAAGGATACAGGGGTAATGGATGGACCTGGTATAGGCTGGGGAGCAGAATGACCGTTGGCGGCAGCGCCATTAATGAGACCATCTGTGGGAGGAGGTTGCTGTGGGTGTCCGTTTTGCTGTGGCTGGTCTGGATGTGACTGTTTATCTAACGAGCATAGGCTCAGCCTTCTGAATATCATTGGAAAGTAACATAGGACTGACTCATTTGTTGAGCCATTTGTGAATAGGTATTAACAGACTTTACAAGCTGTGCAAGTTCGGGAGAAGTCTCCATTGTGGCGCCAGACTGCCTAAGGTCCTTGATACGCTGAAAAGCGGTTAAAGCATGGCCACGGAACTATAGTAGATTGACCAACTAACCTGAATTGCAACATTGTAACGTTGAATCTGGTATTGTCGTAGCTGAACAGCAGAAATCTGCTGCTGAGCCTGCATTTGTGGATTATTAGCAAATGAATTTTGTTGATGTATCTGTAGTTGGCCTTGCATGGCCATCGTTTGGCTTGTCCGGCCTTGGTGCCTCTCGGCTCAAGTCAGCGCGAAAAGAGAGAAACACCGTGAGAAGATTTTACACTGTGCAACCGTAAGCAAGTCACGACGGTCACGTGTTCATCCCTAATTGACGCGTTTCTCTGGACGTGCACCTTCTTTCCCAAACACCACCATCATGCCCGCAGAACGCGCAGGAGTACGTTTCTGCTTTTTCACCCATTTTTATTGCTAATATGGCCTGCAGTACACCGTCACAATGTTCCTCATCGACGTTTCCCCGTCGATGGCTGCAACAAGAACAGTCGAATTACCCCCTACGCCCAGTGGGGAGGAGCGCACCACGGAAATGACCAACCTTGAATGGGCATTGCAATTCGTAAAGCTCAAGATTCAAGAAATGGTGCGTCTCTTGAGAAAATTAGACACTCTTATGGACTCATGGCAATCCAGATTTTTAATGGCCGTAAAACGGACCAATGCGGCGTCATCCTATTTGGCTCTGAAGGTGCGCTAACCATATATGTTCCACGCGCTACAAAGGTTCTGACTATGGTATAGAGACGGACAATCTCGTCCACGAAAAGAACGGCGGATACAACCATGTCACAGAATTTATTCCCATTGCACAGCCCAACGCATCCACACTCGCAAAGCTCGACGCTCTCCAGCCTTCCGAGACCTCAGGAGATCGTGCGTACCTACTACCTCCTTAGAATATGACCTTTCATTTTCTGCAGCTATCGATGCCCTCATCGTCGGCATTGAGACACAAAACACCTACCTCGAGAAGAAACGTACATGGACACGTAAAATCGTCATCATAACAGATGGCCAGAGTCCCATGGAAATCGAGGACTGGGAGGCCACTGTCAAGAAAATGAATGCTCTTAACATAGCTCTCACTGTCATGTACGTTACTCATTTAATTTCCCGTTCATGTCGTGATTCATACTTGACCAGCGGTATCGACTTTGATGACGACGAATTCCCATTCCACGAGGAGAACAAGTCTTCTATCAAGGTCGAAAACGAAGCATTCTACCACAAGCTCACTGCATCTCTCGACAACGGCCTGGTTGGAACATGTGTCTTTGCTCTCCAAGAAATCGCCAGACCAGACATTAAACAAGCCAAATCCGCACTCCTAGGCACCGTTCTCCGCCTCGGCGACGTCGACGTCCGGCCCGAAGAAGCTATTGAAATCCCCGTAAAAGCTAGCAAATGCACGGCCCTCGCGCGCCCCAAGAGCTGGAAGAAATTCAGTCAACGCGAGAAAACTGATGACCAAATGGAAGTCGATGAGGAAGAAGACAAGGTGGTGTTTGCGCAGCTGAAGACGCGTACCGAGTACTATATCGATCACTCAACCCAGGAGGGAGAAGAACAGGATACGGGTAGTGACGACGAGGAAGACAAGGACAAGAACCTCGAGAAGGTGGAGAAGGAACAGCTCATAAGGGGCTTCAAATACGGCTCGACGTATGCCCCGTGCCCTGATGGGCAGTTCCCGCGGTTGAACACGAGGAAGGGCATCGACATCTGCGGGTTTTTCCCTGCAAAGAACGTAGGTACACCTCTCTATTTTCCCGTGCATAGCTCACGTATCAACAGTTCCGCCGGGAGCTGGCGATGGGGGAAGTCCAATATATCTGGGCAGACCCCGGTTCGCCACAGCAGCAGGTCGCACTCTCGTCCATCGTACAAGCCATGTACGAGAAAGGCGTCCTCGCCATCGCGCGCTGGGTCTCCAAGGACGGCATGGACCCAAAGATGGGCGTTTTGTCGCCAAGCATTTTTACAAACATTGACTGTCTATTGTGGGTGCAGGTATGTCTCTCGTCCCCACCCTCAACCTCATTTAAACATTCTTGTCGGATATGATAGATGCCCTTCGCGGACGACGTCCGCAAATACACCTTCTCATCACTCGAGAACCTCGTCTCAAAAAGCGGCGAAAAGGTCACAAAGCACCCCTACATCCCCACAGAAGAGCAGCTCGAAGCCATGGACAAATTCGTCGATGCCATGGACCTCTCAGGGCTGTGCGGGGAAGACGAACAAGGGTGCGTTAATCTATCTGGAGCTTGCTCTATTTTGTTGATCTAGTTGTTATGCAGGGAACCGATCTCGTGGTACGACACCCGCCTATCGTACAACCCTGCTATCCATCGCACGAAACAGGCGCTTTTCCATAGCGCCGTCGTGAACGACATTGCTAGTAACCCACTTCCTCCACCCCACCCAGAACTCCTCAAATACATCAACCCTCCTCGGCAAGTCCTCAAAGATAGTAGAGACGCCGTCGCAGAATGCAAGGCAGCGTTCAAAGTCAAAGAAGGCACGTCCCCCCTATTTCATTACTCACCCGATACTCATACATCTACCATTCAACAGTGCCCAAGAAAACCGTGAAAGTCCGCAAAGACAACCACGTCCGCGCAAGGGACGAAGACGAAGACATGCTCCTCCTCGACCAAAAACCAGCCGCGCCCCGCAAAGGCAAAGGCAAAGAACCTGCCGCTTCCCAAGTACCCGTCTCCCCAAAACTCGCACACGCAGCCAAGAAACCCGCCGATTCAG
The DNA here is from genome assembly GCF_016628075.1 of Suillus paluster. Taxonomy (NCBI): domain Eukaryota; kingdom Fungi; phylum Basidiomycota; class Agaricomycetes; order Boletales; family Suillaceae; genus Suillus; species Suillus paluster. The sequence continues at coordinate 90,633 of NW_024537591.1, read as the reverse complement.
ACTCTGAGACGGAAGAAGAATCAGACCAGGAGCCTCTCCTGCTAGAAAAGGACAAACGGCCATTTAACGCACTGCCCACCCCAGAACGCTCGATGTCGCCTGCGGTGGACCCTGGTCGTGCGCCGGGCCGTATCATCGGCTCGACGTACCCACTGCGCGACTTCAAGACGAACCTTGCACAAGGGGATGTGGTGACGAAGGCTGTGGAAGATATGGGCGCTGTCATCAAGGAGGTGGTGTTGAGGCCGTTTGCGTCGAGGCGGCATAAGGAGATGATTGATTGTATGGTTGCTATGCGTGATACGTGTTTGAAGGAGGATGAGGTCGATGCTTGGAATGCGTAAGTCTTTTGAAGCTCGGTTTTCATTTTTTTCTCCAGCACTCAAATATCTATTGTTTTCAGGTTCCTGAGGGACCTGAAGGAATCGTGTCTCGAGGAAGCCGGAAACTCCGAGTTCTGGCAGGAAGTACAAAAACTTGGGCGCAGCATCAGTCTCATCAGTCAACCCGAGGCAAAGAAACTGGGAGGTCACTCTGAATTTTCCGAGTCTGCATCTGAAGCGGTAAGTCGCCGCTGCTTGCTGATGAACGTCACTGACGAGTCCTCCGCGTCTTAGTTTATTGTACAATGATTGTGTGAAGTTTCTTTTTGTGATATAGCTGTGCTACCCATTTGCTTTGCGTACGATAATACACTGTACTCGACTATCCACCCAAATGTCGTAATAAATTTACCTCGTACCTCTTACTTCCGTCCCCACCATCCCTCAAGCAAACTGCTAAGTCCTCCCCTCGCAGGCGCCTGCGGTTCTGGCGTTTCCGGTCTCGCCACCTCTTCCAAACGAGATTTCGCAGGCACGGCTTGCACAGGGACAAGCGCCGGTGCAGGCACCTTCCCAGCTCTCTCCTGCAATCTGTCCATATCCAATTGCACATAGTTTAAGGCAATATCGAAAAATAACGGTTTCTTGTACTTCTTGTTGTCCGCGTCGATGGAGCCGCCATTGTGTGCGAACCATTCGTTTTTGATTGTAAGGCCGTCTTGGGTGATGGTGGATTCTAGAGCGTCGAGAGCAGAAGGCGTGAGTGGATAGTAGGTGGATGATCCAGGGTCTTCTGAGAAGATGGACAATGTGGAACGTGTTTCGCGGAGATAGATGGTTGCGAGTTGGATCAAGGAGAGCGCCTCGGCGTATTTCTTCACAGCTTCGTAGCATTGCGAGAGATAAGAACATCTTGAAACACCATCAGCGCATGAAATTAGCGCAGGAGTTGATCTGTACCTTCTAGCTTTAGTGAACGTAAGACGCGCCTCGACGGCAGATGCTAGGTCAGGGCTCTCGTCCACGATGCTCAAGTTGCGCATCTGGGTAAGACTCTGGATGACGGTGTCCAGGAGCTTGACCACTGCAGGGTACAGTCGGGCGTCGACATGCTCTTTCTTTGCTTTTGCAGAGGCCTGTGGTCGATGCGAGGTGAGTAGCGCAGATATTAGGAGAAGGTCACGCTGGATACGGCGAGAGAGCAATTGGTAGACGATGTAAGCGTGAACAAAGTGGATGTCACGCGTCCCAGCTGCAGAGGTGGATGAGCTTCCGGAGCTCTGTCAAGTCGATTAGTGATCAATACGAAATCAAAGATGGGTGATGGTCCACCTGCTGCGCTTCGACAAGTTTCCTGGCTACCTCTTCGGCGTCGCTAAGAGCGAGGAGAATAGCATCATATGCTGCAACGCCCTTCTTGGACCCATGACCGCCTGTCTTGCCTTTCCGCCCACCTTTATCACCAGTACTCTCTGCCCGAGCGGGCTCACGCGACTGCGTAATCTTCGCCTCCGCTTCCTGCACCTTAAGCAACACATCTACCAACTCCGGATTGCGCACCGGCACCGGCTGACCTTCCCACATCAACGTCCCCAGCTTTTTCCTCCCCTCGCCTTTCCCAGCAACCTCTCCTTCCAGCCTAAATTTCTGAATCAGAGCATCGCATCCCTCAACTATGTCCCCTCGATGCTTTTCAGATAACTCAGCAGCGATCGCATCCACATCATACGCCCTCTCCCGTCCAAGCTCATGCGCACAATACCTGATTTCAGGGCTGATTTCGTCTGCAAAGACCGTCGCGAGAGCCTGGTCTCTGCTTGTCGCAGCACGATCAGCGAGTTCGTCGAGAAGGTGCCTTGCAACGCTAAGCTGGATCACCGCATCCTCGAAGTTGTCCCGGTTTCGCAGGAAGCGACCGTTGAGGATGAGAGTATAGATGGTGATTTGCATAAGCCCTTCTGCAGAGAGGCGCGAAGATGCATATAGAGATTGACAGTGCGAGAGGAGCTGCGTCGACCAGTGTACTGCACGCCGGAAGCGTCCCGTGGCACTGTGTCGCAGGGTTCCAGCCTGGTCTTCATTGGCTGGCTGCAGGGATTGGGTGATGAGATCCTGAGAGTAAGCCCAAGCACGTTCTGATTCGAAGAGTAGAAGCTCCAAGCTATCCCAAGCTTCATTAGGCCTTGATCTGTGAAACTGTGATGTAGCACGCACTGTCCATCCTTGGTGTTATCTATGCTCAAGGGAGGCAGTTTCTTGAACTCTCGGCCCTTGCCATGGGTCATTTTGAGGGTGGACCGGAGACGATGCGTCCTATTGGCACAGTGCTTCCTGTATCGCGTGAAGTCATTATACCGGAGACCATAAGCAGTCCGTTGTTCGTTAGCTAGTTGTAAAGCTGATGGGGCATATGAGTCTGTCTCATCCCTGATAAGTCTTGAGAAACTAACCTCTGAATGCTAATTTGTTTTCCGCCATGGTGACCTTGAAAAGCTACTACCCTGAACACGTATCCTGCAATTTATTCTACTGAAGTGTAGAATGTCGCAGTAGTATGTAGAAGCTGAAAGAGGCAGCTCGTCCAAACGCGGCTAGATCACGGTTTCACAGTACTTCAAGACGCGCAAACCGACATCTTCCTTATAACTCTCGAACATCCCAAATGGCAGAAGAAACGCTACCCCCAACCCTGCAAAACGTTCTGGATCAAAAGTCCTTGAAATGGATATTCTGCGGTATGTGCTTCACTATCTTGCTTGCACAGCTCGGCCTTAATACTGGGCTCGATGCCAGGTGGTAAGGGTGGTGTCGGTACGTGGTCCCTTAATCCTAAACTATTCGAAACCTGATAGCTTCATACGTACAGGGAAAACAACCACCTCGTGTTCGCTAGCCATCCAACTTGCTCAGTGCCGAGAATCGGTGCTGCTAATCGTACGTGGTCACATCTTTGGTTTCAACAATCATTATCCACTCTCAGATTTAGTCCACCGACCCAGCACATAATCTGTCAGATGCTTTCGGACAGAAGTTCTCCAAAGACGCGACAAAGGTCAATGGATTTGAGAACCTGTCCGCTATGGAAATCGATCCTACAAGTGCAATCCAGGAGATGGTCGAGCAATGTACGCGTTGACCTCTCGTAGCGTCACTCCTGCTTGACACCTCCCAACACCAGCTGATTCGAACGGCATGATGGGCTCGATGATGCAAGATCTTGCATTCGCTATCCCCGGTGTTGACGAAGCAATGAGTTTTGCTGAGATCATGAAGTTTGTCGTCTAGCTTCCGACCTTCATGGATTGACGAGACAATGTCTTCGCAGACACGTCAAGTCGATGGAATATTCAGTCATCGTGTTTGATACCGCACCAACAGGTCATACCCTGCGCTTCCTTTCGTTCCCCACCGTATTGGAGAAGGCCCTGGGCAAACTCAGCACGCTCAGCGGTCAATTCGGACCCATGATCAGACAAATGTCGAGTATGATGGGTGGCCAGCAGGATTCTCAGGAGGATATGTTTGCAAAGCTAGAGTCTATGCGTGCTGTGATTAACGAAGTCAACACGCAATTCAAGGACCCTGTACGTGTCATCATTGGCCATACTTGAAAGCTAAATCATATTGTTTGCAGGAAAAGACCACGTTCGTTTGTGTCTGTATCTCAGAGTTCTTGTCACTCTACGAGACGGAGCGTCTCGTTCAAGAACTGACGGCTTACGAGATCGACACGCATAACATCGTGGTCAACCAGCTGCTCTTCCCCAAGACATGCAAGTGCACGCTACGGCTCCACGTCATGTAGTGCTAATTCTGAACATTGATCTAGCATCCAACTGCGAGCATTGTCAAGTACGACGAAAAATGCAGCAAAAGTATCTTGCCGAGGCCCATGAGCTCTACGACGAGTTCTTCCATATCGTTCAGCTACCATTACTGACAGAAGAAGTGCGTGGTCCACAGAAGCTGAAGGAGTTTAGCAAGATGCTGGTGGAGCCGTATGTTCCCAACGTTGATTGATGAATTGAGGGAGATTGACAGGTAATTCACGGAGGACGTATTATTACACTTAGCTTCTCGGACATTGAGCTGTTTTATACCTGTGGTCCAATGGCAAGCATGTCCTGATATCGCTGCACATAGCTGGGCAAGAGCTGTGTTTTCCCTTCGTAAAAAATCGATAAGACCTCCATAGAGATCGATCAAGGCTGTGGCCATTCACTTCTCTTCATCACATGCTATTATGCTGTCTACTCCACACTGCGTTTCTCACCAATAGAACAATCTCACCCCTGGGCGGAAATCACTTCTGGCTTCCACGCACGCCGCGGAGAGGCAAGCTGATTAAGGTTGGGCAGGTCCGACTCGCACCCATCAACTGAAGCATGCGATCACGGAGTCTAAAAGTGTCGTTGGTGAAGTCTGATGCAAATCTGATGCCCGTCTAGTTAGAGTAAAAAATCCCATGATTCGATCCAAAGAACTGGAACGTGACTCCTCGCATTGTCTCAGTGATCCCTTCGGTTTAGTAGTACAACATTTGCATTTACTAGGCTCAAGATATATCCAACAGCTAGACCCTGATTATCGAAGCAAAATGTCAGCGATCGAACATGAAATGCTGAGACTAAACTTACGTATCATCTGTTCGTGTGATACGGGGGACAAATGCGTGAGCCGACGAGCATATTCATCGCGTCAGCCGCTTACCGTCATAGTGGAACCGTGTCTACAGCCGAAAAAGCTCAGGCTCCTGAATAACATTTACAGGGCGCCGACACGTACCTTCTTTGGATTATCGGGTGCGTATCGAACGTACCTGTCATTATCCACAGGCCTTAAGAGTCCGTATTATAAATGGAAGACACGTTAGACAAGCACGGGAGCTCACCGTTCCTTCGACTGTAACACAAACAGTGTTTCTAGAAAGACTGCATCGCGGATACCGAGGAGAAACTCACCTTGCATGACGCGAGCATACTCTGCAGGGTTACACACACAGCGGAGACGCTTAGAACTGGTGACCATTCAGTTCCAAGGATAGAAGCGCAGATCTACGACGCGTCAGAAATGACTCAGCGCGCTAACCTGTGGGCAAGTATCGAGCTCACATGTCCATTAGAGTATACATGCTAATCACAGGTCAGTTGTAAGCGCAAACTATGACTCTGGATATACACACCGGATGCACAGGTGCCTTCCAGTCCTGGTCAACGACAAACTGGACTGCAGGCGCCGAGATCGGGTAGCTCGGGTCAAAGCGAAACATCAGCTTGAATACCTCCTCCTGATCATAAATTGGGTAAGGGTCAAGAAATAGAAAGTGAGCTTCTGTTAAACCTGGTATAAACTTTCTCCCAGAATCTCTATAGAGAAGAACCACGTCTCAAAGTTGTCCGCACTAAGTAGTGTGATGCCTGTGATTAATGCGGGTCAGACAGCTTCACGTGCAGCATGTAAGACGACGCACCCGTTGGACATCCCTCTGTCTGTATTTCATTGAGCTCTTTGCGCAAACGCCGAGACGAGATAGATGTCATGCCAGTTCAAGTTCAAGCCTATAGGATAGCCTTTACCCGTTTAACCGAGAATTGGCGATTATCTAAATTTGGCAGGGTGTAAACAGGCACAAACAAACACCCCCCATAAGAACGCTTTCCAACTTTTTTTTTCACTCTTTAATGTCTTTGATTCCTCCCCGCTTTAGAGTCACCTGCTACTCACAATTGTTCCAGAGATTTGCAGGCGCTCGTGGGGAGGTAGATGATTCTTCTTGCTCTTCAGGATTTGCTGGTTCATCGTCATCATGATCTTGCGTACTCGAACAGCAAGAGACACCTCTATGCGAAACGCATATTCGAATTATGGGCAAGCGGTCTATTCATATTAGTATACCCCAGGGTACCAGCTTGACGTGGTGACTAGCATAGTAGAATATCTATTATACACTATTTTTCCCTCTGCAAGAACATCAATGCATCACCCTCTATAGATATAGATGTGATCGTCGTGCAGCAGTCAACACTTGATTATTTGAATGCGTTCAGCCACTACCGTCACCCGTGGGAGTATCGGATATCAACGTCTTCGCGTTAGCAAACAACACGCAAGCAATCGAGGATGGCTGCAAATTCCAAAGCAAGTTTATCCCCGGTCTCGGACATCATTGGTGCACTGCAAAACATCGTAAGCGCTCAGTTTCATAGAGACTCACGTCTGCATATAAAAATGTTCATTCGTTTCAGCTCTCACGTTCACAATGTGATCCGTATGGACCTCCCGATGTATATATCGGATGTTATTTTATTGGTGACGTGACCAGATTCCAGATCTTGAAACACCAGGTTCCCTAATACCGATCAGTTCACCACTCACAAAGCCCAGAGCCTCATTAGTACCATCATCGCCGAGCGCCAGCAGCAGTTGGATGCAGTTTTGCACGAGATATCGGGCCTGGAAATTGTGATGGATGGTATAAAGAATCTTCATCAGCAACTCGTTCAAAAGAAGGACAGGATCACCCAGTCCATGAATGTGCACAAGGGTCTCGGATCGGCTCTCTGGTGCTCGCCAACTGAAGTCCTATCCCAAAATTTTAACTACTGTCTCCCGGAAGACAGCCCCTTGTTTCCATCAAGGCTAGAAGCTCCCATGCTGTTGACCGCAGTATGCCGACGATGGACGGAGGCTGCTGTGGGTGTACCCAGTTTATGATGCAGGTTCCATGTGAAAGTCGGCGACAGTGACTGGCAGCGGGCAGCTTTCTGCTACTACTCGTAGCTCAAGCGATCGCGAGGATGCCCGCTCTTGTTAGGACTCGCCTGCCGTCGTGAAATTCCATCTGTTGCACAATCTATCTCGCGACTGTCATCCACTCTGCGCAGTCTCGATGTTACATGGTCGTCGTTTGACGTCGAGGACTTGTCTTCTTTCAATCCCGTATGGACCCGCCTGACGAATGTCGCGATCACCATACATCATCCGAATGCATTCCTCCACTTGCTCCAGCCATGTCCCAATCTATCCTCGTTAACGGTTCACACAAAATTCAACCAAATACAAGCTTCAGAGTCACGCACACCGAAATTCGATCCATACGCATCGATGATTTTGGCTCTGTCCACCCACGCCCTTTATCTAACCTATCCGATGCTCTATCACTCCCCAATTTACGGGTGCTTGAAGCTCGCTATATGCGAGTATGGCCTCATGATGAATTCAAGGCATTCTTGGCACGGTCAAAGTATCCCCTGGAGAGCCTGGTTTTCGGCGATCAAGCCATGGTGACGCATGAGCAGTGTGCAGATTACGTTATCCTTTTTCCTTCCCTCGAAGTAGTACTTGATCTTTTGCATAAGACTCAGTCGTAACTTCGGAATTAAGGTTGTTGCTGTGACGCATTTCAGGTTTGTATGGTGCTAGTTAATCGCGTCTCTGAATGAGAACATATAGTATTTTGCGTCTGACAAAGTTTCATGTTTAGATGGCGCTACGAAGAATCCTGCGGAGGGAGAGAAACCAAGGAGCCTGGGTCAGATAATATTTTCTGGTTTCAACGCATCAATGTTTATAAACTCACTGGTAGAACCATCAGGTCTCAGTCGCGGCCTTCTCTTTCTTTCTCTTTGATTCCGACATACTAGGTATCCGTATTTCAAGATAAGCTTGTCAGGTGCAGCCATACTTGACAGTGCTAGTGCCTGCAACATCATGAGAGCATCTTATCGTGACGTCCCTGTCAAGCGTGCGTTGCCAGTTTCGGGCTGGCACGCTGGAATATGTCATTGCGCAGTATTCCCTCCCACCGACGACGGTCGGCGTCGATGCGTTGGGGTAAAGGCAAGCAAAATAGGTCCATCAACTCCCTCACTTCTTAGCTGGATTACAGCTGTTCGCACAGTGTTTCAAGTTGTTCTGTCACGATGCTACTGATGGCAGCTAATCGCATCTCTGCAATCTGCAACTTCGAAATGTAGTCCAAGAAGTGCCTTAGGTTCTGATAGACTTTTCGCTCTTTGTACGTCTTCGCATCTGGGGAGGAAATCGTTATCTTATCACACATTTCGTAACCGGAGACACTATCCTTGACAGCATGAATTCACGAGGCCATACTATTCGCGCTGGTGACCATACCAATTAACGTCAACATTCCTCTTATGTTCCGAGCATGTCTTGGCCATTTGAATTGCGAGGCACTCCATTCCTCGGGTCCGAAGAAGCTGTCTTGGAAGCCAGCATCATGGGGTGCTCATAACACATTGTGGGGTGAGCCTATCTTTCGTAACGTTCTTGTCAACGCGATCATTTCGCTCGCATTCTGCAGTTAAATTGGCTTGCCCAACTCTACTTGGGTCAATTTACTATACGGATAACATCCATCATTGAACTCTAGGCGACCTCCCATTATACAGGAAAGGCTCTTTTCAGGTCTGAAAATATGTATGGGATTATATTTTGCGTAATCTAATGGAAATGCTCACCGGGACACTAATTATTGAGCCGAGCACAAGGATCTGGAATGGAAGAGTATACCGAACTCGCGTCCGAGTGTCCTTACGGTGTTCCCCTTTTTGTTGTTTTGTCAGGACCGTTTTGGTAGATAAACGACATCTTAAAGGCTCGTTGCCCACCATTCTCCTAGCCTCCTCATACACATACATCTACTCGTTTTACTATGTCTGACAATCTCGAGCTCGCTCCCGGAATCTACAGGATTGAGAGTGCCAAGTGGGTGGGGCAGGTAGTGACCGTGGGTCGTCCTAATGCCATCGATGGCTTCCAGAAAGGTCTCGTAGGCGGTGTGCAAGCCGTGCGTCAGGCTCGAGCTTCCTACGTCCCGTCGCTGATCATAACATGTAGTGGTTGATCAGATATAATGAAACCGGTCTCGCGACGTTCCAAGGCCGTTCGGCCGACGCGCCGGATGGAAAATTCATTGCTGTCGACTGGAGCGTAAGCGTCGTTCTCCAATCAGTGTGAGACTTCTCCTGACTTGGTTCCAGGACAGTACTCTGTTTTACGATGACACGCCTTCGAGTTTTATACTGCGCAGAATAGGAGATTATGTTGCGTACGTGCTTCCATTGATTAGTAACTGGCATAGTAGCTTCAGCATTGTGTTACATTCAGGGTATGTATGGAAACGCCCGAAGGTGTCCTTGCCTGGCAGCTCCCGTCTCCGGAGAATGGCACGCCTGTAGGTCTTGAAGTTGATGTCAATTTTGAATTTTGCCATGGCTTACGATATGCATACAGATAAAGCTTGACAGCCTCGACAGTGATGTGAAATTTAAATGGCGTTTTGAATTGCTGAACTGAACAGCGAAGTACCCAAGTTTCTGCTGTATTGTGTACTGCGTGCAATCAAATGTATTGACTTGGTGTTGACTAGGAAGCTGTATTATCTCGAATATCATCAGCCTTGCGAAAGTCTCACTCAATAAGACGTAGCTTGTTGACTGGTGCTGTCACTTTGAATCAAATCAAAGAATACGGATCAGAGTCAAGATAAATTACTTACCTTGATATGTACAAGTGATTGCCGCGTGTCTTGTCAACAGTTTTATTTATTTACACAGCACTGCAAGTGAGAACGTCTTGATCAACTAGTTACATCGTAGACGAATGTGAAGGTTGACTTTGCAAAACGTCGAGAACGGTCCTGGCGAGTGAGACGGGTACCTTTTGAACTGCACGTAAGCGAAGAAATGCAGCCCTCATTGGAACGAAGCTCGTGTTTCGGGATCAAGCCAGAAATATGATGGTCAGTAGTTGTTCATTTTTTGGTACAGAAATCTGAAGTCGAAGATCGTAAGTAAACTGATCCGGCCAGCGAGGTTGTTTGTCTGTCTATTTTGCAATTGTCACGGTGCTGAGCGCTGAGGACTGATTCTAATATCTATCGACTCGGATCCACAACTAATACATCAATGCATCAGGTTCTCCATGTCTCCGAAGTCCTCCTAGGCATATTTGCGCATGTGAATCAAATCGTGGGCCTATCATCTACTCGTGAGAAATCATTGTCTCGACGATCTCTTGCAGCGCTGGCAATGACATGCAAAACCTATAGTACGAGCCTGCAATGGATTTACTGCGGGCTGACATTGTTGAGATAGACCCACTGCTAGGCTGTGCGTCGAACAAGTTAGCTACTCCGATTCGGAGGTGTGGTACGAGATCAACTTGCTCCTCAAATCCCTCAAATCTTCTGCGGGTCTTGGCCGTCAAGCCGTGACGACCTGAGTTCGGAATACAGGTTGTCCTGGAGTAACTATTTTACCTTCAAGACCTGTTGTTGTTGTTATCATTTGCCATCCACTAGTACGGTTACAATTATTTTTCCTCCGATAATGATATATATGGGTCTGTCACACATGTCCCTTGTATGCAAATGAAATTTGAACATGAACAGTTATTAACCCTACTCAATAACAGTTTATTTCACCAGTTTGTTTGCTGCTCAAACGATAAGCGGTGGGAAATAAACTGATAGCGTTATTGAGTGGCAGTTTATTTGCCAGTTTATTTCATACGCGAAGTTGTCGGAGTGAACTGAGAGTGATTGTGATGCCGAGCAGCCGAAGTACGATTGATGAGGAGCAAAAGTATACCAGCATCGAGTATGAGTGACTACTGGAGCGAAGACGGACAACAGAAGCTCGCACTCGAGCTTGCTTCATGGGACCACATCTCTCTTTTGCAAACCCCCGATATTCTCGTACAAAAATAAATGGACTTACAGCATAGAATTTCTTGCGACAGTAGTAAGCAAAAGGATTCCGCAAAGGCTTGTCTTGGAGTCTGATATAGCTACCATCCCCTATGCCAATACAGCCGGGAAAACCCCACTCGTCCATTGCATCAGACAACTGCTGACGTCGGACAGGACCAGGCCATGTCAGGAATCGAGAGCGAAGGCGGCGAAATGCCATGCACACACGTTCAGTGTAAAGATAAACAGTTCCTTCAGCAATTGCCACGACAGACGCTGTTTTCAGTGCATTTTCGGCACCTACACGACATAGAAATGTGCAATGAGCTGATCCCCGGAGTCTTTCGCCTCAGCAAGAAGCACAACTGCGAGAGTTTCCAAGAGTTTCGTAGTAGATTCTCTCTCGCTGATCCGTTGGTGCTGACGTCGACGTCGTTGTCGATGCACTGAGCTATCACGCGCCATGAGTGTTCATTTGCAGAGTCTCTCGGCAAGTCGGTCGGCGGCTCCTATTTCACTCTCCGCAACACGAATGCACGTCAAACCTTACTTGACAGTTTATTCCAGTTTATTTCGTCCTGCTCGCTCAAAAAAATAAACTGGCGAAATAAACTGTTATTGAGTAGGGTTATTGTGTAGGTAGAGGGCTACGCCACCCGACTCCCCCTTACCATTTAAGCGAAGGCGTCTTTGAGAGTTCACTTTTATTCGATGAAAAATGGCCAACGGTATGTGAGTTTCATCAATGGAATCTCGACGTCATGTACTGCGAGACGATTTGCCGCCAGCGCATCGACTCAGAGCACAGGCGTCGTAACAAACACAATCAAGGATGATGCTCACCCAGCATCTAACCAGCAGCCTTCCTCGACTATGACTCACATTGAGTACTCCCAGATACCACCCAATAACTAAAAGATGAGGGTTCACAGGTTGAAGCCGATATACAGTGACTTCGCTGGTAAGTTTTTCCTCGATAATTGCTGTAGCTCAGGCTGTCATATAGTATTGCAAGTTAACAAATAGTGTCAACGAGGCGTTTATACTCGGTGTCGCTGAGTAAGATCACGTTTCTACTAAGTACGATATACATAGTGCTCACACGGACATGTACGGAGCCATCCTGTGCGAGTAAACTCATTAATCCACCACTTATGCTATAGCAACTCACTTGGAATCTTTATTCTTGTCATTCTTCGCCAGACGTTGCTCGAGCTTAGCAAACTCATCTAATGCAATGACCTCCTCTTCATCCAAGATCTAGTTTATCATCAACTAGAGGTAGTAACGCGGATAAATGTGAACATACCTGCTCTACACCTTTCACCTCCGGTATATAATGCATCAACATCCTCTCAATGCCCGACTTCAACGTTACCGCGCTGGACGAGCACCCTCGGCAACTTCCCTTCAATTTGACTTTCACAAAGCCTTCGTCACTAAACCCTCGGTATTCTATATCACCACCGTCCTCCATGATTGCTGGCCGGACACGAGTTTCGAGTAGCTCTTTTATCATCGCTACTGTCTCAGAGTCCGTGTCAAGAATCTGAGTATCCTGAGGGCCGGCGGCTTCTCTGTCCTCATGCGACCGGAAAAGTGGCAGACCGGCAGAAAAATGCTCCATAAGTATTGAGTAGATCTCTGGTTTGAGGACGGCCCATGGGTTTTCGCTATCCTTCGACACTGTGACGAAATCCGGGCCGTAAAACACGGCTTTTACACCCTCAATGCCAATAAGACGGATGGCAAGTGGAGATTTTAACGCTGATCGTGTGTCAAGGAACTCTGCTGTTCCTTCGCCCATGACACTTGTGCCAGGTATGAATTTGAGAGAATCGTCATTAGGTGTGGTCTCCGTCTGTATGAACATAGATCGACCTGAATGTACGTTAACTATTCGCAGGAACAAATCTAAAACAAAGAAGTAGTACATACATTGTGGGGGTGCTATGACAAACGATGGGGCAAATTTTGGGGCATGAATGCCCGAGGCAGTTGCGAGAGTGGGTCCGTGATGCACTGCTGCGAGTGGGGGCGTGGAAGAAATTGATCTCGTCCACAACCGAACAGCAGACTCGATAGTGCGGTTCGAGCGAGAACTTGCCTTGGACAGGGTTCTGACAAGCCTAGGGGACATGGCGGTCGTAAGTAAGTTAAGTTGGTCGACTCGCACGGTAAGTCGCTCGCTTATTAAGCAACTTTTCGTACATGAGCGCGCAGCACAGGATGGACCGTCTTATGGCAGTGTGAAGCTTAAGGCAACTCAACTAATCACCGTAGTACACAAGTAGTACGAGTCAACTCGCCCTTTCATCGTTATCGAGCAGGCTTTTCACAGCACTAGGTTGACTGTGCATCCATTCGATCTCAAGAATTTGACCATTTCCACAGCTCAATTGTTTCGCTGCCCTGCTCATTACGCAGTCTGGCCACAGAACTCCAGGATTCACAACTTAAGTGTACACAACTTAACCCCGGCGCCAAAATATCCAAGAGTGATCTTTCGATAAACGTCTTCGTACGTCGTCCTTCGAGAACGACAATTGTTCCTCTAACCACGCTGTCAAACTCAACTAGTTTATATGATTTACGGATACGAACCTGTGCCAATATGTCAAGATCTACTATGTAAGTATCTGCATATCTTGTTCCCTCTATCCCTGTCTGACAATTTACAGCTCCTCTGTCATCTGAAGGAACTTGGGAGAAGCTGTCCCAGGTTGCTGTCAAGGGTGCTGAATATGACTCTCCCGAACGCCAGCCCCATCCGAAATGTTTGGAAGGGACCAGGGTGGAGCTTCTCAACTCCATCCACGGATTATTAGACAACCAAGAGAAGAGCCAATTAATTTGGCTGCATGGCACGGCGGGCGTCGGAAAGTCGGCCGTTGCGTTCACCGTAGCAGAGAGGATGAAAATGAGAGACCAGACGAATAACGAAAGGCGGCTCGCAGGAACGTTCTTTTTCTCGCGCAAGCACACGAAATGCTGCACGACTGGATCTTTCTTTGCGACGCTCGTCTATCAGCTCGCTAGAAATTTTCCCAGCATTCGGGAGGACGTGAACAAATCCATCCGCGAGAATCCCGCTCTTCTAGACCCCAACAAGTCTCTCCGCGACAAGATGGAGGCGTTCTTTCTCCAGCCTCTCCGGAGGCTTCAATTCAGATTGCGCGGGTGTCCACCTTTGTCATTTGTTGTCGATGCCCTTGATGAGTGCACATCCGAATCCGAGCTGGCCGACCTCATCTCTCTGCTTGGTCAAGCTCTCCGTGAACCTGATCTTCCAGTCACCCACGTGCTACTCACGAGTCGCTCAGAAGAGCATATCTGTAAAGCCATTCGGAGAGAAGAAATGCGCCCACTGGTGTGCGAGATACCAGTGGACACTTCTGGGAAGGGCGTTGCAGCCACGATCTCAGTAGACGGCGCAGACGTCGACAATGATATCTATATTTTCTTGGAACATTCCTTCAGACAACTGCAACGTCACCATCCAGGTTTCCCTCAGCCACCAAGAAATCAACTTGCGCGGCTTGCTAGCCGAGCGAGCAGACTCTTCATCGTCGCGTCTACGATGATGAAGTTCATTGATGATGGATACCATGATCCCCGCGATCGGCTTCAGCTCATGCTTGAGCTAGCAAGTGAACTTCTACCAGGAACGGAAGTGTACAAATTGTATGACAGTATCCTTTCCACATGTGCCGACCCCAAGTGGGCATACCTGCACTTATCCGTCGTTGCTGCCCTTGCGGACCCTCTGTCCATATCGCAGATCTCACAACTGCTCGGGCCTTATCAGGGTAGGGATGTCGAGACAACACTGGTGACGCTACGGTCCGTCATGAATATTCCTACTGATAATCGTTTCCCCGTGGTTATCTATCACTCGTCTGTCCGTGACTATGTTTCCGACCCTTCAAACTGTAGCCTTCCTCAAGTACAACGCATCACCTCACCCCACACCCTACTCGCTCATTCCTCTTTCCGCTTGATGATGCAAGACATTTCGGAAAGCACGGCCCTCCTCGATGCGCTCTTGGAATTGAAGAGGCAGAGCCGATTCATGAAACCTCATGGCCCTCAGAGCTTACGGCAGTCATTAGCCTTTGTCGTCCAGCCACCGGAGCCACTGCAAGCTCTTGTAGGTTTGTTATGGCTTCGGGGAGATCGTAGTTTAGATGTACAACCCTGGTTAGAGACTCTGGGTGGGCGCGCCTGGCTGCAGACGCCATCGGGAAAAGAGTGGCTGCGAACCCACAGCGGGGAAGACTGGCTGCATACCAAGGTGGGGTTAGATTGGCTGCAGACGCAGGAGGGGTTAGACTGGCTGCGGACACAGGGCGGACGGCACTGGCTCCAGACACAAGGCGGGCAAGATTGGCTTCCGACTCAGGACGGGCAAGATTGGTTACAGATCCAGGATGGACGAGACTGGTTACAGACCCAGGCCGGGTGTGACTGGCTGCAGGCCCAGGACGGGCAAGATTGGCTGCAGGTCCAGGGTGGGCGAGATTGGTTGCAGACACAGGGTGGGAGAGTGTGGCTGCAGACCTTGAGCGGGAGAGACTGGCTTCAGGCACCGCCCGGGAGAGATTGGCTGCAGACCCCACCCGGGAGGGTGTGGCTGCAGACACAAGGCGGGCGTCTGTGGATGCAGACCCAAGATGGGCAAACCTGGCTGCAAACCTGGAGCGGGAGAGAGTGGCTACAGACCCAGAGCGGGAGAGAGTGGCTACAGACCCAGAGCGGCCAAGAGTGGATGCAGAGCTGGAGTGGGCGAGAATGGCTCCAATCCGAGGCCGGACGGACGTGGCTGCAGTCTCAGGTAAGGCCAACCCAGCTGCAGACCCAGGCTAGACGAACGTGGCTTCAGACTCAGTATGCGGAAGCTTGCTGGTCGAATCAGTTCAAGGACGTTCAATGGCGGGGCGAACATGACTGGCTACGGTCTCAAGGTGGACGCGAATGGCTGAAGAGCGAGGATGGGCAATCCTGGCTGCAGATGCACCATGATCAAGCATGGCAGTCGACTCCTGCGATGTCGGTCTGGATGACAATGGAAGAATTCTCGAGTATGTTGGAAGCCGTCAGTGAATACATAATCATCCCAGAATCCCCTTTACCGCCTGCCTTTCAAGTGATCCAGCAGTTTAAGAGCTTACCGGATTTCTTGATGCTTCCGGCGTTCCTGGCGTTAAGGTCCCAGGATCATTCCACCTCTGTGTTCCCACGGGATCGTTTTCTACCAGACGTGGAGATAGTCCACGCTATGGCTTCGTTTGCAATGGTTGCAAACGAAACACGGGAAAGAACTCAATCAGCTTCAGACGCTCTCAAGTACGCCTGTCAAAACTGGGCCTTCCATCTCTCGCGAGCTCCTAGTCCATGGGATGACAGGCTTAACCGTGCATTCAAGCTCTTCTGGGATCGTCACCTCCTCTCCTGGCTCGAAAGGCAGTGGTGCCTGAAAGGCTTGCGGTCTTGCCTTATTGCTTTATCTGAGGGGCAGAAACTTGCAAAGGTCTGTTCGCAATGGTTTTCGCAACTCAGTACCTGACCAGCGCATATAGGCACATTTCAAGGTTGCCAGGTGACCTCAGTCATGAGTCTGAAGGTGTCGATTCTATGGAGCGTACGATGTCTTAATAATGATCTTTTTCTGCCACATTGCGAACTTGTATCACCCCCTGTATGTGCATTTCTCACCTGGTGACCTGTCAGTAGCCGTTGAACGAAGGAGATCGGCTGGGGGCCCGAAAGCCTGACATTGATCGAGAACGACTCCTTTAATATATACGCTCCATATTTGCTCGATATCCAGAGTCTTCATTTCTTGGGAAAGCATAGGGCGCAGCTGTCAAAGATACTCCGCGGTTATCTGTGCGGGGTGAGCTGGTTAGAACCTGGGAAGTCGGGACCTACTGTTGCGCCAAAGATATCTCGTAGAATGCCCGGTTCAGACGTCTTAGTACACGCACACCAGCAGGTTCATGGTGAAGCATACGACAAATACAATTAATATTGTCGAGCCAAAGCAGACAGTTATTACCATTAGTAGCAAATGGTTATGTAAATACCGCACAGGAAGGTTAAGTAATTAAGTCACGTGCTCTGGACTCGAGACCGCGACAGCTGGGTGTGCTTAGCTGTGCTATGCAAATGTGATTTAAACCTTCCACAGAGTTTGTCTTTGTGCAAGGTTACTCAACTAATCGCAGTCTCGTCTCAGCGAGCGCCCATTCATCCTTCAACTGCATTCCAGTGACTTTCTATAGTATAAGTTCCTGTGACGGACCCGACGGTTAGTACCTGCTGTACCTGCTGTATACATTCAAAGATCTCACCTTTACACCGTTGCCATCCTATCAGCTCAATCGATCGTTTCTCTATCCAGCTCATAAATTACTGTTGAAGATACTCTAACGTCCACACATCGTTTCACGATTACACCTTTTCACAAATCATCGATACCTCGTGCCAAAAGCTCAAGTCACAGCATAGAGTTTGATCCTTCGATTTACATCTTCGTGCGTCGATCCTTGAGACAACCATTAACCTCCTATGATCTCTGACCTCACCGTATAGCCCAACTAGTACATTGTTGCATCACATAATTCATGTCACAACATATTGGCACTAACATTAGTCGATGAGTCAAAATCCATGTGAGTATCTACATTTATGGTTCTCACTCTCGCTCTCTGACCTTATTAACAGCTCCTCTATCGTCTGAAGGAACTTTGGAGAAGTTGTCCCAGGTCGCTGTCAAGGGTGCTGAATATGACTCCCCCGAACGCCAGCCCCATCCGAAATGTCTGGAAGGGACCAGGGTGGACGTTCTCGACTGTATCCACGGATTGTTCGACAGCCGAGAAAGTCAAATGATCTGGCTGCATGGCATGGCGGGTGTCGGAAAGTCTGCTGTTGCATTCACTGTAGCCGAGAGGATGAAAGCTCTGAGAATGGCAGACGAGACAAATCACGAAAGGCGACTCGCGGGAACATTTTTTTTCTCGCGCAAGCACACGAAACGCTGCACGACTGGTTATTTTTTTGCAACGCTGGCCTACCAGCTTGCCAGCAATTTTCCCGTCATCCAGGAGGACCTGAACAGAGCCATCCGCCAGAATCCCGCCCTTCTAGGCCCCGATAAGTCACTTCGCGAGCAGATGGATGCACTATTTCTTCAACCTCTCTGGAGGCTCCGATACAGGCTACGCAAGTCTTTGGTGTTTGTTATTGACGCCCTTGACGAATGCACATCCGAAACTGAGCTTGCTGATCTCATCTC
This sequence comes from Suillus paluster, assembly GCF_016628075.1. NCBI lineage: Eukaryota > Fungi > Basidiomycota > Agaricomycetes > Boletales > Suillaceae > Suillus > Suillus paluster. The sequence continues at coordinate 72,296 of NW_024537591.1, read as the reverse complement.
CCTGCTTGGCCAAGCTCTTCGTAAACCTGATCTACCCGTGATCCACATTCTGCTCACGAGTCACTTGAAAGCACATATTCGTGAAGCCATTCAGAAATTAGATGCGCAGCTGGTGCACGAGATACCTGCAACAACTTATCGGGACGGTACCATCATCTCGTTAGACGGCCCAGATGTTGACCATGACATCTATGTTTTCCTGGAGTATTCCTTTACACAGCTGCAACGTCGTCATCCCGATTTCCTTCAACTACCAAGGGATCAACTTATGCGGCTTGTTAGCCGAGCGGGTAGACGTTTCATCGTGGCATCTACGATGATCAAGTTTATCGATGATGGATACAGAGATCCCCGCGATCGGCTTGAGCTCATACTCGAGTTAACGTGTGACTTTCTACCAGGAACGGAGGTGTACAAGCTATACGACCGTATCCTTTCCACATGTGTCGTCCCCGAGCGGGCATACCTCCACTTGTCCATTGTTGCTGCCCTTGCGGACCCTCTGTCCATCCCGCAAATCTCGAAACTTCTCGGTCCTGGACAGGGCAGTGATGTCGAACCAACGCTGATGCAGCTACGGTCAATTATGGATATTCCTACCGATAGCCATCTTCCCGTGAACATCTGTCACTCGTCCGTCCGTGACTATGCTTCCGACGCCTCAAATTGTGGCCTTCCTGGAGTGCAAAACCTCACAGCCCACTCCCTACTCGCTGAACACTCCCTACGCTTGATGATACGCGACATTCCAGGATGCACGACCCTCCTGGATGCTCTTTCAGAATTGAAGAAGCAAAGCAAAGCCATGCAACCCGATGACCCCCAGAGTTTAAAGCAGTCATTAGCCTTTGTAGTCCAGCATCCGGAGCCATTGCAAGTTCTTATAGGTCTGCTATGGCTCCGAGGAGATCGCGGTCCAGATTTACAATTCTGGCTAGAGACTCTGGATGGGCGTGCATGGCTCAAGACCCAGCGTGGGAAAGACTGGCTTCAGACCCAGTGCGGAGAAGATTGGCTGCACACCAAGGATGGGTTAGATTGGCTGCAGACGCAGGATGGGTTAGACTGGCTGCAGACACAGGGAGGACGACACTGGCTGCAGACACAGGGCGGGCGAAACTGGCTTCCGACTCAGGAGGGGAAAGACTGGCTGCAGACCCAGGATGGACGATTCTGGCTGCAGACCCAGGACGGGCGAGAGTGGCTTCGAGATGGGTTCGACTGGTTGCAGACTCAGGGTGGGCGAGACTGGTTGCAGGCCCAGGGCGGACAAGAGTGGTTGCAGCTGCAGGGTGGGCGAGAGTGGCTGACTCAGGCGGGGGGAGAGTGGCTGCAGACCCAGGCTGGACGAGTGTGGCTGCATTCCCATGGCGGACGAGGGTGGCTACAGTCCCAGGACGGGACAACGTGGCTACAGTCCTATGACGGACGAGAGTGGCTACAATCCCAGGGTGGCCGAGAGTGGCTACAGACGCCGAGCGGGGGGGAGTGGTTGCAGTCACAGAGTGGTCTTGAGTGGCTGCAATCTCAACCTGGGCGAATGTGGCTACAGACACAGGCTAGGCCGACTCAGCTGCAAACCCAGGCTAGGCGAACGTGGCTGCGGGACCAGATGGCAGAAGCCTCGAGGTTATTCCTGATCGCGGAAGCTTCGAGGTTGCACCAGCTCAGCGATATCCGGTTACAGGGCGAGCCAAACTGGCTGCGGTCCCAGGGTGGGAAAGAATGGCTTCAGACAGAGGCCGGGCATTCCTGGCTGCAGACGCAGGATGGTAGAGACTGGCAGTCGACTGCTGCAGCGTCTGTGTGGGCGACGATGGAAGAATTTTCGAGCACATTCGGGGCCATCAGAGAGTACACAATCATCCCAGGATTGCACATGCTGCCTGCTTTTCAAGTCATCCAGCTTTTCAGGACATTGCCCGATTTCTTGATGTTTCCGGTGTTCCTGGCGTCACGGCCCCAGGATCATTCTACCTCTGCGTCGACACAAATTTGTCTTCCGCCAGATGTAGAGATTTTACGTGCCATGACAGCCTTTGTGGCATTCGCACAAGAAGCGCAGGAACGGAGTCGATCAACTTCTAGCGCTCTCAGTTACGCATGTCAAAACTGGGCCTTCCATCTCTCCCGAGCTCCACACCCGTGGGATGACGGGTTCAACCATATATTCAAGGTTTTCTGGAATGGTCGTCTCCTTTCCTGGCTCGAAAGGCTGTGGTGTTTGAAAGGTCTGCATTCTTGCCTCGCAGTTTTATCCGAAGGGCAGAAACTTGCACAGGTGTGTATGTTTGCGATGGTTTTCACCACGCAGCACCTAACCTCCGCATATAGGCACAACTCCAAGCTCCATAATCATCTCAGTCATGAGTCTGGTGCTGTCGATTGTATGCAACATGTCATACTTATCGACATCGGTCTCTTCCCCACACGTTGCTTGAGTGTTTATAGCACTCATGCGCTCAGTGACGTGCGCATTGAGGTAGAAGAAGCCCCAATACAGTCCGAGGCGTGCGTGAAAACACACCCGCACCCATCCGCTACGTCCTGCATTGATATGCCGCCTTCGACCGCCTCTTACTAGCCACCGCCGCCTCTATCCATCTCTCGCCTCTCGTCATCACCCACCGTTCCTCGCTACCGCCCACACATCCACATCCACCACCGAGCCCTACCATCACTCATCACCTGCTCGTCTGCCCCCGTCGCCACCCCACCCAGCCGCCACCCCTCACCCTGCAGCCTGGCGCTATCATTCTCCCACCCCCATTCACACTCACACTATCGTCCACTTACACTGTCACTCCCTTGAATTCACGCACGATCTAGTTGTAATTTAAAATATATTTAGTAGTGTCTGTATTATAAATCGGACGAGGAAGGTTATTTAGAGAAGCAGTTTATCATAAACGTTTACTTATGTTTGCGCAGGACTGTCTCTTCATCTGAACTCTTACATGAATAACGATGCTATTGTCCCTGTCGAATTGCGTACTCGTCGGTTTTCTACTCTAGACAAAGCAGTCACGAACCACGGTAGACCCATGTGTGAAAGGTTCTACTATTGGCCAGGCCAATTTGATCGACGGATCGAGTCAATTCCGAGTCGCCATCACTGATGCTGATTATAGATGTGGTTAGAGAATATACTGCAGATCGTCATACTTATTTAAATTTGGAATGGGAGTCGATTCGTGAATCTAATGGCACAAAATTGCGTTGGAGCTGAGAGAAGTCCGTTATGACCGCCGGGCTGGATGCGACTACGAAATGTAAGTCACTACTGCAGGTCCGAGTCGCAAAACGGGTTCGCCACACCATGACAACTATTTGCGACGGAGACTCAGATGGTTGTCATAAGCCTGATTCGCCCTGTATGTAAGTACATTAACGAACGAGTCAGGAACGACTGGGACACACATTGTGGCAGCAGTTTGCGAAAACGAGCGACAAGAGCGTAAGAGTATCAGGGTAATTTCTACAACAATTTGAAGTACACCGGGATGAAGGACAATCGAAGATCGACACCTTGTAGTAAACTGCAGCACTAGCAGATGAAAACGATATCTGACCAGGAACTAGACACCGATATGAATAAAAACGATTCTCTGCTCGAGCGGGACTTTCTTCTTCACGGAGCTCGTAGCCTTGTTCAGTGCCAAGGCCGCCTTTGTACAATCCATCGTAGCCTCCTTCGCACCCTCCTTCGGGGCCTTGAACATGTTCTCGTAGAAAGCTTCGACAACGTGCTTTGCAACACCGTCATCGACCACCCACAGCGTGCCAATGACACTCTTGAACCCCGAAAACTGCAGACCAGCAACAAGGTGGATAACTTCGTCCGGCGTCTCTTCATCGCCAACGGCGGTATGACACGCAGATAAAAATGCGAATTCAGCATGCGGAGCATTGTTCTCCATGATGTCAAGCAATGTGAGAGGTTTGTCTCTCATGGAAAAACGGGAATGATAAGGCTGCTCGCGGTCCTGTTTGCCATGGCAAGCTAGGTGCACCCAGGTGTTCTGTTGTAAAGCTTCGAGTGCACCGGCTCGCGTGGCTGCATCGCCAGAAAGAGTGGTGGGGTTGGCCGTAGCGGGGATGAGCTTACAAACAAGCTCGAGCTCGCTGTCGACAGTAGCGAGCTCTGTGCCTTGCCCTGCGCCCGGTCGACCTTGTCCGATCGCCACGAACGACGGAGTCGCACGCGTCTTCATCGTCTGTCGAGATCTGATTAGAGCCGAAAGTGTCGGAGTGTAAGAGCAGATGTAGAGATCCGCCAGGCATGGTTCCCGCCCAGAGCGATCTGCCTTCGTTCGAGAGGGGTGAGCTGCATGGAGAGGAATGGACGTGAAGGCTGCTGTCGGACACAGCCATATTCGAGACCGGTGCCGCAGTTTCAGGTCATGCTGGAGGACATCAGCAACGGGTAGCATGATCTCTTCCCATATTTTACGCAAGAGTACTATCAGATCCTTCCTCGGCTCCTCTGGGCCCATAATAGATGCGTGCCGTATCGCCCTGGCGAAGTCGTCCTTGAGCTTCACGAGATCTGCAAGAACGAGAGATGAGAAAGGAACATGGCGGGGCTCTCCTGACTTCGGGACAATGATGGCGTCGCACGAGTATCGACTCGCAATGAGGATGATGACTGGGCCCTGGCATGCTGCAGCTTGCAAGTCTTCGTATAATGGTGGGAGCAGGAATCGCGCGAAACCTTGGTTGTTGCGGATTTCATTCACCGCAGTTTCCCACTGCTCCGTAAGTCTCCTGTACTCTCTCGCTGCTAGGTCAGCAGCAGCTCTGTCGGTGATGGCTGCGGAACCCTGAGCGGCGTTGGAAATGCGCGCACTCAGCTCCAAAAATTTGTGAGCCAGTTTCGGGTGTGCTAACTCGAGATCTTCAACTGGAGTCCTGAGCCGAGAGGCCAGCGACCACTGCTGGCCACGACCCTGCTCCACGAGTTCCACAGCCTTTCGTATGTTATCACGGCGCAGGGCACCTGATGCTGCATTTACAGACAGTGATCGGGCATTATGGAAGGCAGCAGCAGCTTCGCGCCGCGAAGTTGTTGATGACCGGGTTGACAAATGAGCGTCAAGAAGCTCGAGAGATATTGTGTAGGCCTCCAGTGCAGATGCATCACTGTACATCTCTGCTACAATAGTCCAATTATATGCCAGAATGATGCGTTCTGGAAATCCTTGAGTCGGATGTCTTGATCCCAGTCTGAAATTCTCGACTGTGAGTGACAGATCAGTGGGATTGTGCTGCACCTGATAACGAGACAGATATGTGTCCTTCAGTGCCATGTAGCTGAAATGCCTGTCCGGGTGCAGTGGAGACAAAATTGCCAATGATTCTTGGCAAAGGCCAATGGCCTCCTCGACATCTTCATTCTTCTGAGTTTTCGCGAAACGAGCGCAGAGTGCGGAGCTCAAACCGTAAAGATATCTATGACGCCATGGAGCATCCGTCTGTGACTGAAGTGATTCACGGCACAGCTCAATGGCCTCATTGAGATCCCCACTGGCATTCAATTTGTCATATCTGGTTTTGAGCACGAAAGCCAGGTTGTTAAGTGCAGTGTCATGGTGTTGATGCCCAGGTGGGCGCAATGTCAGCGTCTCGCGAGAGAAGCTGATAGCTTTGTTGATGTCATTGATGTCACCACAGCGGTTGAAACGGGTGTGGAGGGCGCTCCCTAGATTGTCCAGTGGTATATCATGAGATCCGTGCCCAACAGGGTGCAGGGACAATGATTCTTCATATAGAGAGATTGCTTCGTCGAGGTCATGAGATTTGCCTTGGTAATCGAAGCGATATCGGAGTGAAACAGCCAAGTCATTCAAGTAGTCACCACGATCAAGATGTTCCTCGGGGCACAGAGAAAGGGCTTCACGAAGAAGTTGTATGCTCTCGTCTATATCATCAATGCTGCCACTTTGTTCAAAGTGGATGGAGAGTGCTCGTCCAAGCTTGTTGAGGGCCATGGAACGGTGTTGATGTCCCGGAGGACAGAGCTCGAGCACGATTCGTCGAAGGTGAATGTCTGCATCAGATGCATCTACTGGAAGGTAGTTGCATCCGTCAATCGCATAATCCACGCCATCCTTCCCCACCGCGATGCTCCGAAGATGGGTGCCCTCAGGACAGAGAGGTAATAGGTCATGATAGAGCTGGGCTGATTCAGAGATATCGGCGGTGGCACATTCACGGTCGTAGCGCCAGTTCAGTGCTTCAGTGAGACAATATACAGAGAATGGATGATTGGGGTGGTCCTGCGGACGCAATGCAAGGGCATCGCGGAATAGAGATGTAGTAGAGTCAATGTCTTGTAGATCCTTTCGGGCATAGCCTTTAAGGCGGGCCCATGCGAGGTTGGTGAGAGCTGCTGCACGGTCAGGATGGCCAACCGGACAACGCTCTAGAATGAACTGGAAATCCTCGACAGCATCATTCAGGTGAGAGACACTCCTGCTTGCCACATATTCGGCGTATCGTGCATGACCTGCGTCTGTGCGCCGAGTAGTCTCACAGTCAATGATGGACTACAGTTTTGTGTGCTGTCAGCATAAGGCAATAGCACAGCGCCGCGTTACTCACATCAAACTGTCCACTGTCGTCGTTTCCGCAAGCATGCACAAATGCGACCTTTAGCCTGAGAGATGGGCGGACACCACGAACGGGCGGGAAGGACAGATCTACGACAACTCACAAGTCAGTAGATGTGCATGAATGAGCTTCAGGACACTTGCCGAAAGGCTCATTTCCATGAGCGAGCAGCTTATCCCACGATGTTTTGCGTTTTCCAATGAGTTCTCCATTGCCTAGTGTTCGACCGAGCTCAAACGATGCCCTAATCTCCACTGATAATTTAGGTGACACGTGTGATAAACTACAAATCAAGCCTATCAGTTCTCGGATTGCCCCTAAGTCTTGGTGGATTGCTTTACAGGGTCACGGTATCGCCCCACGCTACAGATTTGTCGGATGATAGGACTCGGACGCCTGATTTCCAGCATCTCGTCTGGTCGGGTTTGATGGACACGTAAATACTTGCGGGTATGCGCTCAGAAGGGACTGCAAGATTCTGTCCACTGATGACTGTAGATAGAACGTGAAGGTCGTGAATACCAAGGTGATATAGAGTGACCCACTTTCGAGCGTGATAGACTGGCCTTCCAAGCTATCGGGCTTGGTGGCGCGATTATGCAAATAACGAGCGACACGTCTGAACATCGAAGATTGAGTTGTAGGCGGGGGCGCAATGAGCGGGGAGACAAGACGGGTATGAGGACTATGAGGTGAGAGCGTGAGGAGAAATGGGTGATGGATGCAGGCGATGACGTTCCACGTGTATTTCGATTGTCGATGGCTGTTCGGCACGATAGACGCCGGTCCTGATTTCACTAAGCGCTTAGGCAAAAAGATGAGACAGCGAGAGAACCTGTGGTAAAGAAGTGGGCAATGTCGTGGTCTGTCATGAGCGAAAGTGGCTCACTATGAATCAGGTCAGCTGGAGCAGACATACGAATCTGAGAGCGCCTTGTGATGCTGACCCAGCCTTGCAACTCTTTTGTAGATTCGTATAACTCATCACAAGCATTTAGCACACTGCAGCTGCAAGGTAATAGATATTTGTTTTGTAATGGGTACGATACAAACCGATGAAAACGAAAGAACGTCCATAACCGCGAAAAATTTGATCAAGTCTGTACGAGTTCGACTGAGCCGGTATCATGGGAGAATATGATTGACAGAGTCGCGGAAACAAAGACGATGGTTTATGCAAGTATGACAGTTGGAATGCAAGATGAGATCAATGACTCTGCATGCGGCAGATAATGCAATGCAGCTTAAATGTGACTTGGAGCAAGAGTCAAAATGTGAATAAGTACCTAGGCAGACTGTTTGCTGCAAAGAGTTGGACTCTGGTCCTTGGATGCGGGAGCCTGTGCCTGCATACTAACGCCTGGTGCATTTGTCGGTTCGTCCGTCCATTTGGGCAGGGCTAGCAGCGAGACTCATAGAGGCACAAGCTTCAGTGGCAGTTGGGTTGGGTTGAACTTTGCAGGGGTGTCCGGTATTTGCCGAGGCTATCAAGTTAGGTTAGAGCCTAGGGTTAGGGTTTGATCCAGTTGCCCATGGCTGTGAGTGGCTGTGTCACCTACACCCTTCTGCCAAGTGCTCCGAATTCCGATGCAATGGTAGCAGACCAGAGTCGTGATTTCCTCAAGTTAGCAGTATATTGTTTATTTCCAGTCCTCTTATTTCTTGCCGTGAATGTCTTCAAGAAGGTGCGACGAACCCCGAAATCGCGCTCAGTCGCCATTCTCGTGTTGGGCGATGTGGGACGCAGCCCGCGAATGATGTACCATGCAGAGAGCTTTGCGAGGCTAGAATTTAACACCTATCTTATTGGATACAGAGGTGAGCATTGTTAGTATCGACTTGTCCAGACTGACGTTCGATACGTCAGGCTCCAACCCGATACCTTCGCTAACCTCCCTCCCGCATATTAGGTTATCCTACCTCTCAGAACCGCCACTGTTTGTTGCACGGATCCCTTTCGTTCTCGCCGCTCCGATCAAAATTTCGTACCAGATAGCCACAATCCTATACACGCTAATCTTTGACATACCCCGTCCGCCCGAGTTTATTATGGTGCAGGTATGGATATAAACGGGACCACGACCTTCAGAGCTCATTCAAATAATATTTTTTTAGAATCCCCCAAGTATCCCTACTCTTGCCCTAGTGTGGCTTGTCGGAGGGATGACCGGAAGTAAAATCATTATCGACTGGCATAACCTCGGGTATAGCATTCTCGCATTGAAATTGGGAAGGCTGCATCCGCTCGTCAAAATTGCAAAACAGTATGCCCATCACATTTGTGTCAAGCGTTCTTTCACGATCCTCTTTTAGATTTGAGATCATATTTGGTCGTTCTGCATATGCTCACCTTTTCGTCACCGACGCTATGCGAGGACATTTGATGCAGGAATGGGGATTGATGTTCGTCCGATTATCTACAGTATTGACTTACGGTTGATTGCTGCATTTCAGAGGACACAAGGCAGTCTTGCATGATCGTCCGCCCAGCCACTTTCATAAGTGCCCACCTCTAGACGTACACGAGGTACGACAGTGACTCTTCTGTATCTAATAGTAGCTGACACCTTTGGGGTAGCTCTTCCTGCGACTGGGACGCTCAATATCGCCGTCACTTGCAGCATTTCTCCCCAGTGCTTCGCCACCTTACTCGACCCAACTCACTGAAATAGTTGATTATCGTGGACTCCCACCGTCCACCATTCCCCCAGCTTCTCATGCGTCCGATCTCAGCTTGCTGAGTATGCCCAGTCTTCGAAAAGATCGCCCAGCGCTGCTAGTGAGCAGTACGTCATGGACACCAGACGAAGACTTTGGCATTCTCTTGGAGGCATTGAAACTCTACGAGTCTCGTGCTCGTGAAGTAAACGTTACAGATTGCGAGAAATGCGATTCAAAGGAACAACAAGTCTTGCCTCGCATATGGATGGTCATCACAGGCAAGGGTCCGCTTAAAGAACGATACATGACAGAAGTAAAGCTCTTGCAAAAAAACTGGCAGTATGTCAGGTGCACGAGTTTATGGCTTGAAGCCGAAGACTATCCCCTTCTTCTGGGTAAGCTGTTCATGCACGGTCACGAGTCCGTTGACTAATCTTATTTAGGCTCTGCTGACTTGGGCGTCTGTTTGCACTCAAGCTCGTCCGCGCTCGACTTACCGATGAAAATCGTTGATATGTTCGGATGCGGACTCCCTGTTTGTGCCCTCGATTTCGCATGGTGAGATCCTGCATGCTTAGATCTCTGTCATGTTGCTGACCGTAATTATAGCCTTCCAGAGCTGGTCAAAGACGGTATCAACGGTCTAATTTTCAGAAATGCATCTCAGCTTGCAGACCAACTAGAGGTGGGGCTCGTCCTCTCTATGATATCGATGGATACTGACCACGCATCATAGACCCTCCTCACTTCATTTCCTTCCTCACCTGCACTTGATTCCTTACAGAAATCTCTGGAGCGCGCATCACAGGTACCGCTCAATGTCGAGCATCATGCCCATAACCACGAACACCAGGAAGGTGCCGACTGGGAGTGGGGCTCCTGGTCAGAGAACTGGAACCGTGTTGTGAAACCCCTAGTGCTGACAGATGCAGAACGATTTAGTTGACCGTAGGTCAACTGTCAGAGTGAACCGTGACGGGGTTCTGTATGGAATCGTTTGGTTTTGATCAGACTTATAGGTTGCCATCTACCTACATTCTGAATTTCTGCGCAATATTGTGACTTTTTACCAGCGCTCGTTGTTCGTCTGCCAACAAGTGCCCCTTGAGATCTGGTGGGTGGAAGGGGCTCATCGTAAGCGGATTCCGGAACGGCATGAGGCCAACCCAAAACCAATCAAATGTAGCAGCACTGCAAGACTACTGATTGGCATTGCGGCAGCCTGACCAGGGCGAAATTGCCGATGAACATAGCATATATAATCTACGTTTTAAGTGAAATATGTATCACCGTTCTTGAAGCTTGAAGCCCGAGGTCAGTGCGTCACATTATTACATGTCATTTGAGTTGACTCGGATTCGTGTTCCGATAAAATTGCTTGAAGTACCAACCAACAGAAAGCCATGTTGTTGAGTGAGAGTTTCGCAAAGCCAGTGAGATTTGATAAAGGCAGCTTTCGTTCTCGGTCAAGAAATTTGACTACATGCAGTACACAATATACACAGGGTTTCTTGCAGAAGTTTGGGTACTTCGTTGTTCCGTGCATCACTTCGAATACATCACTCCGACAGATACACGAAGTTCCATCTCATGGCATCAGACTCATTACTGTTGGCCGGGACAACATCGATCTGTGCGCATCCTGTAAGCTGTGGCAAAATTTCAGATTGACATTAAAACCTACAGGCGTGCCATTACTCGGAGACGGGAGCAGCCAGGTTGCGATACCTCCGCCGGGCATTGGGGCATTCACCCTAAATGTAGGACTCAATACTCAACCCATGGCAGCTGTGATTCAATGGAAACACGTACACAATATAACCCCCTTGTCTCCGGAGTATAAATGCCGTTGGTGTTTTACTGTAAACCAGCTTATACGACTGAAGCCGAGTCAGGAGAAGTCCCATACATCATAGAACAATGGTACGCTTACGCTCCAGTTGACAGCAATGTAATCACCATCCGGCACGTCCGCCGACGAGCCTCGGAATACCGCCTGATTGTTGTCGTCATATTCGAGATGCCACTACATGTTTGATCAGTAACGGGACTTAGGAAATTGAGCCCGACGCACAACTTGCACGCCGCCCCAGAGTTTTTCGCTGCCATCGATGGCATTATTATTTCCTACGGTCACTAACCGATCCGTCCACTCGGCATTCACAATCTGGTAACTTCCTGGAGGGAGCGGATAGTCAGACATAGTCAAAAGAGTAGATGTGTGTGTATGAGGAGGCTGAGAGAGTGATGGGTGATGAGCTTTTGATTTCTCGTTTATATCTTCCAAACGTTCTTGATGTGACAGAACAACAAAGGGGGAATATCGTAAGGACCCGAGCTCGGACGCGAGTTTGGTGTACTCTTCCATTCCAGATCCTACATAATCAGACTGGGGTGGCAAGAGCGGTCATAAGTAGCTCGAATCAATGTGATGGCATTTTAGATTATGCGGGATTGTGATTATGCTCCCATACAAATATGTTTCTATGTTCGGAACTGAAAAGAGCTTTGCCTGTATATTGGGAGTTTGTGTAAATCAGAATTAAGCACTCGCCGGTTCAATAGTGGATGGAGGTTGTGTAGTGAACTGACCCAAGTAATAGAGTTAGGCAACCCAATTCAAAACTGCGGAATGCGAGCGAAATGATCGCGTTACACAAGACCATTACGAATGATGGACTTACCCCACACGACCACCCCACGATGCTGACTTCCAAGACAGCCTCTTCGGACGCGAGGAATGGAATGTCTCATAATCCAAAGCCAAGAGACAGGAAAGGAATGTTGACCTTGATTGGTATGGTCACCAGCACAAATACTTACCACATAGTATGCCTCGTGAATTCATCCTGTCAAAGATTGTACCGTTGATTACGAAGTCCGAGCAATAACGATTTGCTCCCCAGATCAGTGAAGACGGGGTCAAACAAACGGAGTTTATCAGGGCCGAAGCACTTCTGGAACTCCTCAGATCGGTATCGTGGCAACAATCAAGCATGATTCGAAATTCCAAAGGGCCTTGTGAGTCGTGAACTTAGCTGTAATCTAACTTCAGTGAGGAAAATAAATGATTCGATGCATTGCCTATTTTACATACTTACCGAACGCACGGTTGACGGGGACGTCATTAATTGCGGGGCTTTGTCAAGTTGTCCCTCAAGAGTCGGGACCAGCATTGTCGCGCATGTGACGGTACCATGTTGAAATCGACTGGGAGTGAAGCTGAATGACTAGTCGATGGTGGAATTGTTTGGTTTTGATCGGACTTGATATGTCCGCGACATATTCTGACTTCAAGATTGTGTGCAATAAGTACCAGTGACCGCGGTGGAGTGGCCTAAACCTGACAGTGCTAGTACTAGTGTGCCTGCGTGTTGCAAGCAAGGCAAGGAAGTCACGGTGGTGAAGAGCTACGCTACGACAACTTGAGCCCGAAGGACACTAGGTGGCTGACCAACCCACGGTTCTCACTACTTCAATAGTTTATGTTGTGGAAATTGGCAGTTAGTGGGTCCGAGATTATATATATATATTTATGTAACAAGCACACTCTGATGGGTGGAGGAGGCTCATTGTAAACCGACGACATGAGGCCATCCCCAAACCAGCGCTCAAAAAGCTCTGAGCAGCACTAGGCAACTGATGTCTTTAATTATAAATTGACATTGCGGCGGCGACCTGACCAGAAATTGTCAATCAACATTATATGATCTACGCTTCGAGTGAAATAGTTCTTGGAGCTTGAGACCCACTACTAGTGTCACGTTAATAGTGATTCACCTTGGCTCGAACTTGTGTTCTAGTTGTATGTTGGTGAGTGAGATGTTCGCGGAATTTGAGAAAGGCGGCTTTCGTTCTCAGTCAAGAAACTTGAGTACAGTTACGCGATAAGGGTTTCTCGCAGAAGATTAGGTACTTCGTTGTTCAGTGCATCACTTGAAAAAATTCCATTTCGCTCCAGTTGGTGCTGCCAAGCGTGATCTGTACGCATCTTGTAAGCCGCGACAAAATCTCATGTTTGGGTTGACATTAAGACCTACACGTGAACCATTCTCCGGAGACGGGAGCTGCCAGCTAAAGACAGCGTCGGGTACGTTAACTTTCACCCTGAATGTAGGTCTCAGAGCTGAAGCTATTATGCCATTCGCTAGTCAATGGAAGCACATACACAAAATAATCCCCTTCTCTCCGCAGCATAAAATTTGAAGGTTTGTCACTGTATACCAGCGTATACGACTGGAACCGAGTCAGGATAAGCCTCGCACATTGGAGAACAATAGTACGCTTACATTCCAGTCGACAGCAATGAAATTTCCATCCGGCACGTCAGCCGAAGAGCCTTGGAACGTCGCGTAACCGTGTTCAGTGTATCTGAGCTGCCACTGCATACATGCTTTATCAGCGATAGGACGTAGGAAATTAGAGCCCGACGCACAACTTGCACTCCTCCTACAAGTTTCTCGTAGCCTTCGATGGCATCACCACCTCCTAGGGTCACTAGCTGCCCCGACCACTGGGCGCTCTCAATCTTGTAGCTTCCGGGAGCGAGCTCGGAATTGTCAGACATGGTCAAAAGTGTAGATTAGCGTGTGTGTACGGGGGGCTGGGAGGACGGTAGGTGGCGAACCTCTGATCGTCGTTAATATCTACCAAATGGTCCCGATGACAAAATAACAAATGGGGGAACACCTTCGGACGCGAGTTCGGTGTACTCTTCCATTCCAGATCATCGTACTCGGTTCGAACCTGGGTGGCAATGAGCGGTCATACGTAGCTCGAAATATCAATGTGTCCTGGTAAGCATTCTAGATTGCGCAAGATTACGTTCCCATACAAATGTTCAGAACTAAAGATCTGAGCCTTTCCTGTATATTGCAAGATCGTGTTAAGCAGAATCGAGAACTCGCTGGTCCAATAATGGATGGTGTCTAGTAATCGAGTCAAACATTAGAGTTAGGGAGGCCGATTAAACTGCGACATGTGAGCGAAATGATCGCATTACACAAGAATCTTACGAATGACGCTCACCCTGCAATGTGTCATGAGCACTGCGATGCTGCCTTCCAAGACAGCTTCTTTGGACGCGAGAAATGGAATGCCTCGCAATTCAAATGGCCAAGGCGTGCTCAGGGCAGGACCAGCGCAAATAGTGTGGTCGATTTACGCTCTCAAAGATTGTGCCTTCGATTACGAAGTGCGTGTAGTAATCATGGTTTCCTCTCCGGCGCATGGAAGACGAACAAACAGACAAGATCTATCAGAGCGGAAGGCACTTCTTGAACTACATTTAGAAGTTGCAGAGTTCGAACAATGAACCACTATGCAAGGGGCTGGGTCATGTGACATATTAATCAAAGCAGTGAGTTAAATAAACGATGTCGATGTCTATTTTACACACTTACTGACCACTACCCTAACACATACGTCGTCGGCCGGAGTCGGCGGGACGGAAATACAATGACGCTTCGCTAGTCGGAACTAGGAACGCACGTTTGACGGGGACCGTCATTGATGTGAAGTTGCAGGAGGTTGCAGGGCAGTACCAGAACCATCGGGCATGATTGCGCCTCATTGTTAGAAGGAACGATTGTCTTCATTCTATTGGGTCTGACTAGGGGAGACTAGCGCCTCACGGGCTTGTTGAAATACGACTACCTGAAACAGATAGCTGTGACTGATAATTCTACCAGGTTCTACCACGGTGGATTTATGAGCGTATCAATGGAGCAGGGATGCAAAGTAGTAAATTTAAAACATTATCTCACCCCGGCTCCTTGTTTTGTCTAATCCTCTGTAGCGCGATCTAAACATATCAACTTTGTCAGATTCAGACTATGTTCTCGATTAGAAAGGCGATTCATGACAATCGACTGGCACCATACAAACCTGAAAGGGATCTCAGCAAGAAATAACCGTGGCTGCAACCGGTCGGCGGCCAATGCTGCTGCCTGGCCCTGGAGAGGAAGGGACCGAGACGGTGAGATGGACTTTGAGTGGATTGACAAGTACTGTCGTGCGTGTTCAATAGTTGAACGTTCTCACACAATTTATAGACTGCAATCCTCCAGCTGCAGAATCCCATCACAATTGTCGGATATCTTTACCGCTGATTCGTACCCTGTCCTCATATCCATATCAATAATCCCTACGAACGTGCATCGGACAACCACATGCGGTCTCCTCTAGCCCATATAGAGTCCCGAAATTGACGCCTCACCACGTACCAGGGGCCAACCTCCATTTTTCACGATGTCTACCCTGATGTCACCATCGAAAGAGGGTAGCTCGAACGACCATGATGTCGAAACAAAAGCTGAGCCTGAGGGTCTGCCGTTAAACCAGACCCGCGTCACACCCGTCAAGCGAAGTGGTTCGTGGACTCGCGTTATACCTGTTTGACTCTAACTAGAATTTAGGTCGCCGGAGGTTGTTTGTAATCATAGGCATAGTTTGTGCCTTCGTGGTCGTTCTTGCCTTGGGTCTTGGTTTGGGGCTCGGATTGGGATTGAAGAAGAAGTCAAGCTCGAACTATGTCACGACGAACTCTTCATTTCTCCTCGATCCGAATTTTGTTGTCACGAATACACCGACAACCAGATATTACGAATTCGTCATATCTGAAACAGTCGGCTCACCTGATGGTTTTGAGAGACCTATGTTGGTGGTAAACAGTATGCACCGTTACCCAACATACATGACGCTGATCCCACTGACTTCCGAATTTTAGACCAATTCCCTGGCCCTCTTGTTGAGGTGAACAGCGGTGATGAGCTCGTGGTTAACGTTTTCAACCAACTATCCAACGGCACTACTATTCACTGGCACGGGCAACTTCAAAACGGAACCAACTACATGGATGGCACCAACGGTATCACTCAGTGTCCCATCCCTCCGGGCATGAATTTCAGTACGTTGACTTCTTGCGACCGCAGTTTATGCGTCTAACATATTCAGCCTATCGTTTCACCATTAATCCAAACCAATATGGGACGTTCTGGTATCATGCTCATGCATCTACGCAGTAAATATCTGCAGCACATTGTGGTTTCTTCTTGGGACTAACAACAAAACAAGGTACACAGACGGTATTTATGGACCGCTTGTAATTCACTCTCCCAGCGAGCCTATTTATGGCCAATATGACCGCGAGGCTCTTGTTATACTTTCGGGTTCGTATCAACATTTTATTTTTATCTGTGTTCTCAGGATAACTCTCTTCTTTAGATTGGTACAATGTGATGTCCTCCGGATTGCTCACTCAGTATCTGAGTGTTGCTGGGATTGATGGATCCAACTATGGTGGAGTTAATCCTGGAGCAGAGCCTCCTCCGGATAGCGGTCTCATCAACGGCAAGATGACTGGTTCCTCGTTAGATCTTCAGCCAAATTTGCGCTATCGGCTTCGCCTCATCAATATGGGCACGCTGACGGAGTTCATGTTCAGCGTGGACTCGCATGTGCTGAGTGTCGTTGAGGCAGACGGGACCTCTCTTGAACCTGTGAATGTGCACCGTGTCCCCATACACGTCGCACAGCGCTACTCCGTTATCTTGACGACAAATCAGACCGCTGGATCGTATAACGTACGCGCGGAGATGCAGAGCACTTGCTACAAACTCAGTAATCCCAACCTCAACACAATGGTGCTGGCTACAATGACATACGGTGCCTCACCAACGACACCGAACACTCAGGACTGGTCAGATGCATTCCCTGCCCTTTGTCTCGACCTCAACAGCACTATGATCGTACCTCAAATTGCCATGAACCCACCTAACAGCACGCAAACTGTCATAGTCGCCGCGTCTTTCCAGCAAACAATTCAATCGGGTGGTGCGCAAACGCTGGCATTCATTAACAACACGAGCTGGGAGGCGGATAGTACAAACCCTACTTTGCTGCAGATGTCGAAGACCGGGATTCAGACCGCCTTTGACTCGAGCCAACTTATGGTTGTCAACGATAATATCACTGTCGTTGACTTGATCGTGAATAATTACGATGATGGTAGCCATCCGTACGTGTCATTGAATGCACTAGTGCTAGTCTCTTTTGACTGAAATTCATTTGCAGATTCCATCTTCATGGGCATGTATTCTGGATCATTGGTGAAGGTGATGGCAGTTACTTGCCTGGGGTGTCCCAACTCAACACTATCAATCCGCCAAGACGCGACACACTGACTCTTCCCGGTTATGGCTGGGTCGTCATCCGCTTCATCACTGACAACCCAGGTCTCTGGGCGTTCCACTGTCATATTGGCTGGCACATGGCCGCAGGGATGCTAATGCAATTTGCGAGTCTACCGAGCCAAATACAGCAGTTACAGATACCATCTTATCTAAGTAACCAATGCGGAGAGCAGAGCGGAGGTCTGTTGGTCAACTAGTGTGTAGAGTCTTTGAGCATACTCGTACCTTCTCGGAAGTCATGCGAACTCGACGATTATCGTGTACAGAATGATGATGTACGTCGAACGGTTGAACGTAAAGTGGAGGTGACGGTTGAGCGTACCTCAGACTGGAAAGAGACTCGTGATACAGTGACCCAGAATGCAGAAAAAACCAGCTGGCGCCCTCAAGCCTACAATCCCAACACCTCCTTGACACTCTTCCAATGGTGCCCAGGCCATGCCGCATTACCACTATCAGCATTCTCCAGGACGTCCTTGTCGACGTAGTTGTCCCACCCGGAGCTGGCCCGGCCCTGGTCGATCATGCCTTGCAAAAAAACCTGCTTGGTGTATCCTTCGGGCAGGGAGGTGACGTGCTCTACCGGAATATTCTTGGATGCATACAGGGCACCAATTTTATTGAGGGAGGTACGTTCCCCCTGGATGCGGAATGTGGCATCATGGAGTTTGGCCGGTTGGAAGGAGGTAAGAACGTGAGCAATAAAACCTAGATGGCGTGGTGTGTCACTATGATCACTGAAAATTATTCATCGTGTACCTGAAACGTCGTCCAATGAAGTGGAAGAAAAAGATGCATCACCCTTGCCCATGACCAAGAACTTTCCGGCGCCGACTGCGGTAAGCCATGGAATGAAGTCCATGAACATTCCGTTCTATGTTAAAAGGTGTCACTAGCTGTCGGGCATAGGAGAGACAACGGGCAGTTACATAGATGCGCAATGAAGGAATGCCCAGCGATTTCAGGTGGTCTGCAATAACGTGAGCGTTTAACAACAAACCAGGCACAAAACAAAAAGTCTCACCAGCAAACTGTGATTTGATCACCAAGTGACCACCCTTCCCTCCTTCCGTGGGCATGCCGTATTCAGAGGGAACGAAAAGCTTCACACCAGCTTCCTTAGCAGCATCGGCGATAGTAGACTGCGAAGGCAATGCGCCGTATGCCAATGCAGAAATCACGACCTCCACTTTATGCTCGCGAAGAATGGAAGCAACTGATTTGACGTCAGCATAGTCAGCCGTGACGATCTTAGCGCCCTCGAGGAGTGGGCTTGACGTCGATGCACTCGACGGTCGAGTAAGAGCAACTACTGAAGCACCTCGCTCAAGCAGAGCCTACCAAGCAGTTAGACAGACTAAGGAGGTACCAAGCGATAGTTAATGGGTCCCACCTTCACGATACGGCCACCGATTGTGGGGCCTGCGCCTGCAACAGCGAAGGAGGTGTAAAGAGACATGGATGGTATAGGGAGATAAGCCAGCACACTCAGTGGCAGGCCTCAATATTCGGTGAGGGAAAGCAGTTGTATTTTTGCGCTTTACGCTGCTCTGACATGAGAGCAATGTTACTTTTTAGTGTATGCCAACAGTAGGGTGTGATTCACTGATTTAAGTTGATGATCCCTAAACTGACACCATTGAGTAGCAGTTTATTTGCGTAACAAGGTAATGACCTCCACTGATTATATAAAATCGTTTACTCATAAATGAGTGCAATCGACTCAATTTCCTGTGGCCATAACCAATTTAATGCAAGTAATCTGATGTCGGACGACCTAGACAACTCTCGGCTCCTCACGCTGTTATCATGATGCTACTCACACACCTCCAACACTATCTACGACTATCTTGAACTAGCCGACATTCAAGCACTCTCATGCACCAATAAATTGTACCGGGACCGGATTGTATCATGGTTCGACATATTCCGCCCAAGGCTCAAAGGGTGAGCCACACTCACTGAGGTTGACGCTCAAGCATGCATTATTGTCTCCACCTTCCTTGAGAGTGTCGTATCACCTGGACACCTGAAATCTATCGCCCGCAACTTCCGTGAATACAATATCGACCCGAGGACCGCGGTGCATCTGCTGCGGTATGATGTCTTTCCCGCCATTTGGGTCGGGGCATTCTTGGACCCGGTTCCGGCCATGTTCCCTCGAAGTTGGCTCCGGGTGGTATGCCCTTTCCTGGTACTTTATCAAGCCGTTGTGGGAGGAGGTGATGAAGACACTCGAAGATGCTCGAGAGGAGGCGGGGCAAGAAAGAATTGCAAACGGGCACGCCGAGAGTGCCAGCGCACCAACGCCCGAAGGAAAGAAGGTTGCGAGTACCAGTGCTCTTGGGAAGCCGAGTGACTATGATGTCGACTGATTCTTGACGATTTTTCACAACTACAAGTTGAATTGTGTACTAATACACTATCAGCATAAAAGTTTGCAGTTGTTTGCAGTTGTTTCAGTCACTAATAATGGTGTACAATATTATAATCTCGTATATCTCACTCAATTGAATTCTTCGCGCTGATCACAATGCAAGCTCCAAAACGTATAATGGGACCGGTAACCCCGTGATTAATGTCGAATACATGGGCTGGAGCCTGGGAGCTGGTGAAATATGAGTGACGGACGCCGCACATCTTCATAGCAGACACAACTGTTAAGAATGAACTTGGTTCTCCCCCTAGTAGATAGTTACTAGTACAAGGCAGACCAAAAAGTAGAAGGAAGGTAGTCGGCAGTGTATGACGAGTTCGCGGTCAACAAAAACTGCCCTCGAAGTTGGCTTATTTTGACCTTTTAGCTCAGGTCTTGCTATGTATCGTATCATCAAGCACAGCACCAAAGCGAAAACACAAACATGACTCACATCGCGACCTGTCACTCAGGCTTCCAGCTCATCAAGAATCATGGAACATCGCAGTATGAAGTGAAATCCTTATAGCGTTGCAAGGCGCAAATGGTGAGTCATGGGATTGGATCCTGGATGCAAACAAAACCACTCATACTCACAGACACACAAACAAGGCCAGAGCAGCAATCCTTGTTCGTTTTGCAATTTGCGTACTGCGCAGCACATTTATCGGATGCACTGACAGACATGGATGCTGTCAAAGCAGTAGCAACGGCAATGAGGAAGGAAAAATGCATTATTTATGAAGTGATAAGGGATCTGCCAAAGGGGATCTCGGATAATGAAGGAGGTGGAATGGTAGGAGGACAACTTGCTTTTATGTCCTGCAAATAGCGCTGCGGGCAGAGGTCGGGGGTTCTTTCAATCAGTTTGGCAGAATGGTAAGGCCTGGGGGATAGCGGCGAGAGCGTATGCAGGGTCTACGGATAAACAAATACAGCCTCAATGGTGCAGGGAACGCTGTATGCGATGTACCGGAGGGCTTCGTCCACATAATCACGGTTGGAATGTTCATCCTTGGCGAAGGCAAGGTAAGACGTATTAGCAGACTCAGCCCTCCAGAGTCACGGTGTCAGTTCCGTGATGTGGTGTGAATACTAGTGGTCTGAAGTAGGTTTTGTACAGCCAGTCCGGACCCGACGGATTGGCCGTGCAGAAGAAATCATGAAAGGACTCTTGGTCACTAGATTCCTGCCTGGCGCTAGTCTCCCGTAGTCAGAGCCTGGCGCCATAAAAGGATGTTGTCCTCCATCTCAGAACCAGGTACGATAGTGCTTCCTGAATCCTGGTGGTGGGGTTTAAGTTGATCCTATTTGGTGACGAGTTGCGACGGAGGAGTAAGGGAAAGCGTTGGCACGAACTTCCGTGTTGATCGAAGCACCGAAACCTTTGTGGAAATTTGTTGTCAGGGTTGGATGAACAGAAGCCAGAAGGTTCGTAGCTGTGTATTGAATACAAAGGAACTGCCTAGAGTCCTTCCAGTGATGCTTCCTGCACAGTTTGAATGATAGAGTTCACGTCCATTGGAGTTGTAGAATGGATACATGCATTAATGACGCGACCACGTCGCGTCAATATTCAAACATTAATTTCAACATCTCCTATATTCTCGACGAAAAATTTAGTTTTCTTATTGGCTACAGGTCACGTGACTACTCCAAAGCGCGCACTATCCAAATTCAAACCTAGATTTACCAAGTTTACCTACATAGTAGTAGTTCTTGGGTGTCCGTTTTCGGAATTCGGAATCGACCCCTCTTCGTTCAAACACTTGGGGATGGGCAACCACGCGTCCTCTGACCAGCAACGCACAAAAAAGGCGCCGACGATGTCTGGTCGCATTGGTCATGCCTCGTCAGTACAAGCTCATGTGCGGCCGTCACCCCATCAGAGCAAAAAGCTAGCTTCTCAAACCAAGGTGAAATCGCGAGCAACGCGAACAGTCGAGAATGGTAGTGGAGCTGAAGACGACGACGAAGATGAAGATTACGAACACGGTTGTAAAGGTAAAGATGAAGATGACAAAGGTGACGACGAACATAAAGGTGACGACGAACATGAAGGTGACGACAAAGACGAAGACGACATACCGGGTGAAGGTGAAAGCGAAGGCGAAGATGAAGGCGAATGTGAGGATGGAAACAAAGGTGTCGAAGGCGACATCAAAGATGGTGACGATAACCATGAAGCCGATACTTCAATTCATGGTTCTTCGGAAAATGTACTCAACATCAAGGCTAATTCTGCGAGGTCATCGTCTGGCCACAGCAATTCCCCTCGAGAAGGGACATCACCATCTAGCTCCACTAGGGGTACTCTATCTCACTCACCACCTCCCTGTGCGCCTTCGCAGTCTCAGCCTTTTCCCCTGCCATCTTACGACCCCATCCCTTCCTTGGACCCGAGCATTAATCTTTCCTTGAAGGGTGATTTGCCATCAAAGGCAGAGTTAGAATCCTCTCCCGAACCTGACCTCCCTTCTGTGTCTGAGATGCTCGCAAAGACGCGTCCTCCGGCATCGCAGCCTGCCAAGTCCACGCTTCAGAAAGGTCGAGCGCAAGACTCTGCTCATGTTCCTGCTGCCCGTTCACAGGGGGATATCTCTGCGGACTTCTCGAGGTCACCGATGGCGATTCATGATCTACCATCTTCCCCCTTATTGCCAATGCCACAGCCCAAACGGCCGCGTCCCGTGGCTCGCAAGGTAAAGCCTCGTCCAATTGAGCCATCAAGCTCTTCAACTCTATCCCTTGCCGCTACTCCTGGCGATGAAAATGGGGAAAGAAACAAGAGTAATGGCAAGGGGAAGAGAAGGGCTTCTATTGAATCTGCTCGCAGTTGTAAAGAAGATGTCTCAACGGAGAACATCCGTCCCACAAAGCGTTCAAGGTTGGAGCGAGTTACGCATGTAGCGCACAAACATGAACAGTTCTGGATTCTTGATGGGAACACAGTCCTCGAGGTTGGAGGAGTGCTCTTCAAACTCCACCGTTCTAGGCTCGTTGATCAGTCGATGTTTTTTGCTGGCCTCTTGGACGAACAAGATGTGCACATGGACGACAGTGTTGTGGTCGAAAGTGATGAGCACGGGTTGGTATACCACCTGTCGAATACCACACCAAAAGACCTCGAGGCACTGCTACAGCTTGATAAGAACCCGATGTAAGGAAATTATTTGTTTTTTTTCCGATTTTTGTGAGATATTTACCGCCACCCACAAGGGCATATTATTTCACCCCCCCTACATTCCCGGCCTTGGCTGCCATCCTTCGTGGAGCAACTGCGTTGGGTTTCGACACGTATCGATCTTTCGCCGTGAAAGTCTTAGAGAATGCCTGGTCCTCGTCTCTCGCAGATTTCACCACGGAAACAAAACCTAATGCAGTAGAAGTCGTAGCTCTCGCGAGGACCTGTGGCATTGAAAGCGTGTTGAAGAGGGCCTTCTATGAAATGGTTCGGCTGGCAGGCTATGGTCTTGGCGACGGCGAGTTGGACGGTAGCGATGGAGGGTCCCTGGAAATCAGCCGCGCAGACGAAAGGCGTCTGGAACGCATGAGAGAGCAACTCATCTCAACCTGGTCACAGGCTGCGGTGCGCGTGGACCGCTCCTTCATATGCCCAAACCAACCAAAGGAGATGATAGACCATACCGCAGCTACCGGGCCAAGCTCTTCCACTTCGCCGACGCATCTCTCCAAATGTCCATCTCCGTCCTCGAAGCGTGACGCTTGGGAGAGGCGCGTGCACGATTCTGGACTCTACGACGAGTACCAGTTCGACCCCCTGTGTGGACTTCAAGCCCTGATCGACATCAAATGGGACGAGGACGAGGCCTGGTGCTTAGACTGTGTGCGCGCAAGGCGAGAAGCTTGGACAAGAATGCGTCAGAGAACTTGGGAGCGCATAGGAGTGTGGATGGGTCTTGATAACTGACTACTGACCAACGGCTGTGGCATTCAACGGACCTGAATCGATGGTAATTATCACGTATTTTGTACAAACGACCTTTTGAGATGTTTTGTTTGAACTTCGCACGCACAATGCTTGGAGTTCGCTGTGTGCAATTGACGTCGACCACACAATATTAATGTGTAACAATTAATATCCTGTATCAATTTGCCTCGTGCACTGACTAAAAAGTGGATACATAGTACAATGCGGAGTAAACTTTACTGCAGCACTACATCCACTAGAGTAGCATTGCCGCGACCACAGCGACTGCGGCTGCAGCAACCATGTTACCCGCATTGCTCGTCAAACCAGTAGCACTGCTGGTGGTTGTAGTTGGAGTTGGAGTTGATGTTGCAGATATATTAACTGGTGCAGGAGCATTGGCTGGGGTCAGCGTCTTGTTGATGTTAGAAGCAACGAAGGTTGGGCCGCTGCCGCCGCCAGTGCCGTTCGTAGGTGCTAAATAGGGGACGTAGTAGTCAGGGTTCAACGGTCCAGGGATGGTTCCGGTGATGTTGAGCTGGGGAAGGCCGGAAGATGAACCGGTGAGGTTATTGTTCTTGTACGAGGTGGCCGAAGCAACGAGGTTGAAAACATCTGACGATGCAGTCAGTACACAATGTCAAAAGGGGCGAAAGGTACGCACTGGATACGGTCTTGTTAGTGTCCTGACGACCGAGGTTACCGAGGTCCCAGTTGTTCTCAACAGTGGAAAGTCTGTTCGTTGATTGGTTAGTCTAGCACCCATGTCAAGTCCTAGTACTTACGTCGAGTAGTGTGTATAGAACGTTGCATCAGTGGTGTTCTTCATGTTCTGGGGTATAACTCCACCCAGGAGGACGCTGTATACCTGGTTTCCAATGGTATATGTCTCGTTTCTTTGCAAATCATGATTTTAGTTCAATTCCATGATGCCATAGAACGAGACGTACTCATCGAAGGTGAGCAAGATGAGCGTCCTGGCGGTGTTGAAGTTGGGGTCGCTGAGTAAGGGCACGAGCCAATAGTTAAGCCATGAAGCAGTATATGCAACATTAGTATCGTGGGCATCACTGCATAGCATCATAAGATAATCCACAGTGCAGTGATATGAGTGTGGGCATACTTGCGGAGGTTCGGAGTGATGAAAATCCATTGAGAAAGAGAATTATTGCCAACCTGTTCTAGGGTGAGCATGTCAACCTTGACATCACATAAAATGAGCGCATACATCGACAGCAAAGTCGTTGAAGTTCCTAATACGCGCCGCTCTGGTAGGGATTGTCGCAACGGAGTCGTATATGATCAATGGGTTGTGCTTGCGCACGTAGTACGTATATCCGTCGGCCGCGTTCGTGTAGTTGTATCCCGTATAGCCATCCGTGGGCATATTTTCCTGGTAAGACGCCCAGCTAATGTTCTTCTGGTCGAGCAAGTCCACAACGGTGGATATATTGGTGGGAATGTACTCCAGTGAGTCAGCACCCAGACCCCAGAAGTCACCACCAGCCACAGCGAGGTAATTTGGCTCACTTGGGTGGGTCACGCCGTAGTACCCAGACAAGGTAATGCCCTGCGCAGCGAGGGTCTGGAAGACTCCCTGAGAGGCTGCCGTAGCGAAGTCCGTATTCTCCAACCAGATCTGAATGAAGCGGTCGAACACCTTTCCGGGAACAACGGGCGTGTTTGTGAGGGTGGTGTTTGCAGCACCGATATAGAAAGGAGATTGAGAAGTCGGTCTACATGATTGAGATCAGAGGTGTCTGATAAATAACGCTTACAACACTTACGCAGGAGCTGGGGTGGTGAAGGTCGGTGCGACTGCTGCTGATGCAGTTCTGGCAAGGACAGCAAGGGTGACGACTGATGGCACAATCATGCTTTGAACTCGTTACGTCGGAATGGAAGCACGGGAGGGCAAGTTCAACATTTGATGCGCACCACGATACTTATAGGCCGTCGAAATTCTTTTGATCCTTAAGTTATTACATCCTTTTTGAGATGATGATACGCCTGTGAACAGTTTTTTTGTTTGCATGCGATCCAAGGACATTAAAGCGCTCGTCATGTGCCCGTGAACGTCAAGAAACCTAAGGAACGTTCGAGGCTGCAGATTACAGAATTATCACTTGGCTTTTCACGGTTACAGTGACCATGCTTACCTTGCAAAACCACCGATTCTCCACTGAATCCTATCGTCGTTCAAAGAGGGCCTGCGAATGAACCGGAGGTCATAAGGAGTGAACGTGGTCAATGATGAATATTAGGCCGCAAATTACCAATTATATATAGACGCTCGCGAAGCTTCTGCGTGGTCCCTTGCACGTTCTTCCACTGTCTCTCTAATACCGAGTTGTCGGATATATTCGCATTTCAACATGCGCTTCTGAATCTCAGGCGCACACCTGGTACTGTCCTGCTTCATAAGTGCACCTATTAAATTTCGAGTTCTCGGTGAAAGGATGGACGTTGGCACCATTGAAGGGCGCTCAATCGACAATGAGTCCGCCTCAAACGTGCGTCTCAGTTCCTGGGCAGAGACGGTGACTTTATATTATTATCCTCGCCGACGACGGCCGACGTCAATGCAAAAGTCGCGTGTGTACTGTGGGTAACAGTAGGTATGTTTCCCTCGCTGTTTACTTGCACAATGGGTCACAAGGCCCTTCGGGTTTCGCATCGTGATTGATTAAATGTTGTTCTTCCACGCAGGGCCGCTATACCATATGCTTCCGAGTCGCGGGCTGCCTTGTTGTGCGCTTGTCTTCCCCTGAATAGGCATATATCTGTTCTGGTACTCTGCGAGCGACTATCAGGATTCAGATGGTCATTCGAAGCATCTGTTTCGTGAAATCTCCCAGAACCGTGTTGAAATCGGCCTCATCTTTCGTCTCTATACTCCGTGACTACTTACTATTGTGGACACTAATCATATCTGCAACTTGTAAATGCACTTCAAAGAAGTGCCTTCGGCTCCCTTTCGCTTGTTTGTACGTGTTCGGCCCATCTGGGGAGCAAGTCGTGAAGTAAGTGTTATTGCACGCATTTTCGTACTAGAAGGCACAATCTTTGACAGGGGCTATAGTGCGTATCAGTGACCACGCCAACATTTGTCCTCTGTCCCGAACATGTTTTGGTCTTTTGAATTGCGAGGCACTCCATTCCTTGCGTGAAGGCTCTCCTAGAAATCACGTTGGAGTGCTTATAACAACTCATGGCACATTGTATGGTGAGCACCCTTGATACGTCCTATTTTAATTCCGCATCTGGGGGCAAAATTGCACGAAGGCTCTCTTTGACAGCAATAGGAATTTACGAGGCCTAGTCTGCTCGCGCTAGTGACCCCTAAGAATTTACGACCATTCATTCAACCCTAGTCTAAGCCGAGCACAAGGAGCTGGAATGGAAGAGTACATCAAACTGGTATCCGAGAGCTCCTCGTTGTGCTCTAGAAGCTATTGTTACGACCATTTAACCCCGAGCACGACTCCGACTCCGAGTATCTGGAATGGAAGAATACACCGAACTCACGTCCGAGCGTTCCTTGCGGTGCTTCAGGAGCCGTGTTTACGTACGACTATTCATCCAACCTCAGTCTGAGCTGAGGGTTGCAAGTGTCTAGAATGGAAGAATAAAGCGAACTCGTGTCCAAGGGCTCTTAAGTTTGTGGCGCGCCAGAAGCTGTGTTTACGACCATTCATTCAATTCCAGTCTGAGCCGAGCACAAGGGTCTGGAATGGAAGAGTACATCGAACTCGCGTCCGAGAGCTCCTTACGGCGTCCCCCCTTTTGTTAACTGTTTCGTCATCGAGAATGGTCGGCAGGTATTAAAGATTAACCGAAGGCCTCGTCGCCTACCAGTCTCCTACCTTCCTCATACGCGCATATTCATCTGTTCTTGTAACCATGTCTGATTATCCCCTTCAACCCGGACAATACACCATCGAGAACACGCACCATGTGATGCAGTTGGTTACTGCGGGAGATATCATCCACGGAGACAGAAGATCCTCCAGTGCCACTCAAACCGTGCGTCAGGCTCAACTTCCCTGCCTCCCCGCTGCTGATCACAGACATGTAGTGGAAACTCACGTACGATCACGACGGCTTCGCGATGTTCCAAGGCATTCCTCCTAATGCGGCGGATGGAGATTTCATTGGAATAGACACCCAGGCAAGTTAGCCAATTGTCTTTGATGTGCAAGACTCCTGTTGACTCGGCCACAGGCGATGCAGCTGGTGTATAGCAAGGAACCCTCAAGGTTTGTACTGGAAAAATTGGAGGATATGTATTTTAGGTACGTGCTTCCAGTGACTAGTGAATGGCATAAATTCAGCATTGAGCCCTGCATTCAGGGTGAAAGATGTGTTCTCGGACCCGTATGGAAGGCACCTTTACTGGGAGCTCCAGTTTAATAAAGATCCTGTAAGTTTTGACGTCGATCTGAGTGCCACCGCTCACGAGATGCGCATACAGGTCATACTTGCTCCAAACGCGGGGGTAGGAGTGACATGGTTGTTTGCGTAGTGATGCGTAGGACAACGAAGTGACCGAATTTCTGTAAGAAACCCTGTATCGTGTACTGAATGTAGTCAAATTCTCGTACATCTTCTTGACTTAGACCTGCCGCCACTCATATCTCATCATCCCCGCGAAAACATAGGCATGCAAACAAGGTCATGCCTTTCTCCGCACTTGGTGTTACTCTGCACATCGTGTAATCAGAGCTGAATACCAAGCGTTCAGGAGAAACATCAAACATGGGAAATGTTCACCTTCTCAAATCGTCGCTGGAATGAAATCGACTGTAATTCCCCTTCTATAAGAACCAACTCATGGTCCATGGTAGGTGTGACCGACAAGCTAAGCCCGAGGTAGCTGGAGAACAGTGTGATTATCGCACACTGTGACTACCTCTCATGATTGATGTCGTCCAACTCACAATTTTCCCCATGTCACGGATGCTAAAGCAAGTCGGCTGAGTATTGAGCAGCAAAGGAAGCCGAAGATATGACTACGTCAATCTCATGATGAACAGGTTCCACCGCGGCTACGTCTGTGCAGTCAAGTAGTGATTGTGCCCTAGTATGCCACGCTTTAAACCAATGTATGGCTTCTCGAACATTTATGCACATACGCACACACGTGCAAAAATGGATAAACAAAACGGCGCACCGGGTAGACATAAGTACAATATGATCGAAGGTGCAATGGTGCGTCGATTCGTTCATCCTTGACCAAATTATTTTACTGTCAGCGTGGGAAGGCGAGAAACTTCGAAATCGACATTATGTCGTAGAGTAGTCACTGGATGAGTGGATGGCTTTGATGGAACCTGATGTGAATGCAATGATATCAGACAGACTCTCTGCCACGCGCATCCGTTGTGTCGGCCCATCTCATCAGGGAGCGTCTGCACTGCTGTCGTAAATTCGACAGTGGTGCCTTGGCCCTTGAACTTTAGGCTATAAGTACAGTCAGATAAATTGGACCAGTGATGATCATGCAAAAACTACTCAACCAAGCTGAATGTGTGAAAGTTCAACTGATCGAGGTCAGGTGTTTCCAATGTACGCGGCGCGGGACAAGGAAATCCTTACCTCTGGTTGACCTCTGGAAGTTAGCGTGGGGACAACGGGTTACCTAATGACTTAACCTTGACGGTCCTTTAATTTTACTTGTGGCAGTGCCAGTTTTCGCACTTGAGTATCTCACACCCAATAAGAATAAGTAACCGCTCTGGTACTCAATACAACGTCCTTTCGTTTGCAAGCACTCTCGACTGTATGGAAGAGTCGTCCTAGCCGCATTGGTAATTATGGTACATACCCCATGAGTTTGGAAAGCCTTTCGACTGACTTACAGTGCCTCTAGGTCCACATCAATGACAAGAAGTTTGCCTGGTACCCACATTTCCCCGGACCGTCCTTCATATCGGTACTGACTTAGGTATTACAGCGAGTCCTGTATCAAAGGACATCGTTCCTCCTCTTGTCATCACTCTGAACGGCCGCTGTTCGAAGTAAAGAAGAAAGGGCGCCCAGTATCGCAGTGTACAACATGCCGCGAACTGCGTCACTCAAAGCGATTCCACTCAAAGTGCACCTGTAACCCTAGGGAGGTAGTCGACAAGATTCCTATACCAGCAGCTCGCCCAGACAAGAAGCGTATGTCGCAGCGATGTACTAATACTATCACTCCTGAACCAGAGTCTCGCAGCGAAGCGCTTTATGCCAGCAGTACCTACCCTGCCGAACGGAATATCAGATGCCTTAGTCAACTTCGTCTTCCTTGCGGCCTGCAAATGCAAGACAGACAGGTAACGATAAATATTTGGTATCTTGCTCGCACTATGACTTACAGTTCTCCAGTTGATTCACTGCTAAACCCTTGCCATTGCAACTATGTTTGGCAGTGCCGTTGCCGATCCGTGCCTCCCACGGGTTCCCCGGCACCTGCGACTGAATCATCTCCCAACGGTCTAGCCATACTCGCCAAAGCAGCTGCTATGTTCCATGACGATATCGTGTCATATCCAACAACCCAATGCCCTGAGGAATCTACAGTATCTTCAAAGTCGTGCTGTAGCAAAGATGCTCGTCCTACCGAAGTCAACACAATTATTCCCTCGACTCGTTTTGATCTTCCCCCCGTTCATATTTACACTCCTGTGTTAACGACATCCTCGTCTTCAATGACAGTGCCCGATTTCCCCGTAATCCCTCCCTTCAGCGCTTTCAAGTCCATCGCTGGGTCTGGGTGCACTTGTGGACTTCGGTGCTCTTGTCCAGGCTGCAAGGAGCATCGTGGGCCTGTTCACGCTTCGAAAGATTGTGCTGATGGGTGTACACATTGCGTCGACCACTCAGCAGGTGTTGAGCTACCAACTCTAGAACAGGGTGCTGGCGGAAACAGCATGGTTGATCAATTCTTCGCTCGGGCTGCATCCCTTCCCATTCCTCCAGTCAATCGTAAAGTCGGGGTTGAGTTTGATCCAACAGACGTTACAATCTATCCTGTTGACCTTTTCACGGAGTCGCTCAGAGAAGACGAGGGAACGAGGCGCGGCATTCGGACTAGTGACCGTGCCGAAGCTTGAGTGCTGTGGGGGACGGTGTGGTTGTCCATACGGTGGTTGCGGATGTGGACAATCTTGTGACGGTTGTCCTGATGGCCAACTTATTCAAGGTCGACCGGAGCCTGTTTGTTGACGCCGGAAGCGGGGATTCGCCCGCGTGTATTTTTTGTGTGCATTGGATTTTTGGGTGTATGATACAAGTTCTAGTCACATTGAAATTTTGATCTCCTGCTTAATACCATCATAGCAGGACCCCGGATAACACCTATCGGTGCTTACAACGTCCTGACAAAATAAACCGAATGGCTGCTTCGAGCTACGACGTGTGCCATCATAGGTCACCATGTGGTAGCATGCTATCGAGGGACATACATTCGTTTCGCAGGTTTTTCCGCTGAGTCTTGAATTATCGATAGAAGGAGCAAAAAATGTGACAAAAACTCCACCGAAATCCTACCGCAGGAGGCCATTCTCTGTTGGCTGGCATGCAGCGTCTACGTCCACCATTCCCTTTCCCGAAGAAAAGCGTCCATCCTCTGAGCCTCTCGATTTTCTCAGAGTCAAGCTTCTGATACCTTCCCCATCTTCTGCCATCGTCACAGGTTGGGGCTGAAACACTAGGTTCAGGAATCACCGCAGATAAACCATACCTGTCGACAATTATCCATCACGAATACCACGGCACTGTTCCAGTCGACTTTTGGGCCCGGTGTCAGATGTTTTTCTTACATCTTGCGAGTTTCCCTGCTTTGATGAAACGCACAAGGAAAGCGGCATAGATCTATGATATATTCTTGTGGTCTATAACACGCAGTATCCTCAGCAGTAACACCAATAGGCCACATAGCTAAGGAAAATACGTACCGTGTAGTCTCCCGTAGTCAGACCATATACATAATACTAATAGGTAGAAGGAAGTGACAGTCCGAGTCGTCCCTTCTTTATTATGTGTACCGTAGTAGGGACGACTGTCTTCATTCTATTGTGGTCTCCCTAAGGGAGACTAGTGTACCGTGGCCAGGCAAGAATAATGATTTTTTCCAACCTATGTACCTCTGGACGAATTGACCCCCTGAAACTTGGGCTATCATTACGGTACACCGCGTCCGCCCTATCCTTGCCTCCGTTCTATAGTTTTTTTTTTTGGGGGGGGAACTTCCCCTACTTGTTGTCCATCGAGGTCCACAGCAAGTTGTGCGCGCCAGGGCGTCGGGTTACTTCCCAGTAAATATTAATTTGGAACTTTCCCTCGCCGAGGTCTCGTCTTAGGCTCACCTTTTTCAGTTATGTTACTTCATGCTTGTACCACTCCACTTGCATAATGCACCCCGTTTCTCTGTCTAGTGGCTCTCGAGATCCACCCGTATCTGTAGTCCCTAAAATACGATTTACTGCGGGGGTCTCGTGTAACATATGCATTGTTCAGCCCTCGTCAATGTTGACGCGTTCTCGCCACCCTATTACTGTCTGCCTACACATGTCGGTTTACTTCCGCAATTAAAGTTCTTTGGGAGGGGGATCGGTATAATTTTCTCTTCAGATCAGAGTTCACTGATGGTTTCCACTGCCCTTGTGACAGTTCCAGCAGTCGCAATAATGCTCAATACCCACGGCGATCCATATTCGTATGTGGAAGCTCGTTTTCGAATCTACATACGCTGTGTTCACCGCGTCAAGCTCCACCCTGCTCCACAACTTGACAAACAAGGCAGGTGTCGTGGAACGAAGAAGTGTGGAGCCCGGTGGCGTCAGTGTCAGTACTTAAGCGAAGTTTTACCGGGAGCCTCAGCACCTGAACGCAACTTGATGAACACATCTAAGCACAACACTTCGTTAACTAGAGACACTAGGGAATTACATGGAAGACGGGTGGGGCATGGATACAGGAGGCGAAATTTGGTTCGATAATTATCGGTGCACAACAGTGAGTGATGAGTACGTCTATGTAGTGGAAATGGGGTGCGCATTAATTTATAACCACCCAAAAAACAGGGAAAAAGCAATGTCTACTCGGGGCATTGCATGCTAGTGGCGCTACCGTGAGCGATATCTTTTCTCTTTTCTATCCGGTTCCGCATCATACAGGTTTGGTGCAAGCTCAAGCTAGCCAGCTAGCTAGTTGTAGATATGGCTGAAGAGATAGGCATCATGGACACGGGGATGGATGGAATACGTTGGCCAATGGCTGGGGACAGGAGAAGATAAGAGGAGACATGGACCGCGAAAAGCTAAAGAGTCATTTATGAACAGATCACAGGTATACCAGCACGCAGACTTACCTCTAACCGTTCTGGGCAAGGGAAATTCGCTCGATCACTGCTTCGCAGTAGCATATGTTCCACCCTGTTGTGGTACTATAGGTCCCATACTCGGGTGAGTTGTGTTGCCACTTTCAACTGTCGATACCCCACCAGTTCCACTTGGTAAAGCCTGTGGAGTGCCAGCAACCAGGTCAAAAACAGCAAGGACTTGTTCGTCGCTAGGTGTCCTGCGGTTGAAAGTGGGGCGCTTCGCGAACAATACAGTACCGGATTTATCTTCCTTAAGAAGTTCGGTGGGACTGGGGCCACGTTTCCACTTCGACGGCGACGATGAAACGACTGACGAGGTTGATACTGTCGTGAGGGGTATCTGGCCGCCACTACTACTGCTCGCCGAGCTCAGGCCACCAACCGCAGGGGACGAGCGCGTCCGATCGCGAAAACCTTGCGTGCGACGCATGCCAGAGATCTCCATGCGACCCATGTTCACGGAGGGTGTCTTTCGGATATCGCTGTCTTCCAATCTACGCCCCTCCTCGCTGATATTCGACGCATACGCTGGTTCTGGACTGCCCTCGCTCCCAGTACTTTCCCCCCACAACTCTCTCTCTTCATCGACCATCATGAGGGCGCCCTCGATAACCGCCGCGTGTACGAACACATACTGCCGCAAGCTCTGGCACAGACTCATCCGCTGCTCGCGCATGTCCTGCACGACCGTCCAGATAGGGTTCACGTGCGACATTAATGGTGAGGGTGACAGGTCCTGATGCAGCTGCCGCGGAAGCTTATAATCGATCACGGCGTGACCCGCCGCACGTTTGTCCAGCTCAGATGGCGCCAGTTTGGCGTCAGGAATTTTCTCCTCAACGAGCTCAGGCACGGGAGGCATCGAGAACGGCGCGGGGTGCCCAGCGGACTTAGCCTTGCTGATTCCCTTGGGCTTAGGTATGGTGCTCGGCTTCGTTGTCGTTTCCTGGCCTGATGCAGCATTCATCGTAGGGGTCGTTGCAGCAGTCAACCTCAACCCGATCTTTGACGACACCACATTCTCCTCCGACTCGTCCGACGACACTTGGCTGCTCTTCCCACTACCAGCTTCCACATCTGCGCTCCCCCCGCTTTCAAAACCTCTTTGGGGGCTCAACAACTCGTCCGAACTAGGATTCGAGCTCGTGCGCGCAAGAGGGTCATCACCCTCGAAAAACGCGCCACCACTCACTCCACTCGTCGTAGGAAGTGCAGGCGTGGAGAAACTCGCGATGGGGGATGAACCAATGATCTGGCGTGCGCGGGGGTGCAAATTCAAATTGTTGACGTGGCTCTTGGCTGGCTGCAACGGGGCAGATGAAGAACGCGGGGGTCGATCGACGTCCATGGGATCTTCGTCCTCGTTGGCATCACGCAACGCCGATGGCTTGTGCAGCGACATTCGAGGCTTCTCGCTCGAAAAATCGGATCCCATATTCGAAAGCGAGGTCACTGAGCTGTCTCTCAGACGAGAGCGCATGAGGCCCATTAGTCCCGACGACTCGGTGCTACCCCAGAAGCCAGAATTGGATGAGGTATTGGTTCCAGAACCTGAGTTGGAGACGGATATAGAACCAGGACCAGAATTGGATCGAGAACCGGAGTGAGAGATGGAGACGGAGGAGGAGGGTGGAAAGGCTCCACTGCCGCTGCTACCACCACTCTTTCTTGAGCCAGATACTGACCCGCTCCCTGCCTTGACGCCTACATCAATGCTACTGCCACTCTCCACAGAATCGTCGGCGGAATTCAGCGCAGACGGTGCACTGCTATTCGATGCGCTCCCGGGCGAGCGGTCACGACTGGGGATAGGCAAGCTTAAAGACATCGAGATGGGCAAAGGTGGAGGCAACTCTGTCTCTGCTTCTCCTTCGACCGGGTGCGTCTGATCCAGCACCTGTTCAGCCCACTCCCTCGTCGAGCTCTGCCACCTCGTATCCAGATCCGCAGAAGTCCTATCCTTTGTCTGTTCGCCAGCATCCGCATCCTGGGCCATTCCTGTAAAGGGCACATGCACGACAAGCGATTCTGAAGAGTTCGTCTCGCCTTGGCGGCGGGATTTCTTGCGGTCGCCCATAACGAGAGGGACAGTCCCAACGATCTTCTCCTTATTTTGTTCTTGCACTTGGTCCTGGTCCTTCTCCTGGATCGCATCCACATCCATCCCACCGCTCTCCGTCCCACTCCCACTCCCACTCTCCCCAACCACACTCACACTCCCCTTCCTATTAACGCCAACTCCGGCGCGCGCACGAGCCCTAATCTCTCTCCTTTGGTTCATCTCCCTCCTAGTCGCATCCAACACGGCATCCACAGCAATAAATCCGCCCGTCCTGCCCACACCCGCTGAGCAATGCAACAGCACAGGCGGCGCATGCCCAAGCGCAAAGGTAGCAACGCCCGTCTTCGAGTCCAACTCAGGATGCCGCCACCCTCTCCGCCCGCTCTTCCTCTTCGAACCTGCGTCTCCAAGCGGCGGGGACGAAAAAAAGTCCTCTCCTCGCCCCATCTCAAAGCTCCTGCTAGAAGATCCAGAGCATGGCGAAAGTGAGCCAGAACCGGAGGCATACGAACCACAGGGTGATGGACCAGGTGTGCTTTCCTGGACAGCACGCTCCACGCGCTTCACGAGTTCTAACACGCCGCGAGGATCATCAGGTACGTTCATATCCGGCCACTCCAGATACTGCAGGTGCGTCACTTTTCGAGGTGGGATCGCTGGGTACCCTCGATGGCTGAGCGCAAAGGTCCTCACGATCATGCTTGGCTGCTTTGAGCCCTTGTCACACTCGCGAGGGGACATGAAGAACCCGGCGTCAGCGGGTGTGTTTGCGGATGCTGAGGGGGAGATGGGTGGGGATGTGCTGAGGAGCTGGAGTTGAAGAGGTCCGTAGGATGAATCTGTCCAGTACGTCCCGCATTTAACCATCGCGTTTTCGATCTCGCGCGTGAGCATCACGATCACGTGGACGTTCTGTTCCCAGACGAGACTAATAATTCGTTTCGTCAGCATTCACGAAGACATGGGTGGATAGGAAACGGGACTCACGTCCAAAAATCGACGAATGTCGCGGGTAAGGGGCCTTGCGTGGCGATGTAGCGCTTGCGCGTGCCCAGAGGCTGCACGTACGACGCGTTCACGTAGTCATCTACAGGTGACGAGTCACGTGGGTTGTCTTTCGGAGGGACAACCATCATGTTGAATTGCGGCAAACTCAAGCCAGCAGCTGCATGTGGTCCCTGGGTGCTAGCTGACGCAGGTCCACGCAGCAAAGGCCCATAGGGCGTGTAGGGGGGCATGACCAGCGGTGAGATGGTTTGGGGCCCCGCACTCTGGGGTGATCTTGGGTGGGTACTCAAGATTGAAGGCGACAAGAAACCTCCGGAACGTTGTTGCGTGCGCGTGTCTACCCGGGGTGGCAGTGATATTGGGGCGTCTTCTGGGATCGAGGGGATCTGTGAACTTTCTGGGACGGTTGGAAAGGAGGGAAAGGTTGGGAAGTACGCGTCACTTCCGCCACCATCACCGCGCGGGAATGTCATCGGTACACCCCCACGCATAAACGAAGACGAGGAAGGACCGTAAAAGGGCGTCATAGGCATGGAGAGGGGAGTATGGAACGCGGATGCTGAATAGAACGGTGTCATCGGCACCGAAGACGGAGGCGCCAGACCTGACAACGACGGCGTGCGGATGTGATGTCTATCGACGTTCATGAGCATATTACCTTGCCCTTCTGGTGCGTTGGGCGATGGGGCACCTGACACCGATGCCAATCGCGATTCTAGCACAGATGCGAATGTGGGGCTCGAGGGAGTGGTGGTTCCACCAGGAGAAGCGGCTTTCTTCTTGTCCTCCTTGTCTCGCTTGGAGCTGGGCCCGGGATGCGACCCTTGGTGACGGCCATCGTGAATACGCACACGAGCATGCTCAAAGGGCCATATGTGGTTGTACCTGAAGAAAAGGGATGAGCATGAGATTGGTGTTGATAGGAAGTGGGGATGACCACGTTAATGCGAGGTAAGTGTAACATGGCCAACAAGGGAGAATACGATCACCCGCGTGAGACCACCGTCAAGTACTCATCCGGGATCGTCAGATCCCAAATGGTGGAACGGCGGTGACGCACGAAAAAGTCAAACGGATCATAAGCGATGACGTGGATGGGGCCCCGCAATATTCGGGAATGCCATGTCATAGCGGTGACGCAATGGGCGCGATAATACGCGGAGCCAAAATATCACACACGAAGAAAGTGGGACGACAGCGGAACAAACACGGCGACAAGAAGAGAGATTCCCACCTGTTCTTGGCACCTTTCTCGACGCCTGCAGTAATACTAAATGGAAATGCGCCATGGACGGGCGTAGAAGGAAGGGTCTTTGCGCCTCCTGCAGTGATAGAACGCGGGCCGACACCAACGATGCCTTGCCCACCCTCGCCCAAGGTATAGGCTTGGCCAGCAGCGGCATATGCGCTGACCTCGCTTTCCCTTGCATGATGTTCCATGACAGTTCTCAAACGCCGCTGCTCTGCCAATTCTATGCGATAAAATTGCATGGCAAGAGTTTCAGCGCCTTCTTCAACGTCTGGATCATTCGAATCTGGATCAGATTCATGGGGATCATCAGAGCTCTCGCTGCCGCTCTCTACACTCTTTCCACCTGGGAAAGAGGAAGAGGAAGGACAGAGGGCTGAACGACGAGCGATATCTTGAAGCCAACGAAAGGGAAGGTCGTTGATGCGTCTACGTATACGCCTTGGAAGGCGTAGAGGGATGCGTTCAGTGATACCCTGGCTGAGTTCCAAGTTCTGGCGAATGGTATCGAAAAATGGGTTCGCAGCGTTCACGACGGCTGGAGTGCCGGAAGCAGCGTTTGCAGCATTGGTTGTAGAGAGTGAAAATGCGGCTTTGGGGAGATGCTTTGTGCGCAATGCACCAGAAGAGGCGGTGCCTTCTTGATCGTCCTCATCAGGACTAGGATGGTCAGTGGTGGCGCAGTGGCGTGCTTCTCGCCAAACTGCTTGAAATCCACCTTTGACCCAGACGAGTTCGCCGGTGAAACCCTCTGCACGAAATTTTCGAAGCAGACCAGCAATATTGCTGCTATCTGGAACGAGGACAGAGTCAGCATCGTATACCAATATATGGTTTGCGGATGGCCATGCAGCGAATCTTGCACGTGCAGATGAAGAAGGAAGCATCTGAACGAGCTTTGAGAGTCCGAACAAGGGACGTTTGAGTAGGGTACTAGGTATGCTAAGGGATAGGGCACGGTGGAGACGAGCGGCGGTATGGGCAGCATGTGGGCGGATATCGAGTATGAGGGTGGAGGGGTCGGCGAGGTAGACTGAGAGGTCAGAAGGGTTTACTGGGGTAAATGTCGATGATGAGGGGGGCTTTGAGGGGGTAGGAATTGACTTTTGTGGTCGTAAATGAATTTGTGGAGAAGAAATTTGAGGTGGATGTTCGTCTGGGA
Organism: Suillus paluster; assembly: GCF_016628075.1. Taxonomy (NCBI): domain Eukaryota; kingdom Fungi; phylum Basidiomycota; class Agaricomycetes; order Boletales; family Suillaceae; genus Suillus; species Suillus paluster. The sequence continues at coordinate 33,636 of NW_024537591.1, read as the reverse complement.
TGAGACGAGCGGTGAGAAGATCAGAAGATCCAAAACGTGCAGCGATAGCATGAGCAAAAGAAACAATATTCTCTTGATCTGTATTTGATTGACCTCGTCCTTGTCGACCTACGCTAGAAAAGAAATCGTCGTTGCTCATCGCGAGCAACAGTCCGGAGGAGGTTTACGTTCTTGGTAGGAGTTAACGTACAGGTTTTTTTTTGACAATCATCCCCCTTCGTCACGGGTTATGATGTCATTAAGGGCTAGACAAGGTCTAGATTATTGACGTCACTCGAGCCATTCCGTCGGTCGTCCTTCCAATCATACATTCGTGTGAAAAACATGCTATAAACGGTTCAAACTCGTCGACAGTTCCGTCACCCAACTCCGCACCGTGTTGGAAAATAACCCTCTTCCTGGAACTTTGCGTCTCTGACAACTGCCGCGGATTCCAAGTAAAACGCCTGCAGGGACTGTCGTGTCATAGATTACAGGGTAAGCGCGCGAATTTACTCGTGAAACATGAACGCAATGGCCTTGCCAGCGAGTCCCAACCAATCCATGTCCCCGGTGCGGTTTCATTTCTCTTCACAATTTACGCCGCAGTGACGCGAAGTCCATGCCGTCTATGGGTCACCGGCGCCCGCGTCCGTGTCTACGTAAGTGGCCTTTCGCTCAAAGTACTGAACAACACCCATTCAGATTGGAACGTTCCATCAACTTGGGCCCCTCACTCTCAGATTGGCAAGCTCCATATCACAAGAACCGCCACGGTCCTTCTCCTCACTGCGGGGATACATGACTCTAGTCCAATCCTAGTCACTTGATCACCGTATCTCGTTCAAGTTCACACCAAGAGACAGCGCCCCACGCGGTGCTCTATATAAAGGCCGTGTACCCTGTATACCCTGTGTACCCTGTGCTATATCGTGAAACATGCCCTTGCTACAACCCAACGTGCATTGTGCGCGTCCCAGCAACGTTCAGAGCTTGGAGCACGAGCAGGGGCCAGGGGCTGTGGGAGGGGATCACTGCTTGATTGTTCGCATGATGATATGTCAATATGTTATCTACATGCATGAGGTCTTTGAAAACCAGACACTCCCACAGTGGGTCGAATGATTAAAAACTAGAGAAGGACCCGAGCTTCCCCGGCAGCAACCTTGTTCAATAGGCATTGTACTATCGTTGTATTTTTTGGGGGGAACACACTGCCGAAGGTGTGGTATACTAATAATACTTTGGAGAGTATGAGGTCTTTGAAAACCATGCAGCTGTACTCTTACATACAGTACTTGGGTCAAATGATCAACAATTATTGTTTTTTCTCTGGCACACGACTACCAGATAGGCCGCGCGGGTGTATGTACTACGCGCCATGTGGAACCGAAGACGCCCTTTACTCACAGTTCATACTAGCGAACTTTAGCTAGCTAGTAACTACATATCGCTTGCACTGCTAGGCTAAGTTTTGTTCCACATCCAGGGCCACGATGAGGCTGGCTACCGTTCTCTTCTCCTCGACCCTTCTGCTAGCAGCTAACGCAGCATCTGCAAGCGGGGCAGATTACATTCGCGCTCATGGCGCTCAAGGAGTCAATCTCTGGAGGCTAGCCACTCGAGAAAGAGAAAGACAGAAGCTCGGCCAACTTGAAAGACCAGCTCTACTCGTCCAGGATAACGCCAACATCGGATTTATAGCGGACACCGAGGAACCCAACGAGTTCCCAGATCAATGGTTCACGCAGCCAATAGACCACTTTTCCGACTCCTCGGACACATTCCAGCAGCGGTACTGGATCAATACCCGTCATTATACCCCAGGCTCCGGTGGCCCTGTGATCGTTTTGGATGGCGGTGAAACGAGTGGCGAGGATCGTATTCCTTTCTTGGACACCGGTATTGTAGAGATTTTGGCCAAGGCGACAGGAGGAGTCGGAGTCGTGCTTGAACACCGTTATTATGGTGAGTTCGCGCGGATAATGTATCTACTAACCCCGCAGTTGACGCTTTCATTCCGCAGGAAAGTCTATCCCCGTCTCAGACCTGTCCACAGACAACCTGAGGTGAGCTGCTCCCATACTTGTATCACACGCATTCGAGAATTGAGAGGGCATAGATGGTTGAACAATGACCAAGCTGCTGCTGACTCGGCCCGTTTCATGGCGAACGTGACGTTCCGTGGCATCAACGACGATTTAACAGCTCCAAATACTCCTTGGATATACTATGGCGTAAGGGACTACACTTGATCATAGAAGAAGACAGCATTCCTCACAGCACTGTTAGGGTTCGTACGCAGGCGCTCGCGCAGCGCATATGAAAATCCTATACCCCGAACTCGTCTACGGCGCAATCGCTTCTAGCGGTAAGTCATAGAAACCATACACACAAGTCCATCTACGAGTTGACTCCTTAATAGGCGTGACGCATGCCTCGTTATCAAACTGGGAATATTATGAGATCATCCGGAACGCTGCAGACCCCACATGCTCTGGGCATCTCCGGCACGCTGCCCTGGCAATCGACGCCCTCCTTAGCGTGCCCTATACGAAGCACTATATCAAAACTTTGTTCGGTCTTCAAGATCTCATACACGACGATGATTTTGTCTCCGTTTTAGAGGTATGTCTCTATCCCGTTATGAATCGTCTGCCTATTTGACCGTGAGAAAAGGCCCCACTTGGTTACTGGCAAGCTAAAGTCTGGGACCCTGCCGTAGGCAGCACCAAATTTGACGAGTTTTGCGCTTTCCTGGATAAGCCTATCTTTGGAAACAGCAGCCTCTCATCGTTGCCCTTCGGACATGAAGACCGCCTCATTCGCCTGCCTGACGGAATCCCAATCGACTTCTCCATCGTGAACTACGCTGCCTATATCAAGGAGGTGAGGCTTCCCCAATCCGGCTGGTAAGGCGTGATTTCTAATCACCAGTAGAACTATGTCTCAACATGCGACACCTCTGTCGAAGATGTAAGCCCAATCGTCCCCCTGCTGATTTTTACCTGATGAAAAATATATACAGTGTTTCGGGACCTACGACGACAGCAAGTTCCTGGACACTGGTTTAGACCAGGAATGGCGGTTGTGGTTATTCCAGGTCTGTACGGAATGGGGCTACTTCTCGGTGAGTCTCGAATGGCATCTTGCTTTGAGCGGTTCACGAATGCATGCATACCTTGGTTGATAGACCGCCCCTCCTGACCCAACCCACCCACGCATCGTGTCCAAGTTGTTGACGTTAGAGTACGCCTCGAAGATTTGCAGACAGGTGCGTCGGCGTCGGTTACGGTTCGCGCAGCGGCGGGGCTCACATCCTTTGATCAGGCTTACCCAGCTGGGAAATACTTTGTTGTACCTCCCATGCCTAATGTGACTGCTGTGAACGCATTGGGTGATTTCGCTATTGCTGCTGACAGGCTAGCCATCATCGACGGCGAGGGTGAGTCTTGGTTATCACGGTGTTTACTGGCGCGACGTGCTGAGCATCGTGTCAAGTCGATCCTTGGAGACCTTGTACTCCGCACAGCGATTACGCAGCTGACCGCGAAGACACCATTATCCAACCTTTCAAGATCATCCCAAGTACGTGCTTTTTGGGCAACACGAATGTCATGTATGCCACAGTGTGTGTATCTGACGGTGATGTGGCAGACGCTGTTCATCACTATGATGAGTACGGATTGAAGAATATCAACGAGGAGCCTGAGGAGATTAGAAAGATTCATGAGGAGATGATCGTTTTTGTCTTGGAGTGGTTGAAGGATTTCAAGGCGCCTGGGTCGCGGTGATTTGTAGACTTAACGCCGTTAACAGGGGTTCGCTCGAAGACATTAATTATCCTTGTCGGATCCGACGGTTATGGATTCGTCCGATTGTTGGGCAGGTCCCCGGCGCCACCACTACAAAATGTGTTTGGTATTGAATGTACTTCCGTTGCAGCAAGTCGTAACCTGGTGAATATTTCGAGAAGTTTCAAAAATGTTTCATGTTCAGCTTTGTGACAATATGTGGGCGAGTAGCTAATCGGCATCTGTGACGCAACACAATATCGGTTTTTCCAGACCTGTCGTTCATTTCAAATCGACTTGTGAATACCAAGTCAGTAAGTACCACGACAAACTACGAAAACAAAATTCTCGTGCTCCCTACTCGACAAGTGTTAATCATGCTCGGAGTATGTTCCATCCTACACATCACTGCTAGTCGACATACGTACATGCTCCTGGAATCAGTAGTAGTCACGGCCGTTCCTGCGTCAGAGTCATTCACAAGCTTAGCGTTAAATTCTCGAACGCTAAGGATGAGCCGCGTTCCCAGCACAAACATCTGTGCGAGCCAAGGCCACCATAACTCAGACTTCCCACAGAAGATGAGTCCTATGGAAATAATGAACAGGGGTTACATGCAGATGAGTCAATGACGGACGGGCTTACCTCCTCTCATATTCATCCGACAAGCCTGACGCAGTTAAGCCCTTCGACCAAATCGAAGCTTACCTCCTGAGGTATGAGTGTCTATTATTCCGGTAATCATTCAGGAAGTGATCGTAACAGCGATGAAGCGAAGAAGATAAGCATCTGAGAATGTGCTCACCCAAACCAAATCAAACTATAGAACCATTCTGGGTGAAATGACTGCTCCGGTAATGGTGTTAACTTAGGTCCTGTCCGATATTAATGGTTCTTCAACATCATTTTGCTTACCCCGATAAAATCGCTGCAACAGATGAGGCAAGTGCGAAATGGAACCGCAATCAACATCGAGACACCATCCGAGTGGCTGGAAAAATGATACGAATTGATTGCCGGCCACACACTAGGATCATTCAAGACTAGGATTATATTCGAGGGTGGGAGTAGATTTGGTGGACGTACTGTAACAATGGTGTTGGTGCTAGATATACCACCGTCTAGCGCTTTCGTCGCCGGAATAGGTTTGAATAGTCATTCCTGCTCTAGTTAAGTGAAGTAAGTATTTGTGATGTGAAATGAAGTAAAATGTGGAAGTGTTCGATGAATCAAGGGAGATTCTAAGCCTCTGTCGCGTACAGCGATTCTCACTGAGCATCTGGACACGCTCTACCTCGCCAGCCCAGGTCTGGAGAAGTTCATGCAGAATCTCATCGTAGCCACATTCTGTCAGCGCGATACCAAAAAATCAGCATATCCAGCACCCACACTCCACAAATCCATCATGCGCAGCTGATCCCATCGGCGATGCATCAATCTGCACAGCCAGGTGATACATAATATGTGAGTCGGTGACTGGTCTGGACGCCATTCCCGCTCAACTTGAAGCGGAAATGAGCGGAAATGAGAGAGCGTAGGGGGGGAGAGATAAGGCAAAGGACTTACCGCGAAATCATTATCAAAAATATCACAGACAGTGCACGAAAGTTTGCACAGTAGCTTGATGGTTCATCCTCGTACACGAAGGGTCGGGACTGCATGTCATCATAGCGCGCACATTCTCTATAGAGGTCAGCGGATTAGAAACAACGTGAAGACGTGACAGCTTTCAGTAACCCGTCCAAATTTCGTTTTCAAACTCCCTGATGAACTCGCTGAATGTAGGTTACATTTAGCAGCATCAGATATACTTGATACGCGACCCTGACGTAGTACCTACTTCAGAATGGAGTTAGTTTTTCAAAGTCGTCAGTAGGGTCCTCTAGTCTTGATCGGGTTTAAAGTTTTCCTACTGAATTTTGAGTTTCAAATTTCATGTGCGGGTCCACCCAGCGGCAGTACTCCCTTGTGACGCGCGCTCTGGTATGTTGGTAGCTTGCGAGGTCCGAGGTCCCATCGCAACCTGCTTGGTATCTTGTTAACCGTTACCCACTGTCCCAGCTCTTTCTCACACGTTTCACACATCCCTGGCTTATCCCAAGACTCTTTCTTGGGGGCTCGGATATTCCCGAGCTCGCTGTGCCCGGGAGATCCTTTGGCTAATCACTGTCTGCGCTCTTGCGGGGTCAAGTTAATGAGTTGTTAAACTTTTGATAGTCACGGTCTCCCCCTACTTACTTATGCTAGAGAAAAAAGACAGTCGATCGCTTACGGCCCGTGTCGCAGAAGGCTTCTTCCCAGGGTTGTAATCGACTGATTTCAAGCGGGAGCCAATCAAAATCAATCGAACTTTTGTTTTGTTTAAAGCCTTGAGGTCGTTGCTCGGTCGCTCACGTTGGGTCTACTTATCCTTCCCGATTAATTACGAATATCTTGCCTCTCTGGTCACCTTTCTACTCGATTGGTCCATGGCTTCCTTCATCCGCCAATTCACCTCCTCCGTGGCGCCTATGCCGTCTTCGACCTCACTCGTTGATATTCCCATCCCATCCTTCATTATTTCCAGTACAAAGTCCGCAACTTGGTTTTACACCACTGCTGCTGTACTCGGTGGTCTTCTAGTGCTTGAGCAGTCTGTTTACAGATACAAGAAAAAGCACTTGCCAGGTGCAGCATGGACAATACCGATCATCGGCAAATTCGCAGACTCCATGAAGCCTACTATGGAGGGTTACATGAATCAGTGGAACTCCGGCGCGTTGAGCGCTGTAAGCGTGTTTAACATGTACGTCTGCATTTGATTATAGTTGCCTCCTCTTTTGAATATCTTCTCAGTTTCATCGTAATGGCTTCCTCCAATGAGTATGCACGCAAAATCATGAATTCTCCTGGCCACGCTGAGCCTTGCCTTGTGCACTCAGCGAAGCAAATTCTCATGCCTGACAATTGGGTGTTCCTCACCGGCAAATCTCACGTCGAATACCGTAAAGTTTTGAACACTCTTTTTACCCGCAAGGCTCTCAGGTCAGTACTATCAATAATTCACATCATGTTTCATCTAAATATCGTGCTTCAGTATCTACATTGGCATCCAGGACGCGATTGCTCGCCAACACTTCGCCCAATGGCTTGTAGACGCGAAGAAAGACCCATCACCCCAGTCTATTATGATGACCGCGCGCAACCTCAACATGCTCACTTCCCTTCGTGTTTTCTGCGGCAATCACATCCCCGAGCAAGGCGCTGTTGACATAAGCGAGAAGTACTGGGACATCACGCAGGCTCTCGAACTTGTCAACTTCCCTTTGGCTTTCCCTGGTACAAAAGTATACAGAGCTATCCAAGCACGTAAGGTTGCCATCAAGTGGCTGGAACTTGCCGCGTCCAAGGCAAAAACCGCCATCGCCAATGGCTGCGAGCCTGAATGCATGCTTGATGAGTGGGTCAAGGAGTTGGCAGCCCCAGGATACAAGGGCCGTAAGGATTTCAGCGACCGCGAAATGGCCATGGTCGTCTTCTCCTTCTTGTTTGCGTCGCAGGATGCCATGAGTAGCGGCTTGATTTACGGGTTCCAGCACTTGGCAGACCACCCTGACATCTTGGCCAAAATCAGGGAGGAACAGTACCGCGTTCGCGCTGGCGACGTCGACAAACCTATTACCCTTGAAATGCTCGATGAAATGCCATACTTGAAGGCGTTTGTCAAGGAGAGCATGCGTGTCAAGCCTCCCGTGACTATGGTTGGTACTTGTGTGAACTTGACGACGTCTTACTGAAAATACCTTCCCTTAGGTTCCTTACAAGACGACCAAGGCTTTCCCTATCGCTGCTGATTACACTGTTCCTGCAAATAGCATGGTCATACCCTCATTTTACAACTCTCTCCATGACCCCGCTGTTTTCCCTGAGCACGACAAGCTTCTCCCTGAGCGTTGGCTCGATCCCAACAGCTCCGCCAACACGAACCCGAAGAACTACATGGTTTTTGGCACCGGTCCCCACAAATGTGTCGGCATAGAATACGCGACGATGAACATCGGGCTGGTTCTTGCTAACGCGAGCGTGTTGATGAACTGGGAGCATCAACTCACGCCTGAGAGCGACAAAGTCCAGTGAGTATCATAATACATGTGCGTTGATTATGCACTAACAAATCGTGTAGGATCATTGCGACGTTGTTCCCTAAAGACGGATGTCTCTTGAAGTTTACCCCTCGTCCACGACCTTGATGTATTGTTTACTCAGCATATGGATTTTGTTTCGTTCATACATTATACCCTTCAAGACTTTCACTTAATTCGCTTAGATGATATCATGATTCTTGCGCTGCAATCAAAGCATTCTTGGCCAGATGGCATCATTGGAATCGTGGCAGTCGGCCTGGATGTCCGCAGTGATTGTGAATCTATCATCCGCGTGGCAACGTCGCTTTCGCTGCTGCGCGTTCCGACGAAGAGCACGCTCCTTGGATTCAGCAAAAGGTTGGCGCAAAATCTCATTTGCAAAGATGGGGCAGATGCCTAAAAACCACCAGCATACGTTCGCATTCTACAATATTGCACGAATGTGCATGAAATATGTTATGCGTTTGTGCAATAGCGTCGCAAGTCATTCTCGGACAGTTTTCAACGATACAGCGAATACTAGGGGTTGACACAGGCAGGAATACTCCACGGGGATACTACTGTGCTACGGGATAACGTGCACTGAATACTCCAAGCGAAGACGCAAAGTGTAAGACTGTCATCAGGAAGCTCAGTATCCGAAAGGATTAGAGCAACCGAGGCACATTGTTGACGCAGACGAAAAAGCCCATCGTCGGCTCCTGTTCTAGGTACCCCCGCTCGCCGACGACCATTTTGTACTCCCTAAGACTGTATTAGTGATTCCCAGAGGAAATATAGAGCTTGTTTTGAGCTACATGGTACATGGTGAACGCTGGAGGAATTGCGAAGATCAGTGAGTTCCTAGCCTTTACTGTCCCTCGCGGTTGGTAAAATTCCTCCTTTTTAGAAGCCCTAGTCTCGAGCCAGACATTCTGGCAAGCCCTACTCGCCACTCACAGGACAGCGACGACGATTTAGACGACGACATGGGTTCCGGACTTTTTGACTGACAGGCTGGTGCAAAATATCGTGCCCTATCAGACCCAAGTTGCATTAGATCTTTCATGGTGATAGAGTGTCGAAAGGATTCTGGTTGTGTAATGTACTGGCCTTAACGTTGACCAACTTGCAGTCGTATTTTATAATCGGATTCGAGGAATCATGCTCTGCTAGTATTTTCCAGCTTCAACAAATGTGGCGCCCGCGATAGTTTGCGGAGTGCTGTGAAGAAAGTTGAATGTCGACACTATTTCATCCAGATTACAGGTGCCTTCATCCGCAGACAAGATATTCACTTAGATCTCTCTCAGCCATATTCAGTATCCAATCAGACGTACTAGGGATTGCTTATCAGTGTTTTGTGAAACCCAAGGACCATTTTGAAAATTCCCCCTAGTGAGAGTAAGCAGCTTACTACAGAACTGTTTGTTTTCTGAACAGTCTCCACACGCACAGGTAATACCGAAACAACAAGCGGACGTACACCACATCCCTAAGTCATACAGAAGTACCATCCTCCCAGTCCTCCATAGTCACATCCCCACCTGGAGTACTCCGTCCAGCCGCTTCCATCATCACTCCCAGCGGACTCCCATTCATGGAACCCAACACTGGCTCGTTACCCAACCGCACACGACCATACGTCTCATCCCACCGTACGGCACTCTTGAAGAACCGTCGTCCCCGTGGTGGGCCCCTCCCGATATCAGGGTCAACATTGACAACACGGTTCGAGAGGATGCTCATGCGCTTCCGCCGGCGATACGAAGATCCATCAGAGTCGTACCGCTCATCGTCTGATTCATCGGACCCTCCCCCTGGCTCCTGCAGTTTGTACACGAAACGAGAGTGTTCTGCGAGGTGTCAGACTCATTCTATTGAGCAGTGAAAGCATCTTGACACTTACGAGCGAGCCGACGGTCTAGATCGTCAGTGCCACCGTCTTCGTCGGCTTCATCTTCAGCAACATCCAGGCCAAGGTGCCGCCCCAGACTCTCCCTTGGCACCTCATGCATCCCGACACTTGGTGCACAGGGTAATTGTGAGAGCTGTTGCAGCGCCGTCGCCCGTACCTTGTCCAAGCTCCCATCTCGTAGATTCAGGTCATCCATATTGTTCTCTGGCACCTCAAGCCTGTAACGCGGGCCAAACCACTCAAAATACTCGTTCCAGGGTAGATTGAGGTCAATGTCGTCCTGAACGCCGAGGGCACATGCAGTCTCGTAGGTCCATGTGCGAGCGACGTTCTTCACTGTATATCCTCCTCCTCCAAGGAGGATGAGTGGGACGTTGAAGGCGCGCAAATATTGTACGCAGTGAGCATGCCCATTCATAGTCAAGTTGAAGCACCCGAGTTTGTCCCCCGCAAGAGAGTCCGCTCCACATTGTAGGATGACTGCGCCAGGTCGATAGACTTCCATGATCCTGTTTATAATCTGAAGAGGCGCGTTAGCTAAGAAGTTGCATATTTGACGAGCACTCACCGGTTCAAACACTCTCTTGAAAGCTTCGTCCGTGATTCCATCCTTCAAAGGGATATTCACAGTGTAGTTCCTCCCCTTTCCTCTTCCTCGATCCTCCTGAGTCCCCGTACCGGGGAAATATTCCCCAAATTTATGGAATGAGCAGGTCATGACGCGGTCTGTGGTGTAAAATGCCTCCTCTACGCCATCTCCGTGGTGACAGTCGATGTCGATGTACAGAACACGGGGGTATGTCCTCAGGAGTTCTAGGATACCGAGTACAATGTCATTGATATAGCAGAACCCTGATGCCTCCCGTTTCTTCGCGTGATGGAGACCGCCTGCCCAGTTAATGGCGATATCCGCGGCTCCTGAAGATATCCGTTGTGCAGCAGCTGGAGGATGTCAGTGTAGAATGCGTGGATAAACGGACATGGTCGTACATATTGACCCTCCAGCTGATATTGAACAGAACTCGAATACACCTTCAAATGCGGGGTTGTCCTCGCCCATTAGAACTGTAGAGGTGTTTCATAGGTAACAAGTAGGTCAAAGGGCACTGCCGGTACTCACAACGAGGTCCCATGATAAGTTAACTCTTCCGCGGTCTCCGGCGTTACACGATTCAGAAAATTTATGTACTCGTCCGTATGAAAAGCCGTCATGGCTTCGGGAGTAGCACGTTTCGGACGCTACGCATGTGCTGTTTGCTTAACAGAAGCATATAACAGCGCAGGAGACGAGACACACCAGAACGTGCATTTTATCGAGCATTCCGTAGGCTGATACAAGATCATGTGTGACGCGCATTCGATGCGGTTTCATGGGATGGCCGAGACCGTATGTATATGAACCGGTATCGCCTATGGTATTGGTTTGTTAGGAAGGAGAAGTGCAGAGTTAATGGTGAGCGCACCATCATAGTAGTAAGCTACTCGTCTCTTCGACATTTATTACGCGTTATTGGGGAGACAGCGAATTTCACCTAGTCGTGTCGGGCGCAAAGTAGGTCACGGTGAAGGTGGAACTGTCTGCATTAAGACTTGACGGCTCGCGGCGGTCCGGAGCTTGCTTGTTCCACCGAAAAAAAAAGAAAAATACATATGTATGGGTGTACCAACGACCGTTCAAACGTTCACTGTCTGATTGTCACCTGTTATCTGTTAACTGGGACGGTCGGTTCAAGTTCACCATTACAATCATTCCAGGTAATATGCAAAATCTCCAGAGCTCGAACATCACACTCAACTTGCTTCGAAAAAATTCAGGCATATGTAGACTACCTAGAAACGATGTTCTGTACAAGTAGAATGGTAATATTGTTGCAGCTGCGAGAGACGAAACAGTGTTTATTCGCAACTTTGCACACACAAATCATCCAAATCCTGAAGATCCTGTACAGTAGGGATATCCATAAAGTTACACCTGGAGCATAACAAACGCCTTGTTAACCGCATTCACGAGGCCTAGGTTCGACGTAATCCCACGCGCAGATTACAGAACACCTCATTAGCATCCCAACCTCGAACTCGTTCTCAAATTTTGACGTCCACCGTTGGGCTCTACTACCTCAATTGAGACTATCATTAATCATGGAAGCAAGTCTTCGTGAAGAATGAGAACTCCGACGGTCCGCCCTTCTACGATACCACGAATCCGATACGCACGCGGCTCAATCATTCGCTTTGTGCTCGGCTCCCTTGAGGGAATAACACCAATGGATGAGCGTAGGGCGGCGTGGGCCTGACCAGAGAGTGCGCATCATATCGTTATCAACCAAGATCCGACTCAGAGCCAATTTCAGTTGCTCGACAGATTCCAGTTCTGATACCTGTATTCGAACTGGCACTCAAGCTATCCCTTCTTTATATGCCGCGTTTTGTGCGATAGTGGCGTGTGTCCGAGGAGTGAAATGAGCTCGTACCGCTGTAACTCATATGTACGACGCTGATTGGAAGAGAGCTTATCGGCAACCTCCGATATGAGTCCAAGAGCTTTCCCGAAACCCAAAATGAACAGAACCTTGTGATCAGGGCTTCTTCAACCCCGGTGACCGGCTCTGGTATAAACGTTGGCATATTGGAGCCTGCCTGCTCCACCTTTCCTTCTATCCGTTTCTTCACTCACTCATGAGCATGACCTGGTCAGATGTATCAATCTCGATAGACCCGATCATTACTGACAACGTTTTCATTGGAAAGTATGTAGCCTGCTGTTCACTCTGACCTTATCTGACGTAGACTTCAGCCTCTCTGCCGCTTTATCGATCGATTTGCGCAAGAAATTTGGAATAACGCACGTTCTTTCAGTCTGCACCGAATATTCATCTGCAGACCCTAACCACCTCACTATACCCGTGCAAGACTCTGAGTACGAAGATCTCCTTATATATCTTCCTCAAGGATGCAACTTCATTCAATCCGCTTTGGATCAAGGGGGAAAGGTCCTAGTGCACTGCGTCATGGGCGTCTCAAGAAGCCCCACCGTTGTCTGTGCTTACCGTGAGTTTACGTCCCTTTGTTCTCTTCATTCGTTATGGAACGCTTACTTTGGCTGCACGCTTGGTCAAGTAATGTCCACCCAACGACTATCTGCTCATGCAGCAATACAATACGTGCGAAAACGTAAGATTCGACCTCTTAACTATTTTATCGAACTCATGATCGTTCGGCTACACAGGTCGACCAGAGATCCACCCTAATTATGGATTCATGAAGCAGTTGATTACTTTCAGCGAGTGCCGTTACAAGCCCTCACGCACAAACGGCGAATACATCGCCTGGAAGCGCAGGCAAAAACGAGAAGTCTCTAAATACCTCGACCTGATCGCCGACACCGTACCCGTGATACCAGATCAATTATACCTTAGTAGGTGCGGGCACTCGATTGTCTCCTTTAGCTGCATGCTGACGCCTCTTAATTCCCAGCGACTTCCCAAGAGATCCTGATGCTGCCGAATCACTTCTATTGGACTTGGGCATGACGCATGTGCTTTCCATCTCATCTGCCCAGCTTCCGAAGCCAGATCTTCCTTTGTTCAATCACTGTTTTATTGACATCCCAAATAACGGCCGCGAAGCCTTGCTGCTTGAGCTTCCGACGGCCTGTAAATTTATTGGCGATGCCATTACGAGTGGAGGTCAAGTGCTTGTTCAGTGCCGTGTCGAGCTGAGAGCTTGTATCATAGTTTGTGCGTATTGTAAGTCAATTTTCGCTCTTCATTTCAAATATTTTCTATATGACTATCGACTAGTCATGTTCACGCGTCATGTATCACCACGTCAAGCACTTGGACTTCTTGAATCTGGTGAGTTGTCAACCTCCATCGGCGTTCTAGCACACATGTTTACGAACCATCATTCCAGCGCTTCCACTGTACAACCCAACAGACAATTTCTACCGCCATCTAGACCTTTTTGCAGCGTGCAATTACGCTCCGACACCCAACAATCCCCTTGTCCAAGCATGGATATCAGGAGGCACGCAGGGCGGTAAGCCCCCCCTCAAAAAGAAATCTGCTACCTCGACCAACAACGCTACACTGTCGCTCGCGACCACGACGACGACGCTTGCGACGGAGGTGAAGGTGTTCGATTTTGCAGCGCTCAGCGAGGTGCTGGCGCGGTTTCAGTCGACTTCGACGAGCGTGGGCGCTGGGCGCGCATAGTTCTCTAGCACTGAGATTCTTGTATTACTCACTACTGAATGTGCTCATTTCATTATACCCCTTTCTTACTCTGTCAGCAGTATGCATCGACTTGCGAGGATGTGCTGTCGCGTCTAACTTCAAATCTAGAACTGCAGGAACCACTGGTCATATCGTACCATAGGTCATGATGTAGACAAATCAGTCTCCACGATTCAAGAACGAGCTCATTCAAAACATCACCATTTGAGTTGTGTGCCAAAGTATGTCTCTCCCGCTTGTCGCCTGATCCACGCGACCTCACCTATGCTAGATATGCAGGTGCGAGCACGAGGCGCGCCCCAATCCTGAATGTTATCGGTCGTAACAAGCATGATCCACCTTGCCGAACGACTGGCATTCGCTCCTTGGATGGACTTCATCCGTCCTGGTCACGGCATTCTGATAGATACCCTGCAGTGGTGGATGCCACGGCCCACACCTTCCAGTTCCCTGAAATGATACTGTCCACAGCCGCGGCCATCGAAGTACTTGGCTGCCGTCGCAATGTTGGAATGCTTAAGCCGGAGAATATCATTTTCTCATAGAACAAGGTCGACTTGATCAGAATAACCAGGTTTTGAGCATTAAAATTTGATTATCGTTCATCAGGGGTGCGTTTTCAATCTCCCCGTATTCGTCTCGAATCTGCTGACTAGTGTGTTGGGATTGACTATTCCTGCAACATCAAAGACATGGATTTTGCAAGTTCTCTGCATCTCGTCAGTTACAACGGTCAACCGACCGAAATAGTACTCACATGCCAAGGAACAACAGAGATCCAATTAAATAGCGATGATTGCCTTTATATATACTATAATGAAGGTATTCTATCACCGTCCGCCGTTATCGAAGAAACACCACCTTCTCCTCCGCCCTTGAAGCGATCCAGGCGGCTTCGTGAATGACACCCAACCCAAGACGTTCCATCAAGCTCTCATTCTGACCAACCGCCATCACATGTAGCAAGCATTCACGGTAACACACAAGACTCTGTTCGTCGTACACGCCGCGCAAACCGGTACGGGACAGGACGATGAACTCGAGAGAAGTCGGCGGGGCAATGTCCAATGGCAGAACGACAGTGCCAACCCAGATGGGAGGGGAGGATGCGGTGGAGAGGATATCAAAGAGACCGTGGTGACATGCAGTTGATTCTTCACCACGTCGCCGTACAATGTCAAAGCGGCTGGAAGTCGTGCGGAAAATGAGGGTGCCTGGTTCTAGCGGTCGATGGATGTCTAGTGTCAGCTCCGTTGGGTTTAAGATCCCTTGTGGCGAAGAATATATGGCCCGCTCTTCCTCCGTCTCTGAAACCAAAACGACTCGCCGGGAAACCCGGTGAACATCAAGCTGCACTATATCGCCATCATGGTCTACGATATACCAAGGATCGACAAATCCTTCCACCACCGATGGGTGCCCAAAATAGTCCACGAGCCAAGCATCAACAGGAAGGGTCTCCAAATATCGATGCTCCGTCATGTAGTCAACAGCGCCACGCCATGCAGCCCAAGCCCAAGAAGGCCAAAGTGCACCGTCTCCGTCAGGAAGCGAACGACGAGCGCGTGGTGTGTATGGACTGTGATGCCAAAGAAGCGCATGATGCAATTCTGTCAACATCATTCCATAGTGAAAGGCTCTGGAGGGGTTGCCGATCCCAAAGGCTTTTGCCAGAGCGTTTGTCACTCCAGTGAGAGCATAGACAATGTCTGATTCCACGGTGAGATTGCGTTGTGTACATTGCTTAACGGCCGACATGTAACTCGTAAAGGGATTCAACGATTGAGGGAAATATTCTGCACGTGTATATTTAAGAAAGCTGGTGGAGTCGACCTTGCATTCGGCGATGATGTCTTCGCAGAAGACATCAAGTCGGCACTCAAAGTGGACTTGATGCCCGGTGAAGTATATCCTTCGGCGGGAGAGCGCGCTCTCTTGCATAGGTCC
Organism: Suillus paluster; assembly: GCF_016628075.1. Taxonomy (NCBI): domain Eukaryota; kingdom Fungi; phylum Basidiomycota; class Agaricomycetes; order Boletales; family Suillaceae; genus Suillus; species Suillus paluster. Next base: position 17,660 of record NW_024537591.1, on the reverse strand, counting down.
AACAACGCGTATTCCATGCGGACAGAGCGAGACCCTCCTTGAGTCTTGGAGGAGCCGCATAAAGATGAAGTCCTTGAACGACCTCGATATGCTGCCGCGTCCTTGTTTGTGGACGGCACCCTGAGAGTGGGTCTCGAGCCGACATACCGCCAGCAGCAATTATTGTAAAATAAGACAGACCGTAGACCAAATCCATGTCGTGTATCTGAGCAACCTTGTCTTGCGGATCATCTTGGATGATGCATAGAGCATCGATCCATAAATAACGTTCACCAAGTTGTCGAACGAATAGGATCGAATCAGTGATGGTATCAGGAAAGTTTGCCCCGTTCAACCCGCCAGGCGTGCGGCGCTTCACTATGTTATCCTTCGTTGTCCAATACTCTGTGCCGATGCCTCCCCATATGTAACTGAGGGCGACATAACGGCAGCCAGGAGGTGCAGGAATCACAGCCATCGATACCACGTCCACCACTCTCACAAAATCCGGCAGCTTCCTGCCAGCGCCGCTGCTGCCACCGATTCTCCAGAGACTTTCACATGCTTCTCCGTGGTTCTCCTGGCACAGCTTGATCCACTTCTTCACCAAATTGATATCCACGGTGTTTCTCACCCTGCGACAATGAAGATCGGTCGGTCTCCTGAACTTGAAAGCGTCTTCTTGCATGATGTGAATATTTAGCGGACCTGCTGCTCTGAAAGCTGGATATCTCTTCCAAATGTCTTGCAGGCCCTCCATAGTGATGTAGAGGCGGTAGCAACGGAATTTCGATGGGGGATAAGAGGCCACCGCAAGACAACCACAAGGTTTCGTGAACATCCTACATTCAATCCCTGAGATATCGACCATGGGAAATTTGGCCAACATCCATGTTCGGCGGACATGAAAGGCTATGAGACGACAGAAACTGCATTGGTAAGATTTATTTAGGATGGATGGGAGCGAATCGAGTGGGATGTCCTCCATCTCTGGGATTCCATCAAGGAAGATCTTGTAAAAGTCCAGGTTTGCACAGATGGAACAGAGTAATGGGTCATTGTCTAGCGTGGCAGAACGATACCTCTGTTCCACCTCTTCGATCAGTCCAGTGGCGCTAGGTAAGCGGGAATACCATCGAGTTCCTTACCTGAAGGCCAGTTCGTGTCTGATCTGGATTTAGCAGAGGGGTGGATTCAGAAGTCCCATCGGAAGCGATGTTTGCCTTGAGTTTGCATGTGCGAAAGATCAATAGCCAAAGAACCCAAATTCCAAGAGCGACCACACCAATAATCCCAACAAGGGCCAAACCGTGTGCAGAGACTGGTCTGAGAGTCTCGAGAACACCAGTGGGTAGTACAGTAAGCCCTTCATGGTTACCTGAGAATCACTTCAATGAGTATGTGACGAGGGCATCGTAGAGGATACTCACGTGACTGAGTTGCACTATTAATATTGAAGGGAGGAGGCCCAGGAATCATGCGAGTTGCGGGATTCACAAGGTGGGTTGACTGATCAAAGCTTGAGCGCTAAGCGCTAAGCTCCTGTGTCATTTGTTCATCATGCACAAGAGGTGTGCATTCGGCGAAATCCGAACACTCACACCTTTCGCACCTCCCCCCCAAATCAGTATCCGAGGTCCTGATCGGAGCCAATTGGTTGAAATTTGCAGTTCTGACTGAGTCTTTGCATAGCGCTTCGGAAACTTGATATAAGCTTAGTTTGTAAAGGGAACATTGTATCTAAATTGTCCTTAGCATAGTCCTAGATATATATATTAGCAAAATAATGCTGATCAGTAATGTGAGGTCGTGTCTGATAGCTGCAGCAAGCAAAATCAACGAGTTTCCAAAATAAGCTATGACGCAAGGACTATAAGGTGATCGAGTGATCAACTCGTATATAATGAACGCGTCTCGCGTCGCGTCTCATTTACATCTCTCTTCTCTTCCTTCACCTACGATACTCCCTTCTTGTATTCAATACCAGGACTTTTTGTGACGGCAGGTAGAAGTTTGTTAGACTTTAGATGACGGCACAAGGTTGAGTAGAATATGATCTCGTGCAATAATAACCAGATACCAGCCTAGTTGTGATTGGGAGAAATTCTAAGGGCTAAGTACAATAACACGACTCTAAATAACGTCAAAGCGTACGAAGCCTGTGATAACGAATATCAGGTGTAAATAGGAAATACTAATCATACGGTTTCAGATGGGTAAGCTTTCATGCTCTCGAACATTCTATTCCTCGATCTTCTAAGACCTTCCTGCTGGCAAGGTACGAACACCACACTTTTGATACCATCATGACCAACATCATGTTAAATCTAGACAGAGTTAGATCCTCAGTCGTGTGCATAACAGACTGAGATTACTATGTACCTAGACAGAGTTAGATCTATCGTAGGTAAATTATTAGAGTCTGAAGGTAATCGAGAAGAGAGATAAAGAAATGTACCCTCAGTTGTGTGCGTAACAGACTGAGGGAAAAGGAAAACAAACATGAACCACTATATATAATGTCTGTTTGGTATTCTAAAGCGTCGCGCTCGTCACGTGCACGTAACGTGCGCTAACACATCATGCCAGCAGACTCCGAGTCCAGTTTTAATTTTACATTTGATGCCTTGAGTTTGATTGGTGCCTCAGTGTGACAGATGCGAGAAGCAAATGCTTTCAGATATGGCACAACGAGATGAGTAAGACGTGCAAGAATAACCAGATACAAGTCAAGTAAATTCAAGAACGCCAATGTTACAAATAGCTAATCGTCGATCCTTTATACTATCTGTAAGTAGGAGCTTGTGATTATTTGTAGCAAACATATGATTAACACTTGGTCTCAGATAACGAGTGACCGACCTGTCCAGGCCCTTGACCAAGTCCGAAGGTCCAAAACAGTCAAGTCCTGTCACTGATCGTCACATACCCCCCACCAGGCGTCGTCCAGCGACGCCTCACTTCTTCGGGATACTGGCCAAGACCTTTACCCTTTCCCTGGGCGTGAACATCCTCAGTGCGGGCTTCCGTGTTCCCATCGCTCATCTCCTCGTCCTCGACATTGGCAGGAGGCGCGGGTGGAACGGGAGCTGGGATAGTGGTAGGGGGAAGGGGAATGGATGGCTCAGGGGGCATGTTCCGGCCGGAGGAGCCAGCGAGGGCATTAGTTAAGGAGGTGGAGGGCGCAAAAGGGCGCATCGCCTCATCTTCCTCCTTTCGCCTTCGTTTGGCCTGTCGTTCGGCCACGCTCTTGTCGTGCCAAACACGTTGTTTCCTGATCCGCTCCAAATTGTCCCACAGGGTGTGGTCCATGAGATCAGTATGATGAGCGCTCAACCAGGTCCCCCCAGCTTCTTCACGAGGGTCATGAGGAGTGGGAGCTGCTCGTCGTGTGGCATCAAGTCCAACGAGCTCAGCTAGGGTAGGAGGACGTCCGGTAACACGAACTCCCTCGTCTCCCTCCTGAACTATAGCAACCTGAATGCCTGCCCCAACATTAGTGTTGAGGGCAAGGGCAAAGTCGTCGTAACCAATGGGTGTGATGATTGCGTTGGGAGATGTCCCACTACGCAGGTCGGCGTTGTACTGCAGGTACAGACGCAGTTGGTCGAGGGTAAGGGCAAGCGAGACTGCCAGGGCGGTAATGGTCCGCCATGACGAATATCCCATTGTTCTGAGTGCGAAACAAGGGAGTAGGAAGTGAGTTCATGGACATGGATTGTTGAAGGTTCGAAGCAGGATTGTGAGGTAGATGTCAATGGGGAATACGAATGAGGGGGTCAATTTATATCAGTCAGGCCAGCCAAAGCCCATGGCACCTAAAAACACATGTGCATTAGCACTTGATACATTTGGACTCACTGAGACCTTATTGCCATCCGCTAGGTCAGAGATGTCGTCGACACCCAAGACAGTCGAGGTAGTCACGCAGGGCACCAAGGTGGTCAACCTGATTGAACGGTAACCATGTGGTGTCTCCCACCTTCCACTGTACCTCAAACATTGCGTCAGCTCGGCTTCCCCTATGCGATAGGATCTGGTCAACGGCCCATTCCCGTTCCTGAGTTTCGAACTCAGCAACTTGATTATCCAAACGTCCCAGGAACCTTCGATTGTCATTCGGGACGTGTAACCTTAGGTAAGAGGCGTGAAATACATTGTGTATCCCCCTTTGTTTCAACCTGGTAGGTAGGTCGATACTGATAGGAATTGTTCCCGAAGTCTTCAATTATTCGGTAGGGTCCAACATACTTTGGTAGTAATTTGCAAGCTAACCCTTTAGGAAAGTTCAAGTTCTTCGTGGAGATGTACACCAAGTCCCCATACACAAACGGACTCGGACATCGCTTCTTATTCGCGTCCACCGTCTGCTTCACCCTAGCGTTAATAATGCTATTGTGGGCTTCCATAATGGTATGCTTAATTTTCTGCAGATAAGTTCTCACCCCAGGGTATTCAGATTCTGATGGGTCATCCCATACCATCGCTCTTGGTGTTCTCCCAGTGTTCGTTTCAAACGGTGAGTGTTTCGTGGATTCCGAACTCATCGATGTTAATAGCGAACTCGATTGCTGGCAGTCGGGGCACCCAATCTCGTTGATTTGGAGCAATACAGGCTCTCAGCATTTGAACTACGGTCCTATTGGCTCGCTCAGTGGATCCTGTCTGTTTCAGGATGGTAAGCACTTGACATTTTTAACTTAGCGCCGATGAGCTTATTGAAATTGGTCCAGAACGCGCTGGTGAACAGCACGTCTTTATCGCTGACTAATGTACTTGGGCACGCCGTGGTGTTTGTACACCTCGGTGAAGACTAATTTGGCCACCTCCTTAGCCATGTAAGTGATTCTACTCGGTACTAGATGGACCATCCCACTAAATAGATCAATAATTACTGTTATTGAGTCGTACTCACCAGTCCCTGTCCTTGGACAGGGGTAGCGGTCCCAGGAAGGCGATACCCATCGCCTCCCAAGGTTGGGAGGGTACAGGTAAGGGTTGCAGCAGCCCATATGGTCGTTGGTTGCTGGACTTACTTGTTTGGCATGTTGTGCAGGATTCACAAAATATGTGCACATCTCGCACAATTGTTTTCCACCAGACACAGTCCCTTAAGTAGGTGAGTGTCTTTTGTGCGCCCAAATGAGCCAACAATACGTGCAGCTTGACTAATTATACTCTCCTGCAGTCTTCGACCATTGATCTTTATGTCCGGTATACACAACAGTGTCCGGTCATTTAACAACTGTTTGGGTGAGTCCATCACTTTTTGGAAGAACGGGTCCCTGTAGTACTGACCTCTGATTTCTGACAGAGTTTCGTTGTCCAGTTCCATTCGTGGCAACTGTGCTACTGGCGTGAACCGTCCCTCTGTGTGAGTTGTTTGAGCAGGGAGGTGAGTTGAACCACCTTCCTCCCCACCCTCCTTTCATTCACCAGGGCCCCGTAGAATGAAATGGTCTTTCATCCGCCTGGCGAACTCCGTGGACATCTCCGGGCGCCCACTCTCCGCGGGCGCCTCCGACCGCCACATCCTCTGGTACGACAACCCCTCTGATGCCAACCCGGCAGATTTGCGCAGTATTGGTCGTTCGCCCTGTGTGTCTACCTTCATGGTAGATTCGCACAGTATTGATCGTTCGCCCTGTACATCCACCTCCTGGGTGACCGGCTCTCCCCGTCTCTCCTGACGTCTGTGTTTAGGCAGCCAAGCTGGCACCACAGGCGGTCTCGCGGTGACTCGTGAGCTGCATCGCAAAGTTGGTCCCTCAGTGGGCTCTTCCGCTAGCAGGGGTATCGAGGATGAAGACAGGGGAGCAGTGTGTACCTCCCCTCCATCATCCTCGTCGTGTTCAGTATATTCACCTGGTGTAGCGCTGGGTCCATCAAAGGAATACATGCGCGACAGAGTGTCTGGCAGGAGATTCTCCTCACCAGGTATGTACTTAATGTCAAAATTGAACTCCCCGATCTTCTCAAGCCATCGTGCTTGCTGCCCACTAACATTCTTTTGATTTAAAAGATGAATGAGGCCTTTATGGTTGGTTAGCCAGGTAAACCTGGCCCCCTGCAGTATGTCCCTATGCCGCAACATTGTCTCTACCCTGGCTAACATTTCTTGCTCGTGCACGGCGTAGTTGCGCTGCGCAGGATTCAGCTTTGTGGAGAAGAATGCAGCGACCTTCGCGCATTTCCAGTCCGTCCCCTGGCACACAACTCCGCCTATCCCTCCCAGGCTAGCATCCGTCATGATGTAGATGGGAGGTGCACCTTCCGCGTAGTCCAGTGGCATGCGACAGTGTGGGGCGCACGCCGCCACATATCGCTTAACGTCCTCAAATGCGCGCTGCTGCGCGAAATCCCATCTAAATGGCACAGCGTCTCCTGTCACCTCTGACAGGACGCCCAAAGGTATTCTAACTGTATATGTCATCCGCAAGATATCCCACGGAGCCAATAAACCCTCTGCACTGGTCTTGGTTTGCAGGGGTTTTCCAGTTGAGGACGTGATCGACTTTTTCTGGATCCATAAGGATCCCGTTACTGTTGACCACCCTGCCAAGGATCTTTACCTCTTCACACAAAAACTTAAGCTTCTTCTCGCTAAGGTAAAGTTTCTTGCAGCTCTAATATTTTTAGCACGATTTTTATGTGGTTGATGTGATCCGCCAGCGTGTCCGAATAGGATGATAATATCATTGAGGTAAACATCCATCCACCTCCCGATATACTCACCAAACAGCTGATTCATTACAGCTTGATACATGGCAGGCGCGTTGCAGTCGCCTTGCTGCAGAACATGGCTCACCATGTGACCATCCAGCGTCGTCATCGCCATCCTTGGTACGTGTTCGGGTATTATGCGTATTTGTTTGTATGCGTCCTGACCGTCCATTAGGGAACGATAAGGTTTGTGCGCCACACGACGCAAAATCCCCTCCATGTCCGGTAGGGGAGAAGTCAGTTTGTAAGTATTTTTATTCCGCTCTCCTAGGTCTACGACCGTCCTCAAATGATCAGACCCTGGTTTCCTTATAAACAGCATAGGTACTGTGTTACCCACACTAGTAACCTGCCACCTTCCACTGGCTAGGTAGGACTGGCGTTTCTCGGCCCATTGGGGTCTCAGCAGCTCAGGGCACTTGGAGGGCCTCCACGGGTAGATTTTCTTCTCGTCAATGAGAGGAATCATATGGTTGATAGCTCTCAGTGGCGGGAGGTGCATTTCACTTGCCTTTGCACACAAAGGTTTTGCTAACTGCTTCAAATCCTCCCGAATTTTCTCTAGATCACCCATCTCCACTGTCGCCGCGTGGGACGCGAGAGTCGTGACCTCGACCCCCTTCATTGGTAATGGAGATGCGCTCCCGATGGTCACTCGAGGTAGGTTCAACCCCACCATAACCCGGTGCTGGAAGAGGAACGGCATTCCCAGCACCAGATCATAGCTCTGTAAGTTAATCACGTCGAAGTAGCGCTGCTTGCTAATATTCTGGTACTTCATGTTTACCTTAGTGCCATAATTGACTTTAGATCGCGACCCTTGGACCGCGAGCTGTACCACCAGTGGCCTGGTGAGTGCAACCTTTGTTACCTTCAACTGGTTGGCCAAAGTTACTGACATGAAGTCAGATAAGGACCCAGAGTCTATTAGTGCACGAGCCAGTCGTCTGTTAATGTTTACGACGACGATGACAGGCTTTGGTATCATTTGTGTGAAGTCCTTGGTTACCGCCGCCCCTCTTTGTAATGCTGGGTAAGTTCCCACTGGTATTTGCTGTCCGTTCAGTTCTAACGCAAACAGATATGACTCGTCATAGAGGAACTTAGCATCTGGGGGCTGGGAATATATACTCCTCGCCACATCGTCCAACTGGCACTTGAGTTCGGTCAGCGGTCCCTGGTCCAACAACCTGAGCATGTTGAACTCCTGGGAGTTCTGCAGCAGTCCGTCACAGAGTTCATCGTGAGCCTCCCTCAGCCTTTTATTGTACCAGGACGCTAACTGGAATTTGGGGTGCAACAGTAGGTTCAACGGCACCTGCACCACAAACAATCAGACATAGTCTCGTATGAGGTGCGTCCCGTCATTCATCCTTGCACATTCGAATCGCTGTGAATGCTGCACGTTACGAATGGGATCGTTGTCATAATGGCCCCTTCGCACCAATAGCTGCTCTACTCAGGGCAGCTAGAGGTGTTTCCATCATCCTTTTTGGGCCAAGGTCCCCATGCTCCCATTTTCTCTGTTTATTGGGGTCTACTCCCCGGAGCTCGCTAACCTTTTGCGAATACCACTTCGCTAGGCAGAACTTCGGGTTCAGCAACTGGGAGGTGAGTACTGTTACCTCATTCTCCCTTCTGTCTTCTTTGTCCATGATGACGTGTTCTTTTGCAGATATGCTATAGACGAAGAACCTCTCTGGGTTGATGGGCAGCCATGGCTCCCGGTCCCAGAGGTAGAAGCCTCCGTCCAGCAAGTATTTGGCTCACATGGCCAACAGTTCTCCCATGGCATCGGCCTTCGTGCCTCTGGAGGCCCAGTCTTCCTCCCCAGCGGGCCCGTCATACAAGATGGTTGGCTGGCGCCCGCGAGGTAATGGTAACGCAGGTTCCTCCTCATTACTGACCCATGCCAAGCTGTCTCCATCGTTAAAATCGTCACACCAGAAATCCATCGTGGCACACGACAAATCTGTAGCCCCATTAGAGGTCATGTTCTCATTCTGGTGAGCTACTCTGTCCGCCTCGCTAAGGTCTACCTGTATGCTAAAATTCTGCACGCCAGGAGGAGCATTACCTGCCCCAGTCCTTCTGACCATGGTTCAGTCCGGGCAATTCCTGGAAATATGTCCAGGTTGGTGACATACGTAGCAGAGTCCCTCTGCCGCATGTCTTTCCTTTTCGGCCTGGCTCAGACGATCTGGCCTTCGCTCAGTCTGTGAGTCCTTCCCTTGCCCATGGTCCCTTTGCTGACCTCTACTCTGTCCATTATCGGTAGGCCCAGCACGACTTCTGTCATGGTGCCTCCGTCGGGAACCTCCATCGCCCTTTTGCAAGTTTTGGCCCCCTTTATCCCTGTTTTGCTGCCGCCCATCTTCCCGGCAATTGGCATTATTACCACCTCCACTCGTTCCTCCTGAACTTGGTGGAGGTTTGTCTTTCTCTTTGTCTCTCTGGTGTATCAGCACTGAGTTGGCAATTTCTATTATCTCAGCCGCATTTCTGACCTCTCTGAACAGCGACAATTCAGGGTTCAACTCCTTTTTCCAGAGCTCTGCCTGGATGCTGGGGTTTAGCCCAGTTCAGAAGCAGGAGACCTGCTGCCGGTCCTCCACATCCCCAATCATATTCCAGAGCTCACTGAGTTCATACATGTACTCGCGGACAGACTTATTATTTTGGTAACATTTGTTTAGCTTCGCCCTCTGCTCCATCCTAAAATTGACAGGAAAGCAGTAATTGAAAAGCTCCGTAAAACGGGTCCCCCGAGACTTCTCTTATGTAGAACTCGCGTGCTCTCCCTTTCAGATGATGCGCGAGTATATATACTCGCTTCTTTCGTTTGACCTTGCCATCTTTGACATAGGCCGTCCCTTCTGTTAGGAATTGGTGAAAGGCCCTCGAATCAGGTGAGCCATCATAATTCACTGGTGGGATTGGTTTTAATGTGCTCTTTTTCTTTGCATGATCCTGATGTCTTTTAGCTCGTCGACATCGTGAGTTGTTTGACGAGCTGGATGCTGACAATGAGCTGGACGAGTCGCTGGAGGACTCAGACGAACTGAAATTGCTGGACTCGTCACTGGGCTCACTGTCTTCGTGTCTTCGGGTATGTTTTTTGCTTTTACCATTTTGCTTGTCCAAGCGGCCTAATGCTTGTCCGATGTAGCTTTTTGGTGCTACCTGTCGCACAGGGTCCATGGCCTTGGGTGTTTGGCGCCTTTCTCTCGGGTCTGAAGACCTCTCCAGCGCATGGTCGACCAGGTTCCTCACGGGATCCTTAACTCGGCCTGTGGCCCTTGTCTTCCTTTGTTTCCTCTTTGGGGGTATGTGCAATGTTTCTAGGTTGCTTTCAATCCCTCGCAGATGGTGAGTCCTTTCGTTTCTCACCTCCTGGAGGCGTGCCTCATATCATTTCTGTACTTGTTCTTCTGCAGCCCTGACTGCAGCCTCAGCCTCCACTCTGGAGACCATGGCTTCATCTGGGATCTCCCGCCTATTCAGATGGCGGGTATCCTTGTATTTGGCCGCACGATACGAGTCCAGGGCAGCCCGCTGGGCTTCCATGTCTAGGTCCTCATCCTCAAGTTCAGCCCCTCCCCAGTTGCGTGGGTCAGGTACTTTACCCTTTCTCTTGGAGGGTCCCTCGCCTGGGGATTCCTCAGATTCGCTGCCATCAGAGGCAGGGCGACTAGGTATGTTCCATCTAGTCCTAATTCTCTTTTTCTCAGCCTGAGTTAACTTATCTTCAGCCTTTCTCACCAGGTCTTCTTGTTCCTGTGTGAGATTCTGATGCTCACCCTTCTTTTGGGTCGCACCCTTAGCGCCTGCAGTGCGCTTATGATCGACAGTGGTCCAGATTCCGCTCTGGTCGTCACCATCGTCCTCAGGTCCCTTTACGGACCAACTCCTTTCTGGAGTCTCAGAGTAAGTGTTCTTCTCTGTTTCATCATTATCTCTACTAACAGAAGTGGTGGCATCTACAGGAGTCATTCCGCCCGGATTCTCCTTTGTGGTCTCCACTGTCTTGTTTAAGGGACAAGTGGGGGTCTCCCTGAGCGCACCTGGCATCGGGGGATTACGCGCCATAAGCACGTCACTGTATGAGCGCGCGTGCTGTCCGGCGGAATACGCAGGAGATACAGCTCGAGGCTGTGATTCTCCTGGAGACAAGACTAATGAAGAGAGGGCAGACTCACTGTTGACGCATAGAGGTGCAGCCCCTTTACTTGTCATTTTGATGGTCTTCTCGGTGGTCCCTTTGCGTGCACGTGTGTCGCGCAGCTGGTACCGAGGGATACGAGATTCGGTGGTGGTAGTAATAGACATGTCGTTATGGATAGAAGTTGCCTAGACGTAGAACGACTGGTGGATCAGACCAGTGTTCCGAGTAAAGGGCAAGGTATAGAGTTAAGCTTGTTAGAGGTTAAAAAATATGTGACAGATGCGAGAAGCAAATGCTTTCGGATATGGCACAACAAGATGAGTAAGATGTGCAAGAATAACCAGATACAAGTCAAGTAAATTCAAGAATGCCAATGTTACAAATAGCTAATCGTCGATCCTTTATACTATCTGTAAGTAGGAGCTTGTGATTATTTGTAGCAAACATATGATTAACACTTGGTCTCAGATAACGAGTGACCGACCTGTCCAGGCCCTTGACCAAGTCCGAAGGTCCAAAACAGTCAAGTCCTGTCACGATCGTCACACTCAGCAGCACATGACTTTAATGACTTTAATCCATCTCAGTGGCCTGGTGCAACACTTTTCACTGCTTATCAGTATCTGTCTGTTGATCCAACTCCATCCGCCTCAAGTTCGACACCCATTGTCCATCCCTCTCGTTACATGCAGTCTCACCGTTTACTTCCAGCTTTAAGTTCAGAATCTTCATCTGAGTCCGACTCCAGCAATCTCACTTCAACTCTTGACCCAACCACCAAGGAACACCTCTTAATGGAGGCTACTGGTGCAGCTTTTCTAATTCTTTATCAATACAACGAACTTGAGGTCCAAGTCAATGACTTGAAAGTCTGGGAACTACGTTGTCCTCATGGATGCTGGATCAAGTCCAGTATTCACAGCCATGTCAAGCTCTCGAGTCGTGGTCAATTCATGGCCTTAGAACAGCACTATGGTGCTTGTCGCAACCAAAAACTAAAGGTTTGCAGCGCCATCAAGGAATCTCGAGTAGTGCTTGCAGTTCTTAGGCCTACTCCATTGCAAGTACCTGTTTTATCGTGAGTCAATCTTCATCTGTTATCCCACTACTGACACCTGTACTTGTGATAATGATACATTATTTACTGTAGCACAATGAAAATTGCCATACATCAATCATTGTCATTATCACTTACAAGCAAGTAATATATGAGGATGAGGATCCCTGCAGATCCCTATTTGATGACCAGCTGGTGATATATCACTGATGTTACTCTTGATACCCCAAAACAGGACACCCCTAATTACCGCTTTTTTGGCCTACTGTGGGAATTTCTCCACATCACTTAAAAATAGATTGCTCCTGACCTTCCCACATTATTCCCACACTGGGAATTACCCCACAACACCAAAAACATTGCCCATTTTGGGAATCTCCACAATATCAATTATTCCCACACCCTCCCCACCTCACTGCAGCTTCACCACTACACCACAGTAGGTCCCCCTTTGTATCTAAGTAGTAGTTTTGTATATACATGTATAATATGATATAATAAACCACATGTTTTTAGTTATTTGTGTGTCAGCTCCCTCTCCAGGGCCCATTTAAAATGATGTAGGGTACAGAACATTTTCGCACTTTTGCCCCTTTGATAGGGGGATGTTCCAGGACATTCAGAACATGTTTATGAGTATATATGAAGTGATTCACACCTTTATTTGACCCCCTGAAGCGTCCTACATCAATAGATATAGCACATATGCAAGAAACACAGAATATGTTCCCATTTAATTATTTGTAGGTGAACAGACTTGTAAAAATGATTCCCAGCATCTATTCAACAATAGGAACAATGTATCAGGAGCCCAGGACCATAGGATAATCCCCTGTTGCATGGTGTGCCCCCCTCTCCTGGTGGTTTACCCCTGTGAAATTTTTTCCTGTGGGACCGGACCTCAAGGAGGGTGATGGGTCTGTTTCTGTGTATATTTGGAGTAGATATATCATATATCCAGCATAGAAGACACACAGGATCCTTCTACAGGAACAAAATCATAGAAAATTACATTTTTGACATTTCTGATGTTTTTTAGTATCTTACCCCTACATCTATGATACAACTTGTTCAAATATAATTAGCATAGCATATATACTTATGTTTTATGACCAAGATCAGCTCACAATAAGCCAGAGGTTTGAGCTAGTGCATATGCTTGCTATTTCTACTGATAAGGGGCCCATACTATCAAAACATCGAAATTTTATGATCAGAAACCTAGAGTACATTTTAATATATTCAGAATCATATATGTAAATTTACAGAACAATCCACCAATATTTGAGTGCTCAGAAAGTGACATAGATAAGAAATTGAGTGTGGGAAACCTCAAAGACCCAAAACATCGAAAATGGTCAGTTGGCCAGTGGTAGGACTAGTAAGGACTTTAATGCTAGGTTCACTCATATTTACACTACATCCCTTCCACCCACCCTCTACTCTCAGGGCAGTAGGTAGTATATGTTCCTGAGGCAGTTTACTATCCATCCTACATATTTTTAATGAAATCTTCAACCTGTATCATATAAAATGTGACTTTGTGTAAAAAGATGACAATTGTCACTTTTCACACATATGTCATTTTGCCTGTCATTCACTCAATCCTTCATGGATCTTTGTAGGGATTTAGAGCTATCATAAGGGACATATAAGAAAGGTATCCCAGGTCTCTGATTACTTATCACAGGCTTGATTACCATGTAGGCTTCTGATCAGTAGAAATACCCTCTTTACATTAGATCTCAAATTTCTGCCCAATATCTAGCTGTCCCTTCATGTATGATACATGTATGCATGTACTACTGATTATATATGAGTAGGGTTGGCCATGTGTGCAAGGGTAAGATGCTGAAAAACATCAGAAATGTCAAAAATGTAATTTTCTATGATTTTGTTCCTGTAGAAGGATCCTGTGTGTCTTCTATGCTGGATATATGATATATCTACTCCAAATATACACAGAAACAGACCCATCACCCTCCTTGAGGTCCGGTCCCACAGGAAAAAATTTCACAGGGGGTAAACCACCAGGAGAGGGGGGGCACACCATGCAACAGGGGATTATCCTATGGTCCTGGGCTCCTGATACATTGTTCCTATTGTTGAATAGATGCTGGGAATCATTTTTACAAGTCTGTTCACCTACAAATAATTAAATGGGAACATATTCTGTGTTTTCTTGCATATGTGCTATATCTATTGATGTAGGACGCTTCAGGGGGTCAAATAAAGGTGTGAATCACTTCATATATACTCATAAACATGTTCTGAATGTCCTGGAACATCCCCCTATCAAAGGGGCAAAAGTGCGAAAATGTTCTGTACCCTACATCATTTTAAATGGGCCCTGGAGAGGGAGCTGACACACAAATAACTAAAAACATGTGGTTTATTATATCATATTATACATGTATATACAAAACTACTACTTAGATACAAAGGGGGACCTACTGTGGTGTAGTGGTGAAGCTGCAGTGAGGTGGGGAGGGTGTGGGAATAATTGATATTGTGGAGATTCCCAAAATGGGCAATGTTTTTGGTGTTGTGGGGTAATTCCCAGTGTGGGAATAATGTGGGAAGGTCAGGAGCAATCTATTTTTAAGTGATGTGGAGAAATTCCCACAGTAGGCCAAAAAAGCGGTAATTAGGGGTGTCCTGTTTTGGGGTATCAAGAGTAACATCAGTGATATATCACCAGCTGGTCATCAAATAGGGATCTGCAGGGATCCTCATCCTCATATATTACTTGCTTGTAAGTGATAATGACAATGATTGATGTATGGCAATTTACTGATAATTACAGTCTATTTAATGTATGATTATGACAGTATAGACTCCTACTGATCAAATATCATTAGCGCTGCTACTACTACCACTACTACTACTCCCATCGACACATCAGAGGATTCAGGCCTCACTATGATTATGCCATTACCTTGTCTGGGTTTCTGCATTGTTGATTGGCCCACGTCTGATGGCACACCTGTTGAAGCGAATCTACCATGGCTACGTACAGCAGAGGGACTGGACAAACTCTCACCTTGAGCCAAAAGTCAATGCACTTATGGAGAATGTGAGAACTCATCAACCACACACCCGCCATGGGCTTCTCACTCCTGTTCAACTTCTTGACATTATATGTGAGTGCGACCAGAACATGAACACTTTGAAGTTACAGGTGAGATGTCCAGTCTTTTCTTTGCACGCTTCGAGGCTCACAATCAATTTCAGAGTTTGAATAATGGGCGCAAAATCAAGCGCCTGCTTTCAACACTTGAAGACCACACCTCACTTGTCATGGCACTGTCCCAGTGCGATGTGCCCTGGCTTCGCAACCTTTTCCAAACTGCACTTCGTAATGGTACCAGCATCTGCGCAATACTTTGAATGATCAAAGAGGCCATCAAGTGTGGTTACCAACCACGAGGGCACAGTCAAGAGGCAATTGACCTTGCTGTTCTTGTTGTCTGGCTTGGTGGCCGGCCTCTGCTTTATGCCTTAAACCAGTGGCTTACCCTTCCATCACTATGCACTCTCTGCAACCACATGTCTTTCGTCGAAATAATTCCAACTATTGGTTGGATCTCAACCATTACCACAAGAATCTTGTTCTTGTTCCTCATCAGAATGCTGCACTGACAAAAATACATGGTGTCAGCATGATGATTGACTGAAACAGCACAGGAGGAGGCAGCTGTCTACATACAATGTACTGGAATACCTGATTATCACTGTAAAATACTTGAGTCAAAAAACTGTCCACATGAGTCATCAGTTTTGTAAGCCTTATATCTCCACCATATCTCAACCGATTCCCATGCCATAGGGCTCAATTGGAAGCCCTGAAGTAGTACTACAATGTGGTACCAGCATGTCCTTGATGTGTTTGTATATTCTCACACAATATCATAGATAGTGAAAAATGT
This sequence comes from Suillus paluster, assembly GCF_016628075.1. Taxonomy (NCBI): domain Eukaryota; kingdom Fungi; phylum Basidiomycota; class Agaricomycetes; order Boletales; family Suillaceae; genus Suillus; species Suillus paluster. The sequence goes on along the minus strand of NW_024537591.1, from coordinate 1,807 downwards.
GAAAACATGCGGACAGTTTTTTGAGCCACTGTATCAGTCTGCACTTGGGATTGCTGAGGCGCTGAAGTCTCAGAAGGTTCATGTTGGGAAGGAGGTTACTGTTGTGGGCGCTCACATATTTGGCGAAGAGGGAGTTTATCCTGTCCTTGCAGCGCCCACTTGCAAGAGTGAGAGCACTGCTGACATGGAGTTCATTTTCAAGACTATCCTCGAATCCTGGGATAATTCTGGAGCAGCTCAGCAGGTTGGACCAGCTTGGTCATTTGCAACTGATGGTGACTGCTACTCACCGCAAGGCTGGTCACAAGACATTTGTACACATGCCACTCTCACCCTTCTCACCACTTTATGGTACATTGTCCAATATTCCTGGCCTTAATCTCTTCACTGGTCCAGGTGAAGTGACACTGGACTTTGACTACAAACATATCATGAAATGTTCGTATTTCATGACTAGTACTTCAATATCTACTGACACTTTCATAGGCTATTGTACCCTGCTCCGATCTCGTGCTGGTATGCATCTCAACAATGGTTGCTGCATCAATGCAACCATGATCGAATGCTACCTTGTCTGGCTTCCTGATGTAGATGAAAGTCATTCTCAGAAGCTTGTTTACCCCGATGATCCCCAGGACGTGCCTCGTGCAGTTGAACTCATGGGTGCTGTCATTAAACTCGCATCACTGCCGAACCTCCCCAACAATGTTAATGTGATTGCTGACTTCGATGCAATCAAACTTCTAGCCAAAATTCTCCGCAGTCTCCTCAATCCATTCATTGATGTCAACTTCTCATTGACAGAGCAAGTTGTGCACCTGAGCCGCTTCGACTCATCTCCTCTTCGCATGCTACCATGATCAACGATGTGGGCTGATGCCTAACCAGCTATACTATGACTCCAAGACATTTGCCAAGAACATGGTCTTCTGCATCCTGAAGCAGCAGAAGCTTGATCCATCTGAATGCTTTTTCTTTCTTGATGCTGGGGACGATGCCCTCAAACTCGAGTTTGCATTTCTCCGAATGTGTGGGGTCACAATAACACGATGAACTACAAACAAGTGCTTGATTGTCTTGGCACTGCCTGAGATATCAGAGGAGTCTATGCATGCAATTCTGACCTCTCTCATGGCCATCGTCGGTTGAATCTCAAACGAGCAGATGGTGTCGACCACGTCAGCCATTTTATGTGGGTTGGTGACGTTGTTGCGGGTCATTGTGACCTTCCAAGTGTATGGCACCAAGGGAGGGACAAGGTCATTGCCATTCTCTCTTACTCACAGATACCTTCCTCTGCATACGACTTTGAGACACTATTTTCCCCAGGCTCAGGCATAGACCTATTGTGCATCTTTGGTGGGAGCAGGTACCCTGCTATTCACGAGGATGATGATGAAGACAGCTCACTCCTCGCACCTCCACCCAATGCTGTCGCACTCCAGCAAGATGTTGACAATGATGATGACGAGCCACCACTCACCTTCGAGGAATCACTTGCCTGACACACTTGATCCCGAGCATGAGGATGGAAACTGTTTGGTAGACGAGCTGGAGGATGATGATGACTACTCCCCCTCACCTACTTCTCCCTCCAAAGGGCCCTGGAATCCATGCTGAAGACTACCTCTGGTGCATAAACAAATGGATTCACAAGGCGTCAGTTGTCCACATCATGATCACCCTAGATTTCACTCCCAAAGCCCAGACTCGTTTACTCTGTGTTTGTGGATTCACACCAGTGAACAAGAACTTTGAGGATGCCATGGAGGTTGCTCAGCTGCTTCATGGTGATCAGTTCATCACC